>NC_087499.1:1645991-1964741 GCF_036417665.1 Passer domesticus
TTTCCCCTGAGAAACAAAACTCACCAGGCCAGGTTCCTGATGTCAGTTTGCAGGAGGCACTTGGCACTGTCAAACCAGACACAGTTGCCTGTGGGGGCACCTTGCATCTGGGAGATATCCTGAACCATGCGGAATTTCAGCAGGCAGCCGGCCACTCCGGGCCACCGGGCCCAAGACACGAACGATGCCCTTTCCCCTGAGAAACAAAACTCACCAGGCCAGGTTCCTGATGTCAGTTTGCAGGAGGCACTTGGCACTGTCAAACCAGACACAGTTGTCTGTGGGGGCACCTTGCATCTGGGAGATATCCTGAACCATGCGGAATTTCAGCAGGCAGCCGGGCACTTCGGGCCACCGGGCCCTGGACACGAACGATGCCCTTTCCCCTGAGAAACAAAACTCACCAGGCCAGGTTCCTGATGTCAGTTTGCAGGAGGCACTTGGCACTGTCAAACCAGACACAGTTGCCTGTGGGGGCACCTTGCATCTGGGAGATATCCTGAAGCATGCGGAATTTCAGCAGGCAGCCGGCCACTCCGGGCCACCGGGCCCTGGACATGAACAATGGCCTTTCCCCTGAGAAACAAAACTCACCAGGCCAGGTTCCTGATGTCAGTTTGCAGGAGGCACTTGGCACTGTCAAACCAGACACAGTTGCCTGTGGGGGCACCTTGCATCTGGGAGATATCCTGAAGCATGCGGAATTTCAGCAGGCAGCCGGGCACTTCGGGCCACCGGGCCCTGGACACGAACCATGCCCTTTCCCCTGAGAAACAAAACTCACCAGGCCAGGTTCCTGATGTCAGTTTGCAGGAGGCACTTGGCACTGTCAAACCAGACACAGTTGCCTGTGGGGGCACCTTGCATCTGGGAGATATCCTGAAGCATGCGGAATTTCAGCAGGCAGCCGGCCACTCCGGGCCACCGGGCCCTGGACACGAACCATGCCGTTTCCCCTGAGAAACAAAACTCACCAGGCCAGGTTCCTGATGTCAGTTTGCAGGAGGCACTTGGCACTGTCAAACCAGACACAGTTGCCTGTGGGGGCACCTTGCATCTGGGAGATATCCTGAAGCATACGGAATTTCAGCAGGCAGCCGGCCACTCCGGGCCACCGGGCCCAAGACACGAACGATGGCCTTTCCCCTGAGAAACAAAACTCACCAGGCCAGGTTCCTGATGTCAGTTTGCAGGAGGCACTTGGCACTGTCAAACCAGACACAGTTGCCTGTGGGGGCACCTTGCATCTGGGAGATATCCTGAACCATGCGGAATTTCAGCAGGCAGCCGGCCACTCCGGGCCACCGGGCCCAAGACACGAACGATGCCCTTTCCCCTGAGAAACAAAACTCACCAGGCCAGGTTCCTGATGTCAGTTTGCAGGAGGCACTTGGCACTGTCAAACCAGACACAGTTGTCTGTGGGGGCACCTTGCATCTGGGAGATATCCTGAACCATGCGGAATTTCAGCAGGCAGCCGGGCACTTCGGGCCACCGGGCCCTGGACACGAACGATGCCCTTTCCCCTGAGAAACAAAACTCACCAGGCCAGGTTCCTGATGTCAGTTTGCAGGAGGCACTTGGCACTGTCAAACCAGACACAGTTGCCTGTGGGGGCACCTTGCATCTGGGAAATATCCTGAAGCATAGGGAATTTCAGCAGGCAGCCGGCCACTCCGGGCCACCGGGCCCTGGACACGAACGATGGCCTTTCCCCTGAGAAACAAAAGTCACCAGGCCAGGTTCCTGATGTCAGTTTGCAGGAGGCACTTGGCACTGTCAAACCAGACACAGTTACCTGTGGGGGCACCTTGCATCTGGGAGATATCCTGAAGAATGCGGAATTCCAGCAGGCAGCCGGCCACTCCGGGCCACCGGACCCTGGACACGAACGATGGCCTTTCCCCTGAGAAACAAAAGTCACCAGGCCAGGTTCCTGATGTCAGTTTGCAGGAGGCACTTGGCACTGTCAAACCAGACACAGTTGCCTGTGGGGGCACCTTGCATCTGGGAGATATCCTGAAGCATGCGGAATTTCAGCAGGCAGCCGGCCACTCCGGGCCACCGGGCCCTGGACATGAACGATGCCATTTCCCCTGAGAAACAAAACTCACCAGGCCAGGTTCCTGATGTCAGTTTGCAGGAGGCACTTGGCACTGTCAAACCAGACACAGTTGCCTGTGGGGGCACCTTGCATCTGGGAGATATCCTGAAGCATGCGGAATTTCAGCAGGCAGCCGGCCACTCCGGGCCACCGGGCCCTGGACACGAACGATGCCCTTTCCCCTGAGAAACAAAACTCACCAGGCCAGGTTCCTGATGTCAGTTTGCAGGAGGCACTTGGCACTGTCAAACCAGACACAGTTGCCTGTGGGGGCACCTTGCATCTGGGAGATATCCTGAACCATGCGGAATTTCAGCAGGCAGCCGGGCACTTCGGGCCACCGGGCCCTGGACACGAACGATGGCCTTTCCCCTGAGAAACAAAACTCACCAGGCCAGGTTCCTGATGTCAGTTTGCAGGAGGCACTTGGCACTGTCAAACCAGACACAGTTGCCTGTGGGGGCACCTTGCATCTGGGAGATATCCTGAAGCATGCGGAATTTCAGCAGGCAGCCGGCCACTCCGGGCCACCGGGCCCTGGACACGAACAATGGCCTTTCCCCTGAGAAACAAAACTCACCAGGCCAGGTTCCTGATGTCAGTTTGCAGGAGGCACTTGGCACTGTCAAACCAGACACAGTTGCCTGTGGGGGCACCTTGCATCTGGGAGATATCCTGAAGAATGCAGAATTCCAGAAGGCAGCCGGCCACTCCGGGCCACCGGGCCCTGGACACGAACGATGCCCTTTCCCCTGAGAAACAAAACTCACCAGGCCAGGTTCCTGATGTCAGTTTGCAGGAGGCACTTGGCACTGTCAAACCAGACACAGTTGCCTGTGGGGGCACCTTGCATCTGGGAGATATCCTGAAGCATGCGGAATTTCAGCAGGCAGCCGGCCACTCCGGGCCACCGGGCCCTGGACAGGAACGATGCCCTTTCCCCTGAGAAACAAAACTCACCAGGCCAGGTTCCTGATGTCAGTTTGCAGGAGGCACTTGGCACTGTCAAACCAGACACAGTTGCCTGTGGGGGCACCTTGCATCTGGGAGATATCCTGAACCATGCGGAATTTCAGCAGGCAGCCGGCCACTCCGGGCCACCGGGCCCAAGACACGAACGATGGCCTTTCCCCTGAGAAACAAAACTCACCAGGCCAGGTTCCTGATGTCAGTTTGCAGGAGGCACTTGGCACTGTCAAACCAGACACAGTTGCCTGTGGGGGCACCTTGCATCTGGGAGATATCCTGAAGCATGCGGAATTTCAGCAGGCAGCTGGCCACTCCGGGCCACCGGGCCCTGGACACGAACGATGCCCTTTCCCCTGAGAAACAAAACTCACCAGGCCAGGTTCCTGATGTCAGTTTGCAGGAGGCACTTGGCACTCTCAAACCAGACACAGTTGCCTGTGGGGGCACCTTGCATCTGGGAGATATCCTGAAGCATGCGGAATTTCAGCAGGCAGCCGGCCACTCCGGGCCACCGGGCCCTGGACACAAACGATGCCCTTTCCCCTGAGAAACAAAACTCACCAGGCCAGGTTCCTGATGTCAGTTTGCAGGAGGCACTTGGCACTGTCAAACCAGACACAGTTGCCTGTGGGGGCACCTTGCATCTGGGAGATATCCTGAACCATGCGGAATTTCAGCAGGCAGCCGGCCACTCCGGGCCACCGGGCCCTGGACACGAACGATGCCCTTTCCCCTGAGAAACAAAACTCACCAGGCCAGGTTCCTGATGTCAGTTTGCAGGAGGCACTTGGCACTGTCAAACCAGACACAGTTGCCTGTGGGGGCACCTTGCATCTGGGAGATATCCTGAAGTATGCGGAATTTCAGCAGGCAGCCGGCCACTCCGGGCCACCGGGCCCTGGACACGAACCATGCCCTTTCCCCTGAGAAACAAAACTCACCAGGCCAGGTTCCTGATGTCAGTTTGCAGGAGGCACTTGGCACTGTCAAACCAGACACAGTTGCCTGTGGGGGCACCTTGCATCTGGGAGATATCCTGAAGCATGCGGAATTTCAGCAGGCAGCCGGCCACTCCGGGCCACCGGGCCCTGGACACGAACGATGGCCTTTCCCCTGAGAAACAAAACTCACCAGGCCAGGTTCCTGATGTCAGTTTGCAGGAGGCACTTGGCACTGTCAAACCAGACACAGTTGCCTGTGGGGGCACCTTGCATCTGGGAGATATCCTGAAGCATGCGGAATTTCAGCAGGCAGCCGGGCACTTCGGGCCACCGGGCCCTGGACACGAACCATGCCCTTTCCCCTGAGAAACAAAACTCACCAGGCCAGGTTCCTGATGTCAGTTTGCAGGAGGCACTTGGCACTGTCAAACCAGACACAGTTGCCTGTGGGGGCACCTTGCATCTGGGAGATATCCTGAAGCATGCGGAATTTCAGCAGGCAGCCGGCCACTCCGGGCCACCGGACCCTGGACACGAACGATGCCCTTTCCCCTGAGAAACAAAACTCACCAGGCCAGGTTCCTGATGTCAGTTTGCAGGAGGCACTTGGCACTGTCAAACCAGACACAGTTGCCTGTGGGGGCACCTTGCATCTGGGAGATATCCTGAAGCATGCGGAATTTCAGCAGGCAGCCGGGCACTCCGGGCCACCGGGCCCTGGACACGAACGATGCCCTTTCCCCTGAGAAACAAAACTCACCAGGCCAGGTTCCTGATGTCAGTTTGCAGGAGGCACTTGGCACTCTCAAACCAGACACAGTTGCCTGTGGGGGCACCTTGCATCTGGGAGATATCCTGAACCATGCGGAATTTCAGCAGGCAGCCGGCCACTCCGGGCCACAGGGCCCTGGACATGAACGATGCCATTTCCCCTGAGAAACAAAACTCACCAGGCCAGGTTCCTGATGTCAGTTTGCAGGAGGCACTTGGCACTGTCAAACCAGACACAGTTGCCTGTGGGGGCACCTTGCATCTGGGAGATATCCTGAAGCATGCGGAATTTCAGCAGGCAGCCGGCCACTCCGGGCCACCGGGACCTGGACACGAACGATGGCCTTTCCCCTGAGAAACAAAACTCACCAGGCCAGGTTCCTGATCTCAGTTTGCAGGAGGCACTTGGCACTGTCAAACCAGACACAGTTGCCTGTGGGGGCACCTTGCATCTGGGAGATATCCTGAAGCATGCGGAATTTCAGCAGGCAGCCGGCCACTCCGGGCCACCGGGCCCAAGACACGAACGATGCCCTTTCCCCTGAGAAACAAAACTCACCAGGCCAGGTTCCTGATGTCAGTTTGCAGGAGGCACTTGGCACTGTCAAACCAGACACAGTTGTCTGTGGGGGCACCTTGCATCTGGGAGATATCCTGAAGCATGCGGAATTTCAGCAGGCAGCCGGGCACTTCGGGCCACCGGGCCCTGGACACGAACCATGCCCTTTCCCCTGAGAAACAAAACTCACCAGGCCAGGTTCCTGATGTCAGTTTGCAGGAGGCACTTGGCACTGTCAAACCAGACACAGTTGCCTGTGGGGGCACCTTGCATCTGGGAGATATCCTGAAGCATGCGGAATTTCAGCAGGCAGCCGGCCACTCCGGGCCACCGGGCCCTGGACACGAACGATGGCCTTTCCCCTGAGAAACAAAACTCACCAGGCCAGGTTCCTGATGTCAGTTTGCAGGAGGCACTTGGCACTGTCAAACCAGACACAGTTGCCTGTGGGGGCACCTTGCATCTGGGAGATATCCTGAAGCATAGGGAATTTCAGCAGGCAGCCGGCCACTCCGGGCCACCGGGCCCTGGACACGAACAATGGCCTTTCCCCTGAGAAACAAAACTCACCAGGCCAGGTTCCTGATGTCAGTTTGCAGGAGGCACTTGGCACTGTCAAACCAGACACAGTTGCCTGTGGGGGCACCTTGCATCTGGGAGATATCCTGAAGAATGCAGAATTCCAGAAGGCAGCCGGCCACTCCGGGCCACCGGGCCCTGGACACGAACGATGCCCTTTCCCCTGAGAAACAAAACTCACCAGGCCAGGTTCCTGATGTCAGTTTGCAGGAGGCACTTGGCACTGTCAAACCAGACACAGTTGCCTGTGGGGGCACCTTGCATCTGGGAGATATCCTGAAGCATGCGGAATTTCAGCAGGCAGCCGGCCACTCCGGGCCACCGGGCCCTGGACAGGAACGATGCCCTTTCCCCTGAGAAACAAAACTCACCAGGCCAGGTTCCTGATGTCAGTTTGCAGGAGGCACTTGGCACTGTCAAACCAGACACAGTTGCCTGTGGGGGCACCTTGCATCTGGGAGATATCCTGAACCATGCGGAATTTCAGCAGGCAGCCGGCCACTCCGGGCCACCGGGCCCAAGACACGAACGATGGCCTTTCCCCTGAGAAACAAAACTCACCAGGCCAGGTTCCTGATGTCAGTTTGCAGGAGGCACTTGGCACTGTCAAACCAGACACAGTTGCCTGTGGGGGCACCTTGCATCTGGGAGATATCCTGAAGCATGCGGAATTTCAGCAGGCAGCCGGCCACTCCGGGCCACCGGGCCCTGGACACGAACGATGCCCTTTCCCCTGAGAAACAAAACTCACCAGGCCAGGTTCCTGATGTC
The DNA here is from genome assembly GCF_036417665.1 of Passer domesticus. Classification (NCBI taxonomy): domain Eukaryota; kingdom Metazoa; phylum Chordata; class Aves; order Passeriformes; family Passeridae; genus Passer; species Passer domesticus. The sequence continues at coordinate 1,652,686 of NC_087499.1, forward strand.
AGTTTGCAGGAGGCACTTGGCACTGTCAAACCAGACACAGTTGCCTGTGGGGGCACCTTGCATCTGGGAGATATCCTGAAGCATGCGGAATTTCAGCAGGCAGCCGGCCACTCCGGGCCACCGGGCCCTGGACACAAACGATGCCCTTTCCCCTGAGAAACAAAACTCACCAGGCCAGGTTCCTGATGTCAGTTTGCAGGAGGCACTTGGCACTGTCAAACCAGACACAGTTGCCTGTGGGGGCACCTTGCATCTGGGAGATATCCTGAACCATGCGGAATTTCAGCAGGCAGCCGGCCACTCCGGGCCACCGGGCCCTGGACACGAACGATGCCCTTTCCCCTGAGAAACAAAACTCACCAGGCCAGGTTCCTGATGTCAGTTTGCAGGAGGCACTTGGCACTGTCAAACCAGACACAGTTGCCTGTGGGGGCACCTTGCATCTGGGAGATATCCTGAAGCATGCGGAATTTCAGCAGGCAGCCGGCCACTCCGGGCCACCGGGCCCTGGACACAAACGATGCCCTTTCCCCTGAGAAACAAAACTCACCAGGCCAGGTTCCTGATGTCAGTTTGCAGGAGGCACTTGGCACTGTCAAACCAGACACAGTTGCCTGTGGGGGCACCTTGCATCTGGGAGATATCCTGAACCATGCGGAATTTCAGCAGGCAGCCGGCCACTCCGGGCCACCGGGCCCTGGACACGAACGATGCCCTTTCCCCTGAGAAACAAAACTCACCAGGCCAGGTTCCTGATGTCAGTTTGCAGGAGGCACTTGGCACTGTCAAACCAGACACAGTTGCCTGTGGGGGCACCTTGCATCTGGGAGATATCCTGAAGTATGCGGAATTTCAGCAGGCAGCCGGCCACTCCGGGCCACCGGGCCCTGGACACGAACCATGCCCTTTCCCCTGAGAAACAAAACTCACCAGGCCAGGTTCCTGATGTCAGTTTGCAGGAGGCACTTGGCACTGTCAAACCAGACACAGTTGCCTGTGGGGGCACCTTGCATCTGGGAGATATCCTGAAGCATGCGGAATTTCAGCAGGCAGCCGGCCACTCCGGGCCACCGGGCCCTGGACACGAACGATGGCCTTTCCCCTGAGAAACAAAACTCACCAGGCCAGGTTCCTGATGTCAGTTTGCAGGAGGCACTTGGCACTGTCAAACCAGACACAGTTGCCTGTGGGGGCACCTTGCATCTGGGAGATATCCTGAAGCATGCGGAATTTCAGCAGGCAGCCGGCCACTCCGGGCCACCGGGCCCTGGACATGAACAATGGCCTTTCCCCTGAGAAACAAAACTCACCAGGCCAGGTTCCTGATGTCAGTTTGCAGGAGGCACTTGGCACTGTCAAACCAGACACAGTTGCCTGTGGGGGCACTTTGCATCTGGGAGATATCCTGAAGCATGCGGAATTTCAGCAGGCAGCCGGGCACTCCGGGCCACCGGGCCCTGGACACGAACGATGCCCTTTCCCCTGAGAAACAAAACTCACCAGGCCAGGTTCCTGATGTCAGTTTGCAGGAGGCACTTGGCACTCTCAAACCAGACACAGTTGCCTGTGGGGGCACCTTGCATCTGGGAGATATCCTGAACCATGCGGAATTTCAGCAGGCAGCCGGCCACTCCGGGCCACAGGGCCCTGGACATGAACGATGCCATTTCCCCTGAGAAACAAAACTCACCAGGCCAGGTTCCTGATGTCAGTTTGCAGGAGGCACTTGGCACTGTCAAACCAGACACAGTTGCCTGTGGGGGCACCTTGCATCTGGGAGATATCCTGAAGCATGCGGAATTTCAGCAGGCAGCCGGCCACTCCGGGCCACCGGGACCTGGACACGAACGATGGCCTTTCCCCTGAGAAACAAAACTCACCAGGCCAGGTTCCTGATCTCAGTTTGCAGGAGGCACTTGGCACTGTCAAACCAGACACAGTTGCCTGTGGGGGCACCTTGCATCTGGGAGATATCCTGAAGCATGCGGAATTTCAGCAGGCAGCCGGCCACTCCGGGCCACCGGGCCCAAGACACGAACGATGCCCTTTCCCCTGAGAAACAAAACTCACCAGGCCAGGTTCCTGATGTCAGTTTGCAGGAGGCACTTGGCACTGTCAAACCAGACACAGTTGTCTGTGGGGGCACCTTGCATCTGGGAGATATCCTGAAGCATGCGGAATTTCAGCAGGCAGCCGGGCACTTCGGGCCACCGGGCCCTGGACACGAACCATGCCCTTTCCCCTGAGAAACAAAACTCACCAGGCCAGGTTCCTGATGTCAGTTTGCAGGAGGCACTTGGCACTGTCAAACCAGACACAGTTGCCTGTGGGGGCACCTTGCATCTGGGAGATATCCTGAAGCATGCGGAATTTCAGCAGGCAGCCGGCCACTCCGGGCCACCGGGCCCTGGACACGAACGATGGCCTTTCCCCTGAGAAACAAAACTCACCAGGCCAGGTTCCTGATGTCAGTTTGCAGGAGGCACTTGGCACTGTCAAACCAGACACAGTTGCCTGTGGGGGCACCTTGCATCTGGGAGATATCCTGAAGCATAGGGAATTTCAGCAGGCAGCCGGCCACTCCGGGCCACCGGGCCCAAGACACGAACGATGCCCTTTCCCCTGAGAAACAAAACTCACCAGGCTAGGTTCCTGATGTCAGTTTGCAGGAGGCACTTGGCACTGTCAAACCAGACACAGTTGCCTGTGGGGGCACCTTGCATCTGGGAGATATCCTGAAGAATGCGGAATTCCAGCAGGCAGCCGGCCACTCCGGGCCACCGGGCCCTGGACACGAACGATGGCCTTTCCCCTGAGAAACAAAACTCACCAGGCCAGGTTCCTGATGTCAGTTTGCAGGAGGCACTTGGCACTGTCAAACCAGACACAGTTGCCTGTGGGGGCACCTTGCATCTGGGAGATATCCTGAAGCATGCGGAATTTCAGCAGGCAGCCGGCCACTCCGGGCCACCGGGCCCTGGACATGAACGATGCCATTTCCCCTGAGAAACAAAACTCACCAGGCCAGGTTCCTGATGTCAGTTTGCAGGAGGCACTTGGCACTGTCAAACCAGACACAGTTGCCTGTGGGGGCACCTTGCATCTGGGAGATATCCTGAAGCATGCGGAATTTCAGCAGGCAGCCGGCCACTCCGGGCCACCGGGCCCTGGACACGAACGATGCCCTTTCCCCTGAGAAACAAAACTCACCAGGCCAGGTTCCTGATGTCAGTTTGCAGGAGGCACTTGGCACTGTCAAACCAGACACAGTTGCCTGTGGGGGCACCTTGCATCTGGGAGATATCCTGAACCATGCGGAATTTCAGCAGGCAGCCGGGCACTTCGGGCCACCGGGCCCTGGACACGAACGATGGCCTTTCCCCTGAGAAACAAAACTCACCAGGCCAGGTTCCTGATGTCAGTTTGCAGGAGGCACTTGGCACTGTCAAACCAGACACAGTTGCCTGTGGGGGCACCTTGCATCTGGGAGATATCCTGAAGCATGCGGAATTTCAGCAGGCAGCCGGCCACTCCGGGCCACCGGGCCCTGGACACGAACGATGGCCTTTCCCCTGAGAAACAAAACTCACCAGGCCAGGTTCCTGATGTCAGTTTGCAGGAGGCACTTGGCACTGTCAAACCAGACACAGTTGCCTGTGGGGGCACCTTGCATCTGGGAGATATCCTGAAGCATGCGGAATTTCAGCAGGCAGCCGGCCACTCCGGGCCACCGGGCCCTGGACATGAACCATGCCATTTCCCCTGAGAAACAAAACTCACCAGGCCAGGTTCCTGATGTCAGTTTGCAGGAGGCACTTGGCACTGTCAAACCAGACACAGTTGCCTGTGGGGGCACCTTGCATCTGGGAGATATCCTGAACCATGCGGAATTTCAGCAGGCAGCCGGCCACTCCGGGCCACCGGGCCCTGGACACGAACGATGCCCTTTCCCCTGAGAAACAAAACTCACCAGGCCAGGTTCCTGATGTCAGTTTGCAGGAGGCACTTGGCACTGTCAAACCAGACACAGTTGCCTGTGGGGGCACCTTGCATCTGGGAGATATCCTGAAGCATGCGGAATTTCAGCAGGCAGCCGGCCACTCCGGGCCACCGGGCCCAAGACACGAACGATGGCCTTTCCCCTGAGAAACAAAACTCACCAGGCCAGGTTCCTGATGTCAGTTTGCAGGAGGCACTTGGCACTGTCAAACCAGACACAGTTGCCTGTGGGGGCACCTTGCATCTGGGAGATATCCTGAAGCATGCGGAATTTCAGCAGGCAGCCGGCCACTCCGGGCCACCGGGCCCTGGACACAAACGATGCCCTTTCCCCTGAGAAACAAAACTCACCAGGCCAGGTTCCTGATGTCAGTTTGCAGGAGGCACTTGGCACTGTCAAACCAGACACAGTTGCCTGTGGGGGCACCTTGCATCTGGGAGATATCCTGAAGCATGCGGAATTTCAGCAGGCAGCCGGCCACTCCGGGCCACCGGGCCCTGGACACGAACGATGCCCTTTCCCCTGAGAAACAAAACTCACCAGGCCAGGTTCCTGATGTCAGTTTGCAGGAGGCACTTGGCACTGTCAAACCAGACACAGTTGCCTGTGGGGGCACCTTGCATCTGGGAGATATCCTGAAGCATGCGGAATTTCAGCAGGCAGCCGGCCACTCCGGGCCACCGGGCCCTGGACATGAACAATGGCCTTTCCCCTGAGAAACAAAACTCACCAGGCCAGGTTCCTGATGTCAGTTTGCAGGAGGCACTTGGCACTGTCAAACCAGACACAGTTGCCTGTGGGGGCACCTTGCATCTGGGAGATATCCTGAAGCATGCGGAATTTCAGCAGGCAGCCGGCCACTCCGGGCCACCGGGCCCTGGACAGGAACGATGCCCTTTCCCCTGAGAAACAAAACTCACCAGGCCAGGTTCCTGATGTCAGTTTGCAGGAGGCACTTGGCACTGTCAAACCAGACACAGTTGCCTGTGGGGGCACCTTGCATCTGGGAGATATCCTGAACCATGCGGAATTTCAGCAGGCAGCCGGCCACTCCGGGCCACCGGGCTGTGGACACGAACCATGGCCTTTCCCCTGAGAAACAAAAGTCACCAGGCCAGGTTCCTGATCTCAGTTTGCAGGAGGCACTTGGCACTGCCAAACCAGACACAGTTGCCTGTGGGTGCACCTTGCATCTGGGAGATATCCTGAAGCATGCGGAATTTCAGCAGGCAGCCGGCCACTCCGGGCCACCGGGCCCTGGACACGAACGATGCCCTTTCCCCTGAGAAACAAAACTCACCAGGCCAGGTTCCTGATCTCAGTTTGCAGGAGGCACTTGGCACTGTCAAACCAGACACAGTTGCCTGTGGGGGCACCTTGCATCTGGGAGATATCCTGAAGCATGCGGAATTTCAGCAGGCCGCCGGCCACTCCGGGCCACCGGGCCTTGGACATGAACGATGCCATTTCCCCTGAGAAACAAAAGTCACCAGGCCAGGTTCCTGATGTCAGTTTGCAGGAGGCACTTGGCACTCTCAAACCAGACACAGTTGCCTGTGGGGGCACCTTGCATCTGGGAGATATCATGAAGCATGCGGAATTTCAGCAGGCAGCCAGCCACTCCGGGCCACCGGGCCCTGGACACGAACCATGCCCTTTCCCCTGAGAAACAAAAGTCACCAGGCCAGGTTCCTGATGTCAGTTTGCAGGAGGCACTTGGCACTGTCAAACCAGACACAGTTGCCTGTGGGTGCACCTTGCATCTGGGAGATATCCTGAAGCATGCGGAATTTCAGCAGGCAGCCGGCCACTCCGGGCCACCGGGCCCTGGACACGAACAATGCCATTTCCCCTGAGAAATAAAACTCACCAGGCCAGGTTCCTGATGTCAGTTTGCAGGAGGCACTTGGCACTGTCAAACCAGACACAGTTGCCTGTGGGGGCACCTTGCATCTGGGAGATATCCTGAAGCATGCGGAATTTCAGCAGGCAGCCGGCCACTCTGGGCCACCGGGCCCTGGACACGAACGATGGCCTTTGCCCTGAGAAACAAAACTCACCAGGCCAGGTTCCTGATGTCAGTTTGCAGGAGGCACTTGGCACTGCCAAACCAGACACAGTTGCCTGTGGGTGCTCCTTGCATCTGGGAGATATCCTGAAGTATGCGGAATTTCAGCAGGCAGCCGGCCACTCCGGGCCACCGGGCCCTGGACACGAACGATGCCCTTTCCCCTGAGAAACAAAACTCACCAGGCCAGGTTCCTGATGTCAGTTTGCAGGAGGCACTTGGCACTGTCAAACCAGACACAGTTGCCTGTGGGGGCACCTTGCATCTGGGAGATATCCTGAAGAATGCGGAATTTCAGCAGGCAGCCGGCCACTCCGGGCCACCGGGCCCTGGACACGAACGATGCCCTTTCCCCTGAGAAACTAAACTCACCAGGCCAGGTTCCTGATGTCAGTTTGCAGGAGGCACTTGGCACTGTCAAACCAGACACAGTTGCCTGTGGGTGCACCTTGCATCTGGGAGATATCCTGAAGAATGCGGAATTTCAGCAGGCAGCCGGCCACTCCGGGCCACCGGGCCCTGGACACGAACGATGCCCTTTCCCCTGAGAAACAAAACTCACCAGGCCAGGTTCCTGATGTCAGTTTGCAGGAGGCACTTGGCACTCTCAAACCAGACACAGTTGCCTGTGGGGGCACCTTGCATCTGGGAGATATCCTGAAGCATGCGGAATTTCAGCAGGCAGCCGGCCACTCCGGGCCACCGGGCCCTGGACACGAACCATGCCCTTTCCCCAGAGAAACAAAAGTCACCAGGCCAGGTTCTGATGTCAGTTTGCAGGAGGCACTTGGCACTGTCAAACCAGACACAGTTGCCTGTGGGGGCACCTTGCATCTGGGAGATATCCTGAAGCATGCGGAATTTCAGCAGGCAGCCGGCCACTCCGGGCCACCGGGCCCTGGACACGAAAGATGCCCTTTCCCCTGAGAAACAAAACTCACCAGGCCAGGTTCCTGATGTCAGTTTGCAGGAGGCACTTGGCACTGTCAAACCAGACACAGTTGCCTGTGGGGGCACCTTGCATCTGGGAGATATCATGAAGCATGCGGAATTTCAGCAGGCAGCCGGCCACTCCGGGCCACCGGGCCCTGGACACGAACGATGCCCTTTCCCCTGAGAAACAAAACTCACCTGGCCAGGTTCCTGATGTCAGTTTGCAGGAGGCACTTGGCACTGTCAAACCAGACACAGTTGCCTGTGGGGGCACCTTGCATCTGGGAGATATCCTGAAGCATGCGGAATTTCAGCAGGCAGCCGGCCACTCCGGGCCACCGGGCATAGGACACGAACGATGGCCTTTCCCCTGAGAAACAAAACTCACCAGGCCAGGTTCCTGATGTCAGTTTGCAGGAGGCACTTGGCACTGTCAAACCAGACACAGTTGCCTGTGGGGGCACCTTGCATCTGGGAGATATCCTGAAGCATGCGGAATTTCAGCAGGCAGCCGGCCACTCCGGGCCACCGGGCCCTGGACACGAACGATGCCCTTTCCCCAGAGAAACAAAAGACACCAGGCCAGGTTCTGATGTCAGTTTGCAGGAGGCACTTGGCACTGTCAAACCAGACACAGTTGCCTGTGGGGGCACCTTGCATCTGGGAGATATCCTGAACCATGCGGAATTTCAGCAGGCAGCCGGCCACTCCGGGCCACCGGGCCCTGGACACGAAAGATGCCCTTTCCCCTGAGAAACAAAACTCACCAGGCCAGGTTCCTGATGTCAGTTTGCAGGAGGCACTTGGCACTGTCAAACCAGACACAGTTGCCTGTGGGGGCACCTTGCATCTGGGAGATATCATGAAGCATGCGGAATTTCAGCAGGCAGCCGGCCACTCCGGGCCACCGGGCCCTGGACACGAACGATGCCCTTTCCCCTGAGAAACAAAACTCACCTGGCCAGGTTCCTGATGTCAGTTTGCAGGAGGCACTTGGCACTGTCAAACCAGACACAGTTGCCTGTGGGGGCACCTTGCATCTGGGAGATATCCTGAAGCATGCGGAATTTCAGCAGGGAGATGGCCACTCCAGGCCACCGGGCCCTGGACAGGAACGATGCCCTTTCCCCTGAGAAACTAAACTCACCAGGCCAGGTTCCTGATGTCAGTTTGCAGGAGGCACTTGGCACTGCCAAACCAGACACAGTTGCCTGTGGGTGCACCTTGCATCTGGGAGATATCCTGAAGAATGCGGAATTTCAGCAGGCAGCCGGCCACTCCGGGCCACCAGGCCCTGGACACGAACCATGCCCTTTCCCCTGAGAAACAAAACTCACCAGGCCAGGTTCCTGATGTCAGTTTGCAGGAGGCACTTGGCACTCTCAAACCAGACACAGTTGCCTGTGGGGGCACCTTGCATCTGGGAGATATCCTGAAGCATGCGGAATTTCAGCAGGCAGCCGGCCACTCCGGGCCACCGGGCCCTGGACACGAACGATGCCCTTTCCCCTGAGAAACAAAAGTCACCAGGCCAGGTTCCTGATCTCAGTTTGCAGGAGGCACTTGGCACTCTCAAACCAGACACAGTTGCCTGTGGGGGCACCTTGCATCTGGGAGATATCCTGAAGCATGCGGAATTTCAGCAGGCAGCCGGCCACTCCGGGCCACCGGGCCCTGGACACGAACGATGCCCTTTCCCCTGAGAAACAAAACTCACCAGGCCAGGTTCCTGATGTCAGTTTGCAGGAGGCACTTGGCACTGTCAAACCAGACACAGTTGCCTGTGGGGGCACCATGCATCTGGGAGATATCCTGAAGCATGCGGAATTTCAGCAGGCAGCCGGCCACTCCGGGCCACCGGGCCCTGGACACAGACGATGCCCTTTCCCCTGAGAAACAAAACTCACCAGGCCACGTTCCTGATCTCAGTTTGCAGGAGGCACTTGGCACTGTCAAACCAGACACAGTTGCCTGTGGGTGCACCTTGCATCTGGGAGATATCCTGAAGCATGCGGAATTTCAGCAGGCAGCCGGCCACTCCGGGCCACCGGGCCCTGGACACGAACGATTGCCTTTCCCCTGAGAAACAAAACTCACCAGGCCAGGTTCCTGATGTCAGTTTGCAGGAGGCACTTGGCACTGTCAAACCAGACACAGTTGCCTGTGGGGGCACCTTGCATCTGGGAGATATCCTGAAGCATACGGAATTTCAGCAGGCAGCCGGCCACTCCGGGCCACCGGGCCCTGGACACGAACGATGCCCTTTCCCCTGAGAAACTAAACTCACCAGGCCAGGTTCCTGATGTCAGTTTGCAGGAGGCACTTGGCACTGTCAAACCAGACACAGTTGCCTGTGGGGGCACCTTGCATCTGGGAGATATCCTGAAGCATGCGGAATTTCAGCAGGCAGCCGGCCACTCCGGGCCACCGGGCCCTGGACACGAACCATGCCCTTTCCCCTGAGAAACAAAACTCACCAGGCCAGGTTCCTGATGTCAGTTTGCAGGAGGCACTTGGCACTGTCAAACCAGACACAGTTGCCTGTGGGGGCACCATGCATCTGGGAGATATCCTGAAGCATGCGGAATTTCAGCAGGCAGCCGGCCACTCCGGGCCATCGGGCCCTGGACACGAACGATGCCCTTTCCCCTGAGAAACAAAACTCACCAGGCCAGGTTCCTGATGTCAGTTTGCAGGAGGCACTTGGCACTCTCAAACCAGACACAGTTGTCTGTGGGGGCACCTTGCATCTGGGAGATATCCTGAAGCATGCGGAATTTCAGCAGGCAGCCGGCCACTCCGGGCCACCGGGCCCTGGACACGAACGATGCCCTTTCCCCTGAGAAACAAAAGTCACCAGGCCAGGTTCCTGATGTCAGTTTGCAGGAGGCACTTGGCACTGCCAAACCAGACACAGTTGCCTGTGGGTGCACCTTGCATCTGGGAGATATCCTGAAGCATGCGGAATTTCAGCAGGCAGCCGGCCACTCCGGGCCACCGAGCCCTGGACACGAACGATGCCCTTTCCCCTGAGAAACAAAACTCACCAGGCCAGGTTCCTGATGTCAGTTTGCAGGAGGCACTTGGCACTCTCAAACCAGACACAGTTGCCTGTGGGGGCACCTTGCATCTGGGAGATATCCTGAAGCATGCGGAATTTCAGCAGGCAGCCGGCCACTCCGGGCCACCGGGCCCTGGACATGAACGATGCCATTTCCCCTGAGAAACAAAACTCACCAGGCCAGGTTCCTGATGTCAGTTTGCAGGAGGCACTTGGCACTGTCAAACCAGACACAGTTGCCTGTGGGGGCACCTTGCATCTGGGAGATATCCTGAAGCATGCGGAATTTCAGCAGGCAGCCAGCCACTCCGGGCCACCGGGCCCTGGACACGAACGATGCCCTTTCCCCTGAGAAACAAAACTCACCAGGCCAGGTTCCTGATGTCAGTTTGCAGGAGGCACTTGGCACTCTCAAACCAGACACAGTTGCCTGTGGGTGCACCTTGCATCTGGGAGATATCCTGAAGCATGCGGAATTTCAGCAGGCAGCCGGCCACTCCGGGCCACCGGGCCCTGGACACGAACCATGCCCTTTCCCCTGAGAAACAAAAGTCACCAGGCCAGGTTCCTGATGTCAGTTTGCAGGAGGCACTTGGCACTGTCAAACCAGACACAGTTGCCTGTGGGGGCACCTTGCATCTGGGAGATATCCTGAAGCATGCGGAATTTCAGCAGGCAGCCGGCGACTCCGGGCCACCGCGCTGTGGACAGGAACCATGCCCTTTCCCCTGAGAAACAAAACTCACCAGGCCAGGTTCCTGATCTCAGTTTGCAGGAGGCACTTGGCACTGTGAAACCAGACATAGTTGCCTGTGGGTGCACCTTGCATCTGGGAGATATCCTGAAGCATGCATAATTTCAGCAGGCAGCCGGCCACTCCGGGCCACCGGGCCCTGGACACGAACGATGGCCTTTGCCCTGAGAAACAAAACTCACCAGGCCAGGTTCCTGATGTCAGTTTGCAGGAGACACTTGGCACTGTCAAACCAGACACAGTTGCCTGTGGGGGCACCTTGCATCTGGGAGATATCCTGAAGCATGCGGAATTTCAGCAGGCAGCCGGCCACTCCGGGCCACCGGGCCCTGGACACGAACGATGCCCTTTCCCCTGAGAAACAAAACTCGCCAGGCCAGGTTCCTGATGTCAGTTTGCAGGAGGCACTTGGCACTCTCAAACCAGACACAGTTGCCTGTGGGGGCACCTTGCATCTGGGAGATATCCTGAAGCATGCGGAATTTCAGCAGGCAGCCGGCCACTCCGGGCCATCGGGCCCTGGACACGAACGATGGCCTTTCCCCTGAGAAACAAAAGTCACCAGGCCAGGTTCCTGATGTCAGTTTGCAGGAGGCACTTGGCACTGTCAAACCAGACACAGTTGTCTGTGGGGGCACCTTGCATCTGGGAGATATCCTGAAGCATGCGGAATTTCAGCAGGCAGCCGGCCACTCCGGGCCACCGGGCCCTGGACACGAACGATGCCCTTTCCCCTGAGAAACAAAAGTCACCAGGCCAGGTTCCTGATGTCAGTTTGCAGGAGGCACTTGGCACTGCCAAACCAGACACAGTTGCCTGTGGGTGCACCTTGCATCTGGGAGATATCCTGAAGCATGCGGAATTTCAGCAGGCAGCCGGCCACTCCGGGCCACCGAGCCCTGGACACGAACGATGCCCTTTCCCCTGAGAAACAAAACTCACCAGGCCAGGTTCCTGATGTCAGTTTGCAGGAGGCACTTGGCACTCTCAAACCAGACACAGTTGCCTGTGGGGGCACCTTGCATCTGGGAGATATCCTGAAGCATGCGGAATTTCAGCAGGCAGCCGGCCACTCCGGGCCACCGGGCCCTGGACATGAACGATGCCATTTCCCCTGAGAAACAAAACTCACCAGGCCAGGTTCCTGATGTCAGTTTGCAGGAGGCACTTGGCACTGTCAAACCAGACACAGTTGCCTGTGGGGGCACCTTGCATCTGGGAGATATCCTGAAGCATGCGGAATTTCAGCAGGCAGCCAGCCACTCCGGGCCACCGGGCCCTGGACACGAACGATGCCCTTTCCCCTGAGAAACAAAAGTCACCAGGCCAGGTTCCTGATGTCAGTTTGCAGGAGGCACTTGGCACTGTCAAACCAGACACAGTTGCCTGTGGGTGCACCTTGCATCTGGGAGATATCCTGAAGCATGCGGAATTTCAGCAGGCAGCCGGCCACTCCGGGCCACCGGGCCCTGGACACGAACGATGCCCTTTCCCCTGAGAAACAAAAGTCACCAGGCCAGGTTCCTGATGTCAGTTTGCAGGAGGCACTTGGCACTGTCAAACCAGACACAGTTGCCTGTGGGGGCACCTTGCATCTGGGAGATATCCTGAAGCATGCGGAATTTCAGCAGGCAGCCGGCGACTCCGGGCCACCGCGCTGTGGACAGGAACCATGCCCTTTCCCCTGAGAAACAAAACTCACCAGGCCAGGTTCCTGATCTCAGTTTGCAGGAGGCACTTGGCACTGTGAAACCAGACATAGTTGCCTGTGGGTGCACCTTGCATCTGGGAGATATCCTGAAGCATGCATAATTTCAGCAGGCAGCCGGCCACTCCGGGCCACCGGGCCCTGGACACGAACGATGCCCTTTGCCCTGAGAAACAAAACTCACCAGGCCAGGTTCCTGATGTCAGTTTGCAGGAGACACTTGGCACTGTCAAACCAGACACAGTTGCCTGTGGGGGCACCTTGCATCTGGGAGATATCCTGAAGCATGCGGAATTTCAGCAGGCAGCCGGCCACTCCGGGCCACCGGGCCCTGGACACGAACGATGCCCTTTCCCCTGAGAAACAAAACTCGCCAGGCCAGGTTCCTGATGTCAGTTTGCAGGAGGCACTTGGCACTCTCAAACCAGACACAGTTGCCTGTGGGGGCACCTTGCATCTGGGAGATATCCTGAAGCATACGGAATTTCAGCAGGCAGCCGGCCACTCCGGGCCACCGGGCCCTGGACACGAACCATGCCCTTTCCCCTGAGAAACAAAACTCACCAGGCCAGGTTCCTGATGTCAGTTTGCAGGAGGCGCTTGGCACTCTCAAACCAGACACAGTTGCCTGTGGGGGCACCTTGCATCTGGGAGATATCCTGAAGCATGCGGAATTTCAGCAGGCAGTCGGCCACTCCGGGCCACCGGGCCCTGGACACGAACCATGCCCTTTCCCCTGAGAAATAAAACTCACCAGGCCAGGTTCCTGATCTCAGTTTGCAGGAGGCACTTGGCACTGTCAAACCAGACACAGTTGCCTGTGGGGGCACCTTGCATCTGGGAGATATCCTGAAGCATGCGGAATTTCAGCAGGCAGCCGGCCACTCCGGGCCACCGGGCCCTGGACACGAACCATGCCCTTTCCCCTGAGAAACAAAACTCACCAGGCCAGGTTCCTGATGTCAGTTTGCAGGAGGCACTTGGCACTGTCAAACCAGACACAGTTGCCTGTGGGGGCACCTTGCATCTGGGAGATATCCTGAAGCATGCGGAATTTCAGCAGGCAGCTGGCACTCCGGGCCACCGGGCCCAGGACACAAACGATGGCCTTTCCCCTGAGAAACAAAACTCACCAGGCCAGGTTCCTGATGTCAGTTTGCAGGAGGCACTTGGCACTCTCAAACCAAACACAGTTGCCTGTGGGGGCACCTTGCATCTGGGAGATATCCTGAAGCATGCGGAATTTCAGCAGGCAGCCGGCCACTCCGGGCCACCGGGCCCTGAACACGAACAATGCCCTTTCCCCTGAGAAACAAAACTCACCAGGCCAGGTTCTGATGTCAGTTTGCAGGAGGCACTTGGCACTCTCAAACCAGACACAGTTGCCTGTGGGGGCACCTTGCATCTGGGAGATATCCTGAAGCATGCGGAATTTCAGCAGGCAGCCGGCCACTCCGGGCCACCGGGCCCTGAACACGAACAATGCCCTTTCCCCTGAGAAACAAAACTCACCAGGCCAGGTTCTGATGTCAGTTTGCAGGAGGCACTTGGCACTCTCAAACCAGACACAGTTGCCTGTGGGGGCACCTTGCATCTGGGAGATATCCTGAAGCATGCGGAATTTCAGCAGGCAGCTGGCCACTCCGGACCACCGGGCCCTGGACAGGAACGACGCCCTTTCCCCTGAGAAACTAAACTCACCAGGCCAGGTTCCTGATGTCAGTTTGCAGGAGGCACTTGGCACTGTCAAACCAGACACAGTTGCCTGTGGGGGCACCTTGCATCTGGGAGATATCCTGAAGCATGCGGAATTTCAGCAGGCTGCCGGCCACTCCGGGCCACTGGGCCCTGGACAGGAACGATGGCCTTTGCCCTGAGAAACAAAAGTCACCAGGCCAGGTTCCTGATGTCAGTTTGCAGGAGGCACTTGGCACTGTCAAACCAGACACAGTTGCCTGTGGGGGCACCTTGCATCTGGGAGATATCCTGAAGCATCCGGAATTTCAGCAGGCAGCCGGCCACTCCGGGCCACCGGGCCCTGGACACGAACGATGCCCTTTCCCCTGAGAAACAAAACTCGCCAGGCCAGGTTCCTGATGTCAGTTTGCAGGAGGCACTTGGCACTCTCAAACCAGACACAGTTGCCTGTGGGGGCACCTTGCATCTGGGAGATATCCTGAAGCATACGGAATTTCAGCAGGCAGCCGGCCACTCCGGGCCACCGGGCCCTGGACACGAACCATGCCCTTTCCCCTGAGAAACAAAACTCACCAGGCCAGGTTCCTGATCTCAGTTTTCTGGAGGCGCTTGGCACTCTCAAACCAGACACAGTTGCCTGTGGGTGCACCTTGCATCTGGGAGATATCCTGAAGCATGCGGAATTTCAGCAGGCAGCCGGCCACTCCGGGCCACCGGGCCCTGGACACGAACGATGCCCTTTCCCCTGAGAAACAAAAGTCACCAGGCCAGGTTCCTGATGTCAGTTTGCAGGAGGCACTTGGCACTGCCAAACCAGACACAGTTGCCTGTGGGTGCACCTTGCATCTGGGAGATATCCTGAAGCATGCGGAATTTCAGCAGGCAGCCGGCCACTCCGGGCCACCGGGCCCTGGACACGAACGATGGCCTTTCCCCTGAGAAACAAAAGTCACCAGGCCAGGTTCCTGATGTCAGTTTGCAGGAGGCACTTGGCACTGTCAAACCAGACACAGTTGCCTGTGGGGGCACCTTGCATCTGGGAGATATCCTGAAGCATGCGGAATTTCAGCAGGCAGCCGGCGACTCCGGGCCACCGCGCTGTGGACAGGAACCATGCCCTTTCCCCTGAGAAACAAAACTCACCAGGCCAGGTTCCTGATCTCAGTTTGCAGGAGGCACTTGGCACTGTGAAACCAGACATAGTTGCCTGTGGGTGCACCTTGCATCTGGGAGATATCCTGAAGCATGCGTAATTTCAGCAGGCAGCCGGCCACTCCGGGCCACCGGGCCCTGGACACGAACGATGCCCTTTGCCCTGAGAAACAAAACTCACCAGGCCAGGTTCCTGATGTCAGTTTGCAGGAGACACTTGGCACTGTCAAACCAGACACAGTTGCCTGTGGGGGCACCTTGCATCTGGGAGATATCCTGAAGCATGCGGAATTTCAGCAGGCAGCCGGCCACTCCGGGCCACCGGGCCCTGGACACGAACGATGCCCTTTCCCCTGAGAAACAAAACTCGCCAGGCCAGGTTCCTGATGTCAGTTTGCAGGAGGCACTTGGCACTCTCAAACCAGACACAGTTGCCTGTGGGGGCACCTTGCATCTGGGAGATATCCTGAACCATGCGGAATTTCAGCAGGCAGCCGGCCACTCCGGGCCACCGGGCCCTGGACACGAACCATGCCCTTTCCCCTGAGAAACAAAACTCACCAGGCCAGGTTCCTGATGTCAGTTTGCAGGAGGCGCTTGGCACTCTCAAACCAGACACAGTTGCCTGTGGGGGCACCTTGCATCTGGGAGATATCCTGAAGCATGCGGAATTTCAGCAGGCAGTCGGCCACTCCGGGCCACCGGGCCCTGGACACGAACCATGCCCTTTCCCCTGAGAAATAAAACTCACCAGGCCAGGTTCCTGATGTCAGTTTGCAGGAGGCACTTGGCACTGTCAAACCAGACACAGTTGCCTGTGGGGGCACCTTGCATCTGGGAGATATCCTGAAGCATGCGGAATTTCAGCAGGCAGCCGGCCACTCCGGGCCACCGGGCCCTGGACACGAACGATGCCCTTTCCCCTGAGAAACAAAAGTCACCAGGCCAGGTTCCTGATGTCAGTTTGCAGGAGGCACTTGGCACTGCCAAACCAGACACAGTTGCCTGTGGGTGCACCTTGCATCTGGGAGATATCCTGAAGCATGCGGAATTTCAGCAGGCAGCCGGCCACTCCGGGCCACCGAGCCCTGGACACGAACGATGCCCTTTCCCCTGAGAAACAAAACTCACCAGGCCAGGTTCCTGATGTCAGTTTGCAGGAGGCACTTGGCACTCTCAAACCAGACACAGTTGCCTGTGGGGGCACCTTGCATCTGGGAGATATCCTGAACCATGCGGAATTTCAGCAGGCAGCCGGCCACTCCGGGCCACCGGGCCCTGGACATGAACGATGCCATTTCCCCTGAGAAACAAAACTCACCAGGCCAGGTTCCTGATGTCAGTTTGCAGGAGGCACTTGGCACTGTCAAACCAGACACAGTTGCCTGTGGGGGCACCTTGCATCTGGGAGATATCCTGAAGCATGCGGAATTTCAGCAGGCAGCCAGCCACTCCGGGCCACCGGGCCCTGGACACGAACGATGCCCTTTCCCCTGAGAAACAAAAGTCACCAGGCCAGGTTCCTGATGTCAGTTTGCAGGAGGCACTTGGCACTGTCAAACCAGACACAGTTGCCTGTGGGTGCACCTTGCATCTGGGAGATATCCTGAAGCATGCGGAATTTCAGCAGGCAGCCGGCCACTCCGGGCCACCGGGCCCTGGACACGAACGATGCCCTTTCCCCTGAGAAACAAAAGTCACCAGGCCAGGTTCCTGATGTCAGTTTGCAGGAGGCACTTGGCACTCTCAAACCAGACACAGTTGCCTGTGGGGGCACCTTGCATCTGGGAGATATCCTGAAGCATGCGGAATTTCAGCAGGCAGCCGGCGACTCCGGGCCACCGCGCTGTGGACAGGAACCATGCCCTTTCCCCTGAGAAACAAAACTCACCAGGCCAGGTTCCTGATCTCAGTTTGCAGGAGGCACTTGGCACTGTGAAACCAGACATAGTTGCCTGTGGGTGCACCTTGCATCTGGGAGATATCCTGAAGCATGCATAATTTCAGCAGGCAGCCGGCCACTCCGGGCCACCGGGCCCTGGACACGAACGATGCCCTTTGCCCTGAGAAACAAAACTCACCAGGCCAGGTTCCTGATGTCAGTTTGCAGGAGACACTTGGCACTGTCAAACCAGACACAGTTGCCTGTGGGGGCACCTTGCATCTGGGAGATATCCTGAAGCATGCGGAATTTCAGCAGGCAGCCGGCCACTCCGGGCCACCGGGCCCTGGACACGAACCATGCCCTTTCCCCTGAGAAACAAAACTCGCCAGGCCAGGTTCCTGATGTCAGTTTGCAGGAGGCACTTGGCACTCTCAAACCAGACACAGTTGCCTGTGGGGGCACCTTGCATCTGGGAGATATCCTGAACCATGCGGAATTTCAGCAGGCAGCCGGCCACTCCGGGCCATCGGGCCCTGGACACGAACGATGGCCTTTCCCCTGAGAAACAAAACTCACCAGGCCAGGTTCCTGATGTCAGTTTGCAGGAGGCACTTGGCACTGTCAAACCAGACACAGTTGTCTGTGGGGGCACCTTGCATCTGGGAGATATCCTGAAGCATGCGGAATTTCAGCAGGCAGCCGGCCACTCCGGGCCACCGGGCCCTGGACACGAACGATGCCCTTTCCCCTGAGAAACAAAAGTCACCAGGCCAGGTTCCTGATGTCAGTTTGCAGGAGGCACTTGGCACTGCCAAACCAGACACAGTTGCCTGTGGGTGCACCTTGCATCTGGGAGATATCCTGAAGCATGCGGAATTTCAGCAGGCAGCCGGCCACTCCGGGCCACCGAGCCCTGGACACGAACGATGCCCTTTCCCCTGAGAAACAAAACTCACCAGGCCAGGTTCCTGATGTCAGTTTGCAGGAGGCACTTGGCACTCTCAAACCAGACACAGTTGCCTGTGGGGGCACCTTGCATCTGGGAGATATCCTGAAGCATGCGGAATTTCAGCAGGCAGCCGGCCACTCCGGGCCACCGGGCCCTGGACATGAACGATGCCATTTCCCCTGAGAAACAAAACTCACCAGGCCAGGTTCCTGATGTCAGTTTGCAGGAGGCACTTGGCACTGTCAAACCAGACACAGTTGCCTGTGGGGGCACCTTGCATCTGGGAGATATCCTGAAGCATGCGGAATTTCAGCAGGCAGCCAGCCACTCCGGGCCACCGGGCCCTGGACACGAACGATGCCCTTTCCCCTGAGAAACAAAAGTCACCAGGCCAGGTTCCTGATGTCAGTTTGCAGGAGGCACTTGGCACTGTCAAACCAGACACAGTTGCCTGTGGGTGCACCTTGCATCTGGGAGATATCCTGAAGCATGCGGAATTTCAGCAGGCAGCCGGCCACTCCGGGCCACCGGGCCCAAGACACGAACGATGCCCTTTCCCCTGAGAAACAAAAGTCACCAGGCCAGGTTCCTGATGTCAGTTTGCAGGAGGCACTTGGCACTGTGAAACCAGACACAGTTGCCTGTGGGGGCACCTTGCATCTGGGAGATATCCTGAAGCATGCGGAATTTCAGCAGGCAGCCGGCGACTCCGGGCCACCGCGCTGTGGACAGGAACCATGCCCTTTCCCCTGAGAAACAAAACTCACCAGGCCAGGTTCCTGATCTCAGTTTGCAGGAGGCACTTGGCACTGTGAAACCAGACATAGTTGCCTGTGGGTGCACCTTGCATCTGGGAGATATCCTGAAGCATGCATAATTTCAGCAGGCAGCCGGCCACTCCGGGCCACCGGGCCCTGGACACGAACGATGCCCTTTGCCCTGAGAAACAAAACTCACCAGGCCAGGTTCCTGATGTCAGTTTGCAGGAGACACTTGGCACTGTCAAACCAGACACAGTTGCCTGTGGGGGCACCTTGCATCTGGGAGATATCCTGAAGCATGCGGAATTTCAGCAGGCAGCCGGCCACTCCGGGCCACCGGGCCCTGGACACGAACGATGCCCTTTCCCCTGAGAAACAAAACTCGCCAGGCCAGGTTCCTGATGTCAGTTTGCAGGAGGCACTTGGCACTCTCAAACCAGACACAGTTGCCTGTGGGGGCACCTTGCATCTGGGAGATATCCTGAAGCATACGGAATTTCAGCAGGCAGCCGGCCACTCCGGGCCACCGGGCCCTGGACACGAACCATGCCCTTTCCCCTGAGAAACAAAACTCACCAGGCCAGGTTCCTGATGTCAGTTTGCAGGAGGCGCTTGGCACTCTCAAACCAGACACAGTTGCCTGTGGGGGCACCTTGCATCTGGGAGATATCCTGAAGCATGCGGAATTTCAGCAGGCAGTCGGCCACTCCGGGCCACCGGGCCCTGGACACGAACCATGCCCTTTCCCCTGAGAAATAAAACTCACCAGGCCAGGTTCCTGATCTCAGTTTGCAGGAGGCACTTGGCACTGTCAAACCAGACACAGTTGCCTGTGGGGGCACCTTGCATCTGGGAGATATCCTGAAGCATGCGGAATTTCAGCAGGCAGCCGGCCACTCCGGGCCACCGGGCCCTGGACACGAACCATGCCCTTTCCCCTGAGAAACAAAACTCACCAGGCCAGGTTCCTGATGTCAGTTTGCAGGAGGCACTTGGCACTGTCAAACCAGACACAGTTGCCTGTGGGGGCACCTTGCATCTGGGAGATATCCTGAAGCATGCGGAATTTCAGCAGGCAGCCGGCACTCCGGGCCACCGGGCCCAGGACACAAACGATGGCCTTTCCCCTGAGAAACAAAACTCACCAGGCCAGGTTCCTGATGTCAGTTTGCAGGAGGCACTTGGCACTCTCAAACCAAACACAGTTGCCTGTGGGGGCACCTTGCATCTGGGAGATATCCTGAAGCATGCGGAATTTCAGCAGGCAGCCGGCCACTCCGGGCCACCGGGCCCTGAACACGATCAATGCCCTTTCCCCTGAGAAACAAAACTCACCAGGCCAGGTTCTGATGTCAGTTTGCAGGAGGCACTTGGCACTGTCAAACCAGACACAGTTGCCTGTGGGGGCACCTTGCATCTGGGAGATATCCTGAAGCATGCGGAATTTCAGCAGGCTGCCGGCCACTCCGGGCCACTGGGCCCTGGACAGGAACGATGGCCTTTGCCCTGAGAAACAAAAGTCACCAGGCCAGGTTCCTGATGTCAGTTTGCAGGAGGCACTTGGCACTGTCAAACCAGACACAGTTGCCTGTGGGGGCACCTTGCATCTGGGAGATATCCTGAAGCATCCGGAATTTCAGCAGGCAGCCGGCCACTCCGGGCCACCGGGCCCTGGACACGAACGATGCCCTTTCCCCTGAGAAACAAAACTCGCCAGGCCAGGTTCCTGATGTCAGTTTGCAGGAGGCACTTGGCACTCTCAAACCAGACACAGTTGCCTGTGGGGGCACCTTGCATCTGGGAGATATCCTGAAGCATACGGAATTTCAGCAGGCAGCCGGCCACTCCGGGCCACCGGGCCCTGGACACGAACCATGCCCTTTCCCCTGAGAAACAAAACTCACCAGGCCAGGTTCCTGATCTCAGTTTGCTGGAGGCGCTTGGCACTCTCAAACCAGACACAGTTGCCTGTGGGTGCACCTTGCATCTGGGAGATATCCTGAAGCATGCGGAATTTCAGCAGGCAGCCGGCCACTCCGGGCCACCGGGCCCTGGACACGAACGATGCCCTTTGCCCTGAGAAACAAAACTCACCAGGCCAGGTTCCTGATGTCAGTTTGCAGGAGGCACTTGGCACTGCCAAACCAGACACAGTTGCCTGTGGGTGCACCTTGCATCTGGGAGATATCCTGAAGCATGCGGAATTTCAGCAGGCAGCCGGCCACTCCGGGCCACCGGGCCCTGGACACGAACGATGGCCTTTCCCCTGAGAAACAAAAGTCACCAGGCCAGGTTCCTGATGTCAGTTTGCAGGAGGCACTTGGCACTGTCAAACCAGACACAGTTGCCTGTGGGGGCACCTTGCATCTGGGAGATATCCTGAAGCATGCGGAATTTCAGCAGGCAGCCGGCGACTCCGGGCCACCGCGCTGTGGACAGGAACCATGCCCTTTCCCCTGAGAAACAAAACTCACCAGGCCAGGTTCCTGATCTCAGTTTGCAGGAGGCACTTGGCACTGTGAAACCAGACATAGTTGCCTGTGGGTGCACCTTGCATCTGGGAGATATCCTGAAGCATGCGTAATTTCAGCAGGCAGCCGGCCACTCCGGGCCACCGGGCCCTGGACACGAACGATGCCCTTTGCCCTGAGAAACAAAACTCACCAGGCCAGGTTCCTGATGTCAGTTTGCAGGAGACACTTGGCACTGTCAAACCAGACACAGTTGCCTGTGGGGGCACCTTGCATCTGGGAGATATCCTGAAGCATGCGGAATTTCAGCAGGCAGCCGGCCACTCCGGGCCACCGGGCCCTGGACACGAACGATGCCCTTTCCCCTGAGAAACAAAACTCGCCAGGCCAGGTTCCTGATGTCAGTTTGCAGGAGGCACTTGGCACTCTCAAACCAGACACAGTTGCCTGTGGGGGCACCTTGCATCTGGGAGATATCCTGAAGCATACGGAATTTCAGCAGGCAGCCGGCCACTCCGGGCCACCGGGCCCTGGACACGAACCATGCCCTTTCCCCTGAGAAACAAAACTCACCAGGCCAGGTTCCTGATGTCAGTTTGCAGGAGGCGCTTGGCACTCTCAAACCAGACACAGTTGCCTGTGGGGGCACCTTGCATCTGGGAGATATCCTGAAGCATGCGGAATTTCAGCAGGCAGTCGGCCACTCCGGGCCACCGGGCCCTGGACACGAACCATGCCCTTTCCCCTGAGAAATAAAACTCACCAGGCCAGGTTCCTGATCTCAGTTTGCAGGAGGCACTTGGCACTGTCAAACCAGACACAGTTGCCTGTGGGGGCACCTTGCATCTGGGAGATATCCTGAAGCATGCGGAATTTCAGCAGGCAGCCGGCCACTCCGGGCCACCGGGCCCTGGACACGAACGATGCCCTTTCCCCTGAGAAACAAAACTCACCAGGCCAGGTTCCTGATGTCAGTTTGCAGGAGGCACTTGGCACTGTCAAACCAGACACAGTTGCCTGTGGGGGCACCTTGCATCTGGGAGATATCCTGAAGCATGCGGAATTTCAGCAGGCAGCTGGCCACTCCGGGCCACCGGGCCCAGGACACAAACGATGGCCTTTCCCCTGAGAAACAAAACTCACCAGGCCAGGTTCCTGATGTCAGTTTGCAGGAGGCACTTGGCACTCTCAAACCAAACACAGTTGCCTGTGGGTGCACCTTGCATCTGGGAGATATCCTGAAGCATGCGGAATTTCAGCAGGCAGCCGGCCACTCCGGGCCACCGGGCCCTGGACACGAACGATGGCCTTTCCCCTGAGAAACAAAAGTCACCAGGCCAGGTTCCTGATGTCAGTTTGCAGGAGGCACTTGGCACTGTCAAACCAGACACAGTTGCCTGTGGGGGCACCTTGCATCTGGGAGATATCCTGAAGCATGCGGAATTTCAGCAGGCAGCTGGCCACTCCGGGCCACCGGGCCCAGGACACAAACGATGGCCTTTCCCCTGAGAAACAAAACTCACCAGGCCAGGTTCCTGATGTCAGTTTGCAGGAGGCACTTGGCACTCTCAAACCAAACACAGTTGCCTGTGGGTGCACCTTGCATCTGGGAGATATCCTGAAGCATGCGGAATTTCAGCAGGCAGCCGGCCACTCCGGGCCACCGGGCCCTGGACACGAACGATGGCCTTTCCCCTGAGAAACAAAAGTCACCAGGCCAGGTTCCTGATGTCAGTTTGCAGGAGGCACTTGGCACTGTCAAACCAGACACAGTTGCCTGTGGGGGCACCTTGCATCTGGGAGATATCCTGAAGCATGCGGAATTTCAGCAGGCAGCCGGCGACTCCGGGCCACCGCGCTGTGGACAGGAACCATGCCCTTTCCCCTGAGAAACAAAACTCACCAGGCCAGGTTCCTGATCTCAGTTTGCAGGAGGCACTTGGCACTGTGAAACCAGACATAGTTGCCTGTGGGTGCACCTTGCATCTGGGAGATATCCTGAAGCATGCGTAATTTCAGCAGGCAGCCGGCCACTCCGGGCCACCGGGCCCTGGACACGAACGATGCCCTTTGCCCTGAGAAACAAAACTCACCAGGCCAGGTTCCTGATGTCAGTTTGCAGGAGACACTTGGCACTGTCAAACCAGACACAGTTGCCTGTGGGGGCACCTTGCATCTGGGAGATATCCTGAAGCATGCGGAATTTCAGCAGGCAGCCGGCCACTCCGGGCCACCGGGCCCTGGACACGAACGATGCCCTTTCCCCTGAGAAACAAAACTCGCCAGGCCAGGTTCCTGATGTCAGTTTGCAGGAGGCACTTGGCACTCTCAAACCAGACACAGTTGCCTGTGGGGGCACCTTGCATCTGGGAGATATCCTGAAGCATACGGAATTTCAGCAGGCAGCCGGCCACTCCGGGCCACCGGGCCCTGGACACGAACCATGCCCTTTCCCCTGAGAAACAAAACTCACCAGGCCAGGTTCCTGATGTCAGTTTGCAGGAGGCGCTTGGCACTCTCAAACCAGACACAGTTGCCTGTGGGGGCACCTTGCATCTGGGAGATATCCTGAAGCATGCGGAATTTCAGCAGGCAGTCGGCCACTCCGGGCCACCGGGCCCTGGACACGAACCATGCCCTTTCCCCTGAGAAATAAAACTCACCAGGCCAGGTTCCTGATCTCAGTTTGCAGGAGGCACTTGGCACTGTCAAACCAGACACAGTTGCCTGTGGGGGCACCTTGCATCTGGGAGATATCCTGAAGCATGCGGAATTTCAGCAGGCAGCCGGCCACTCCGGGCCACCGGGCCCTGGACACGAACCATGCCCTTTCCCCTGAGAAACAAAACTCACCAGGCCAGGTTCCTGATGTCAGTTTGCAGGAGGCACTTGGCACTGTCAAACCAGACACAGTTGCCTGTGGGGGCACCTTGCATCTGGGAGATATCCTGAAGCATGCGGAATTTCAGCAGGCAGCTGGCCACTCCGGGCCACCGGGCCCAGGACACAAACGATGGCCTTTCCCCTGAGAAACAAAACTCACCAGGCCAGGTTCCTGATGTCAGTTTGCAGGAGGCACTTGGCACTCTCAAACCAAACACAGTTGCCTGTGGGGGCACCTTGCATCTGGGAGATATCCTGAAGCATGCGGAATTTCAGCAGGCTGCCGGCCACTCCGGGCCACTGGGCCCTGGACAGGAACGATGGCCTTTGCCCTGAGAAACAAAAGTCACCAGGCCAGGTTCCTGATGTCAGTTTGCAGGAGGCACTTGGCACTGTCAAACCAGACACAGTTGCCTGTGGGGGCACCTTGCATCTGGGAGATATCCTGAAGCATCCGGAATTTCAGCAGGCAGCCGGCCACTCCGGGCCACCGGGCCCTGGACACGAACGATGCCCTTTCCCCTGAGAAACAAAACTCGCCAGGCCAGGTTCCTGATGTCAGTTTGCAGGAGGCACTTGGCACTCTCAAACCAGACACAGTTGCCTGTGGGGGCACATTGCATCTGGGAGATATCCTGAAGCATACGGAATTTCAGCAGGCAGCCGGCCACTCCGGGCCACCGGGCCCTGGACACGAACCATGCCCTTTCCCCTGAGAAACAAAACTCACCAGGCCAGGTTCCTGATCTCAGTTTGCTGGAGGCGCTTGGCACTCTCAAACCAGACACAGTTGCCTGTGGGTGCACCTTGCATCTGGGAGATATCCTGAAGCATGCGGAATTTCAGCAGGCAGTCGGCCACTCCGGGCCACCGGGCCCTGGACACGAACGATGGCCTTTCCACTGAGAAACAAAACTCACCAGGCCAGGTTCCTGATGTCAGTTTGCAGGAGGCACTTGGCACTGTCAAACCAGACACAGTTGCCTGTGGGGGCACCTTGCATCTGGGAGATATCCTGAAGCATGCGGAATTTCAGCAGGCAGCCGGCACTCCGGGCCACCGGGCCCAGGACACAAACGATGGCCTTTCCCCTGAGAAACAAAACTCACCAGGCCAGGTTCCTGATGTCAGTTTGCAGGAGGCACTTGGCACTGTCAAACCAGACACAGTTGCCTGTGGGGGCACCTTGCATCTGGGAGATATCCTGAAGCATGCGGAATTTCAGCAGGCAGCCGGCCACTCCGGGCCACCGGGCCCTGGACACGAACCATGCCCTTTCCCCTGAGAAACAAAACTCACCAGGCCAGGTTCCTGATGTCAGTTTGCAGGAGGCACTTGGCACTGTCAAACCAGACACAGTTGCCTCTGGGGGCACCTTGCATCTGGGAGATATCCTGAAGAATGCGGAATTTCAGCAGGCAGCCGGCCACTCCGGGCCACCGGGCCCTGGACACGAACGATGGCCTTTCCCCTGAGAAACAAAACTCACCAGGCCAGGTTCCTGATGTCAGTTTGCAGGAGGCACTTGGCACTGTCAAACCAGACACAGTTGCCTGTGGGGGCACCTTGCATCTGGGAGATATCCTGAAGCATGCGGAATTTCAGCAGGCAGCTGGCCACTCCGGGCCACCGGGCCCTGGACCCAAACGATGCCCTTTCCCCTGAGAAACAAAACTCACCAGGCCAGGTTCCTGATGTCAGTTTGCAGGAGGCACTTGGCACTGTCAAACCAGACACAGTTGCCTGTGGGGGCACCTTGCATCTGGGAGATATCCTGAAGCATGCGGAATTTCAGCAGGCTGCCGGCCACTCTGGGCCACCGGGCCCTGGACACGAACGACGCCCTTTCCCCTGAGAAACAAAACTCACCAGGCCAGGTTCCTGATGTCAGTTTGCAGGAGGCACTTGGCACTGTCAAACCAGACACAGTTGCCTGTGGGGGCACCTTGCATCTGGGAGATATCCTGAAGCATGCGGAATTTCAGCAGGCAGCCGGCCACTCCGGGCCACCGGGCCCTGGACACGAATGATGCCCTTTCCCCTGAGAAATAAAACTCACCAGGCCAGGTTCCTGATGTCAGTTTGCAGGAGGCACTTGGCACTGTCAAACCAGACACAGTTGCCTGTGGGGGCACCTTGCATCTGGGAGATATCCTGAAGCATGCGGAATTTCAGCAGGCAGCCGGCCACTCCGGGCCATCGGGCCCTGGACACGAACGATGGCCTTTGCCCTGAGAAACAAAACTCACCAGGCCAGGTTCCTGATGTCAGTTTGCAGGAGGCACTTGGCACTGTCAAACCAGACACAGTTGCCTGTGGGGGCACCTTGCATCTGGGAGATATCCTGAAGCATGCGGAATTTCAGCAGGCAGCCGGCCACTCTGGGCCACCGGGCCCTGGACACGAACGACGCCCTTTCCCCTGAGAAACAAAACTCACCAGGCCAGGTTCCTGATGTCAGTTTGCAGGAGGCACTTGGCACTGTCAAACCAGACACAGTTGCCTGTGGGGGCACCTTGCATCTGGGAGATATCCTGAACCATGCGGAATTTCAGCAGGCAGCCGGCCACTCCGGGCCATCGGGCCCTGGACACGAACGATGGCCTTTCCCCTGAGAAACAAAACTCACCAGGCCAGGTTCCTGATGTCAGTTTGCAGGAGGCACTTGGCACTGTCAAACCAGACACAGTTGTCTGTGGGGGCACCTTGCATCTGGGAGATATCCTGAACCATGCGGAATTTCAGCAGGCAGCCGGCCACTCCGGGCCACCGGGCCCTGGACACGAACGATGCCCTTTCCCCTGAGAAACAAAAGTCACCAGGCCAGGTTCCTGATGTCAGTTTGCAGGAGGCACTTGGCACTGCCAAACCAGACACAGTTGCCTGTGGGTGCACCTTGCATCTGGGAGATATCCTGAAGCATGCGGAATTTCAGCAGGCAGCCGGCCACTCCGGGCCACCGGGCCCTGGACACGAACGATGCCCTTTCCCCTGAGAAACAAAACTCACCAGGCCAGGTTCCTGATGTCAGTTTGCAGGAGGCACTTGGCACTCTCAAACCAGACACAGTTGCCTGTGGGGGCACCTTGCATCTGGGAGATATCCTGAAGCATGCGGAATTTCAGCAGGCAGCCGGCCACTCCGGGCCACCGGGCCCTGGACATGAACGATGCCATTTCCCCTGAGAAACAAAACTCACCAGGCCAGGTTCCTGATGTCAGTTTGCAGGAGGCACTTGGCACTCTCAAACCAGACACAGTTGCCTGTGGGGGCACCTTGCATCTGGGAGATATCCTGAAGCATGCGGAATTTCAGCAGGCAGCCAGCCACTCCGGGCCACCGGGCCCTGGACACGAACGATGCCCTTTCCCCTGAGAAACAAAAGTCACCAGGCCAGGTTCCTGATGTCAGTTTGCAGGAGGCACTTGGCACTGTCAAACCAGACACAGTTGCCTGTGGGTGCACCTTGCATCTGGGAGATATCCTGAAGCATGCGGAATTTCAGCAGGCAGCCGGCCACTCCGGGCCACCGGGCCCTGGACACGAACGATGGCCTTTCCCCTGAGAAACAAAAGTCACCAGGCCAGGTTCCTGATGTCAGTTTGCAGGAGGCACTTGGCACTGTCAAACCAGACACAGTTGCCTGTGGGGGCACCTTGCATCTGGGAGATATCCTGAAGCATGCGGAATTTCAGCAGGCAGCCGGCGACTCCGGGCCACCGCGCTGTGGACAGGAACCATGCCCTTTCCCCTGAGAAACAAAACTCACCAGGCCAGGTTCCTGATCTCAGTTTGCAGGAGGCACTTGGCACTGTGAAACCAGACATAGTTGCCTGTGGGTGCACCTTGCATCTGGGAGATATCCTGAAGCATGCGTAATTTCAGCAGGCAGCCGGCCACTCCGGGCCACCGGGCCCTGGACACGAACGATGCCCTTTGCCCTGAGAAACAAAACTCACCAGGCCAGGTTCCTGATGTCAGTTTGCAGGAGACACTTGGCACTGTCAAACCAGACACAGTTGCCTGTGGGGGCACCTTGCATCTGGGAGATATCCTGAAGCATGCGGAATTTCAGCAGGCAGCCGGCCACTCCGGGCCACCGGGCCCTGGACACGAACGATGCCCTTTCCCCTGAGAAACAAAACTCGCCAGGCCAGGTTCCTGATGTCAGTTTGCAGGAGGCACTTGGCACTCTCAAACCAGACACAGTTGCCTGTGGGGGCACCTTGCATCTGGGAGATATCCTGAAGCATACGGAATTTCAGCAGGCAGCCGGCCACTCCGGGCCACCGGGCCCTGGACACGAACCATGCCCTTTCCCCTGAGAAACAAAACTCACCAGGCCAGGTTCCTGATGTCAGTTTGCAGGAGGCGCTTGGCACTCTCAAACCAGACACAGTTGCCTGTGGGGGCACCTTGCATCTGGGAGATATCCTGAAGCATGCGGAATTTCAGCAGGCAGTCGGCCACTCCGGGCCACCGGGCCCTGGACACGAACCATGCCCTTTCCCCTGAGAAATAAAACTCACCAGGCCAGGTTCCTGATCTCAGTTTGCAGGAGGCACTTGGCACTGTCAAACCAGACACAGTTGCCTGTGGGGGCACCTTGCATCTGGGAGATATCCTGAAGCATGCGGAATTTCAGCAGGCAGCCGGCCACTTCGGGCCACCGGGCCCTGGACACGAACCATGCCCTTTCCCCTGAGAAACAAAACTCACCAGGCCAGGTTCCTGATCTCAGTTTGCAGGAGGCACTTGGCACTGTCAAACCAGACACAGTTGCCTGTGGGGGCACCTTGCATCTGGGAGATATCCTGAAGCATGCGGAATTTCAGCAGGCAGCTGGCACTCCGGGCCACCGGGCCCAGGACACAAACGATGGCCTTTCCCCTGAGAAACAAAACTCACCAGGCCAGGTTCCTGATGTCAGTTTGCAGGAGGCACTTGGCACTCTCAAACCAAACACAGTTGCCTGTGGGGGCACCTTGCATCTGGGAGATATCCTGAAGCATGCGGAATTTCAGCAGGCAGCCGGCCACTCCGGGCCACCGGGCCCTGAACACGAACCATGCCCTTTCCCCTGAGAAACAAAACTCACCAGGCCAGGTTCTGATGTCAGTTTGCAGGAGGCACTTGGCACTGTCAAACCAGACACAGTTGCCTGTGGGGGCACCTTGCATCTGGGAGATATCCTGAAGCATGCGGAATTTCAGCAGGCAGCTGGCCACTCCGGACCACCGGGCCCTGGACAGGAACGACGCCCTTTCCCCTGAGAAACTAAACTCACCAGGCCAGGTTCCTGATGTCAGTTTGCAGGAGGCACTTGGCACTCTCAAACCAGACACAGTTGCCTGTGGGGGCACCTTGCATCTGGGAGATATCCTGAAGCATGCGGAATTTCAGCAGGCTGCCGGCCACTCCGGGCCACTGGGCCCTGGACAGGAACGATGGCCTTTGCCCTGAGAAACAAAAGTCACCAGGCCAGGTTCCTGATGTCAGTTTGCAGGAGGCACTTGGCACTGTCAAACCAGACACAGTTGCCTGTGGGGGCACCTTGCATCTGGGAGATATCCTGAAGCATCCGGAATTTCAGCAGGCAGCCGGCCACTCCGGGCCACCGGGCCCTGGACACGAACGATGCCCTTTCCCCTGAGAAACAAAACTCGCCAGGCCAGGTTCCTGATGTCAGTTTGCAGGAGGCACTTGGCACTCTCAAACCAGACACAGTTGCCTGTGGGGGCACCTTGCATCTGGGAGATATCCTGAAGCATACGGAATTTCAGCAGGCAGCCGGCCACTCCGGGCCACCGGGCCCTGGACACGAACCATGCCCTTTCCCCTGAGAAACAAAACTCACCAGGCCAGGTTCCTGATCTCAGTTTGCTGGAGGCGCTTGGCACTCTCAAACCAGACACAGTTGCCTGTGGGTGCACGTTGCATCTGGGAGATATCCTGAAGCATGCGGAATTTCAGCAGGCAGTCGGCCACTCCGGGCCACCGGGCCCTGGACACGAACCATGCCCTTTCCCCTGAGAAACAAAACTCACCAGGCCAGGTTCCTGATGTCAGTTTGCAGGAGGCACTTGGCACTGTCAAACCAGACACAGTTGCCTGTGGGGGCACCTTGCATCTGGGAGATATCCTGAAGCATGCGGAATTTCAGCAGGCAGCCGGCACTCCGGGCCACCGGGCCCAGGACACAAACGATGGCCTTTCCCCTGAGAAACAAAACTCACCAGGCCAGGTTCCTGATGTCAGTTTGCAGGAGGCACTTGGCACTGTCAAACCAGACACAGTTGCCTGTGGGGGCACCTTGCATCTGGGAGATATCCTGAAGCATGCGGAATTTCAGCAGGCAGCCGGCCACTCCGGGCCACCGGGCCCTGGACACGAACCATGCCCTTTCCCCTGAGAAACAAAACTCACCAGGCCAGGTTCCTGATGTCAGTTTGCAGGAGGCACTTGGCACTGTCAAACCAGACACAGTTGCCTCTGGGGGCACCTTGCATCTGGGAGATATCCTGAAGAATGCGGAATTTCAGCAGGCAGCCGGCCACTCCGGGCCACCGGGCCCTGGACACGAACGATGGCCTTTCCCCTGAGAAACAAAACTCACCAGGCCAGGTTCCTGATGTCAGTTTGCAGGAGGCACTTGGCACTGTCAAACCAGACACAGTTGCCTGTGGGGGCACCTTGCATCTGGGAGATATCCTGAAGCATGCGGAATTTCAGCAGGCAGCCGGCCACTCCGGGCCACCGGGCCCTGGACACGAACCATGCCTTTTCCCCTGAGAAACAAAACTCACCAGGCCAGGTTCCTGATGTCAGTTTGCAGGAGGCACTTGGCACTCTCAAACCAGACACAGTTGCCTGTGGGGGCACCTTGCATCTGGGAGATATCCTGAAGCATGCGGAATTTCAGCAGGCAGCCGGCCACTCCGGGCCACCGGGCATAGGACACGAACGATTGCCTTTCCCCTGAGAAACAAAACTCACCAGGCCAGGTTCCTGATGTCAGTTTGCAGGAGGCACTTGGCACTGTCAAACCAGACACAGTTGCCTGTGGGGGCACCTTTCATCTGGGAGATATCCTGAACCATGCGGAATTTCAGCAGGCAGCCGGCCACTCCGGGCCACCGGGCCCTGGACACGAATGATGCCCTTTCCCCTGAGAAACAAAACTCACCAGGCCAGGTTCCTGATGTCAGTTTGCAGGAGGCACTTGGCACTGTCAAACCAGACACAGTTGCCTGTGGGGGCACCTTGCATCTGGGAGATATCCTGAAGCATGCGGAATTTCAGCAGGCAGCTGGCCACTCCGGGCCACCGGGCCCTGGACCCAAACGATGCCCTTTCCCCTGAGAAACAAAACTCACCAGGCCAGGTTCCTGATGTCAGTTTGCAGGAGGCACTTGGCACTGTCAAACCAGACACAGTTGCCTGTGGGTGCACCTTGCATCTGGGAGATATCCTGAAGCATGCGGAATTTCAGCAGGCTGCCGGCCACTCTGGGCCACCGGGCCCTGGACACGAACGACGCCCTTTCCCCTGAGAAACAAAACTCACCAGGCCAGGTTCCTGATGTCAGTTTGCAGGAGGCACTTGGCACTGTCAAACCAGACACAGTTGCCTGTGGGGGCACCTTGCATCTGGGAGATATCCTGAAGCATGCGGAATTTCAGCAGGCAGCCGGCCACTCCGGGCCACCGGGCCCTGGACACGAATGATGCCCTTTCCCCTGAGAAATAAAACTCACCAGGCCAGGTTCCTGATGTCAGTTTGCAGGAGGCACTTGGCACTGTCAAACCAGACACAGTTGCCTGTGGGGGCACCTTGCATCTGGGAGATATCCTGAACCATGCGGAATTTCAGCAGGCAGATGGCCACTCCAGGCCACCGGGCCCTGGACACAAACGATGGCCTTTCCCCTGAGAAACAAAACTCACCAGGCCAGGTTCCTGATGTCAGTTTGCAGGAGGCACTTGGCACTGTCAAACCAGACACAGTTGCCTGTGGGGGCACCTTGCATCTGGGAGATATCCTGAAGCATCCGGAATTTCAGCAGGCAGCCGGCCACTCCGGGCCACCGGGCCCTGGACACGAACCATGCCCTTTCCCCTGAGAAACAAAAGTCACCAGGCCAGGTTCCTGATGTCAGTTTGCAGGAGGCACTTGGCACTGTCAAACCAGACACAGTTGCCTGTGGGGGCACCTTGCATCTGGGAGATATCCTGAAGCATGCGGAATTTCAGAAGGCAGCCGGCACTCCGGGCCACCGGGCCCAGGACACAAACGATGGCCTTTCCCCTGAGAAACAAAACTCACCAGGCCAGGTTCCTGATGTCAGTTTGCAGGAGGCACTTGGCACTGTCAAACCAGACACAGTTGCCTGTGGGGGCACCTTGCATCTGGGAGATATCCTGAAGCATGCGGAATTTCAGCAGGCAGCCGGCCACTCCGGGCCACCGGGCCCTGGACATGAACGATGGCCTTTCCCCGGAGAAACAAAACTCACCAGGCCAGGTTCCTGATGTCAGTTTGCAGGAGGCACTTGGCACTCTCAAACCAGACACAGTTGCCTGTGGGGGCACCTTGCATCTGGGAGATATCCTGAACCATGCGGAATTTCAGCAGGCAGCCGGCCACTCCGG
This sequence comes from Passer domesticus, assembly GCF_036417665.1. Lineage (NCBI taxonomy): Eukaryota > Metazoa > Chordata > Aves > Passeriformes > Passeridae > Passer > Passer domesticus. The sequence continues at coordinate 1,685,660 of NC_087499.1, forward strand.
GCCACCGGGCCCTGGACACGAACGATGCCCTTTCCCCTGAGAAACAAAAGTCACCAGGCCAGGTTCCTGATGTCAGTTTGCAGGAGGCACTTGGCACTGTCAAACCAGACACAGTTGCCTGTGGGGGCACCTTGCATCTGGGAGATATCCTGAAGCATGCGGAATTTCAGCAGGCAGCCGGCCACTCCGGGCCACCGGGCCCTGGACACGAACCATGCCCTTTCCCCTGAGAAACAAAACTCACCAGGCCAGGTTCCTGATGTCAGTTTGCAGGAGGCACTTGGCACTGTCAAACCAGACACAGTTGCCTGTGGGGGCACCTTGCATCTGGGAGATATCCTGAAGCATGCGGAATTTCAGCAGGCAGCCGGCCACTCCGGGCCACCGGGCCCTGGACACGAACGATGGCCTTTCCCCTGAGAAACAAAAGTCACCAGGCCAGGTTCCTGATGTCAGTTTGCAGGAGGCACTTGGCACTGTCAAACCAGACACAGTTGCCTGTGGGGGCACCTTGCATCTGGGAGATATCCTGAAGCATGCGGAATTTCAGCAGGCAGCCGGCCACTCCGGGCCACCGGGCCCTGGACACGAACGATGCCCTTTCCCCTGAGAAACAAAACTCACCAGGCCAGGTTCCTGATGTCAGTTTGCAGGAGGCACTTGGCACTCTCAAACCAGACACAGTTGCCTGTGGGGGCACCTTGCATCTGGGATATATCCTGAAGCATGCGGAATTTCAGCAGGCAGCCGGCCACTCCGGGCCACCGGGCCCTGGACAGGAACGATGCCCTTTCCCCTGAGAAACAAAACTCACCAGGCCAGGTTCCTGATGTCAGTTTGCAGGAGGCACTTGGCACTGTCAAACCAGACACAGTTGCCTGTGGTTGCACCTTGCATCTGGGAGATATCCTGAACCATGCGGAATTTCAGCAGGCAGCCGGCCACTCCGGGCCACCGGGCTGTGGACACGAACCATGGACTTTCCCCTGAGAAACAAAAGTCACCAGGCCAGGTTCCTGATCTCAGTTTGCAGGAGGCACTTGGCACTGCCAAACCAGACACAGTTGCCTGTGGGTGCACCTTGCATCTGGGAGATATCCTGAATCATGCGGAATTTCAGCAGGCAGCCGGCCACTCCGGGCCACCGGGCCCTGGACACGAACGATGCCCTTTCCCCTGAGAAACAAAACTCACCAGGCCAGGTTCCTGATGTCAGTTTGCAGGAGGCACTTGGCACTGTCAAACCAGACACAGTTGCCTGTGGGGGCACCTTGCATCTGGGAGATATCCTGAAGCATGCGGAATTTCAGCAGGCAGCCGGCCACTCCGGGCCACCGGGCCTTGGACATGAACGATGCCATTTCCCCTGAGAAACAAAACTCACCAGGCCAGGTTCCTGATGTCAGTTTGCAGGAGGCACTTGGCACTCTCAAACCAGACACAGTTGCCTGTGGGTGCACCTTGCATCTGGGAGATATCATGAAGCATGCGGAATTTCAGCAGGCAGCCAGCCACTCCGGGCCACCGGGCCCTGGACACGAACGATGCCCTTTCCCCTGAGAAACAAAAGTCACCAGGCCAGGTTCCTGATGTCAGTTTGCAGGAGGCACTTGGCACTGTCAAACCAGACACAGTTGCCTGTGGGTGCACCTTGCATCTGGGAGATATCCTGAAGCATGCGGAATTTCAGCAGGCAGCCGGCCACTCCGGGCCACCGGGCCCTGGACACGAACGATGCCATTTCCCCTGAGAAATAGAACTCACCAGGCCAGGTTCCTGATGTCAGTTTGCAGGAGGCACTTGGCACTGTCAAACCAGACACAGTTGCCTGTGGGGGCACCTTGCATCTGGGAGATATCCTGAAGCATGCGGAATTTCCGCAGGCATCCGGCCACTCCGGGCCACCGGGCCCTGGACACGAACGATGGCCTTTGCCCTGAGAAACAAAAGTCACCAGGCCAGGTTTCTGATGTCAGTTTGCAGGAGGCACTTGGCACTGCCAAACCAGACACAGTTGCCTGTGGGTGCTCCTTGCATCTGGGAGATATCCTGAAGCATGCGGAATTTCAGCAGGCAGCCGGCCACTCCGGGCCACTGGGCCCTGGACACGAACGATGCCCTTTCCCCTGAGAAACTAAACTCACCAGGCCAGGTTCCTGATGTCAGTTTGCAGGAGGCACTTGGCACTGTCAAACCAGACACAGTTGCCTGTGGGGGCACCTTGCATCTGGGAGATATCCTGAAGCATGCGGAATTTCAGCAGGCAGCCGGCCACTCCGGGCCACCGGGCCCTGGACACGAACCATGCCCTTTCCCCTGAGAAACAAAACTCACCAGGCCAGGTTCCTGATGTCAGTTTGCAGGAGGCACTTGGCACTCTCAAACCAGACACAGTTGCCTGTGGGGGCACCTTGCATCTGGGAGATATCCTGAAGCATGCGGAATTTCAGCAGGCAGCCGGCCACTCCGGGCCACCGGGCCCTGGACAGGAACGATGCCCTTTCCCCTGAGAAACAAAACTCACCAGGCCAGGTTCCTGATGTCAGTTTGCAGGAGGCACTTGGCACTGTCAAACCAGACACAGTTGCCTGTGGTTGCACCTTGCATCTGGGAGATATCCTGAACCATGCGGAATTTCAGCAGGCAGCCGGCCACTCCGGGCCACCGGGCTGTGGACACGAACCATGGCCTTTCCCCTGAGAAACAAAAGTCACCAGGCCAGGTTCCTGATGTCAGTTTGCAGGAGGCACTTGGCACTGCCAAACCAGACACAGTTGCCTGTGGGTGCACCTTGCATCTGGGAGATATCCTGAACCATGCGGAATTTCAGCAGGCAGCCGGCCACTCCGGGCCACCGGGCCTTGGACATGAACGATGCCATTTCCCCTGAGAAACAAAACTCACCAGGCCAGGTTCCTGATGTCAGTTTGCAGGAGGCACTTGGCACTCTCAAACCAGACACAGTTGCCTGTGGGGGCACCTTGCATCTGGGAGATATCATGAAGCATGCGGAATTTCAGCAGGCAGCCAGCCACTCCGGGCCACCGGGCCCTGGACACGAACGATGCCCTTTCCCCTGAGAAACAAAAGTCACCAGGCCAGGTTCCTGATGTCAGTTTGCAGGAGGCACTTGGCACTGTCAAACCAGACACAGTTGCCTGTGGGTGCACCTTGCATCTGGGAGATATCCTGAAGCATGCGGAATTTCAGAAGGCAGCCGGCCACTCCGGGCCACCGGGCCCTGGACAGGAACGATGCCATTTCCCCTGAGAAATAAAACTCACCAGGCCAGGTTCCTGATGTCAGTTTGCAGGAGGCACTTGGCACTGTCAAACCAGACACAGTTGCCTGTGGGGGCACCTTGCATCTGGGAGATATCCTGAAGCATGCGGAATTTCAGCAGGCAGCCGGCCACTCTGGGCCACCGGGCCCTGGACACGAACGATGGCCTTTGCCCTGAGAAACAAAACTCACCAGGCCAGGTTCCTGATGTCAGTTTGCAGGAGGCACTTGGCACTGCCAAACCAGACACAGTTGCCTGTGGGTGCTCCTTGCATCTGGGAGATATCCTGAAGCATGCAGAATTTCAGCAGGCAGCCGGCCACTCCGGGCCACCGGGCCCTGGACACGAACGATGCCCTTTCCCCTGAGAAACAAAAGTCACCAGGCCAGGTTCCTGATGTCAGTTTGCAGGAGGCACTTGGCACTGTCAAACCAGACACAGTTGCCTGTGGGGGCACCTTGCATCTGGGAGATATCCTGAAGCATGCGGAATTTCAGCAGGCAGCCGGCCACTCCGGGCCACCGGGCCCTGGACACGAACGATGCCCTTTCCCCTGAGAAACTAAACTCACCAGGCCAGGTTCCTGATGTCAGTTTGCAGGAGGCACTTGGCACTGTCAAACCAGACACAGTTGCCTGTGGGGGCACCTTGCATCTGGGAGATATCCTGAAGAATGCGGAATTTCAGCAGGCAGCCGGCCACTCCGGGCCACCGGGCCCTGGACACGAACCATGCCCTTTCCCCTGAGAAACAAAAGTCACCAGGCCAGGTTCCTGATGTCAGTTTGCAGGAGGCACTTGGCACTGTCAAACCAGACACAGTTGCCTGTGGGGGCACCTTGCATCTGGGAGATATCCTGAACCATGCGGAATTTCAGCAGGCAGCCGGCCACTCCGGGCCACCGGGCCCTGGACACGAACCATGCCCTTTCCCCTGAGAAACAAAACTCACCAGGCCAGGTTCCTGATGTCAGTTTGCAGGAGGCACTTGGCACTGTCAAACCAGACACAGTTGCCTGTGGGTGCACCTTGCATCTGGGAGATATCCTGAAGCATGCGGAATTTCAGCAGGCAGCCGGCCACTCCGGGCCACCGGGCCCTGGACACGAACGATGGCCTTTCCCCTGAGAAACAAAACTCACCAGGCCAGGTTCCTGATGTCAGTTTGCAGGAGGCACTTGGCACTGCCAAACCAGACACAGTTGCCTGTGGGTGCACCTTGCATCTGGGAGATATCATGAAGCATGCGGAATTTCAGCAGGCAGCCGGCCACTCCGGGCCACCGAGCCCTGGACACGAACGATGCCCTTTCCCCTGAGAAACAAAACTCACCAGGCCAGGTTCCTGATGTCAGTTTGCAGGAGGCACTTGGCACTCTCAAACCAGACACAGTTGCCTGTGGGGGCACCTTGCATCTGGGAGATATCCTGAAGAATGCGGAATTTCAGCAGGCAGCCGGCCACTCCGGGCCACCGGGCCCTGGACACGAACGATGCCCTTTCCCCTGAGAAACTAAACTCACCAGGCCAGGTTCCTGATGTCAGTTTGCAGGAGGCACTTGGCACTGCCAAACCAGACACAGTTGCCTGTGGGTGCACCTTGCATCTGGGAGATATCCTGAAGCATGCGGAATTTCAGCAGGCAGCCGGCCACTCCGGGCCACCGGGCCCTGGACACGAACGATGGCCTTTGCCCTGAGAAACAAAAGTCACCAGGCCAGGTTCCTGATGTCAGTTTGCAGGAGGCACTTGGCACTGTCAAACCAGACACAGTTGCCTGTGGGGGCACCTTGCATCTGGGAGATATCCTGAAGCATGCGGAATTTCAGCAGGCAGCCGGCCACTCCGGGCCACCGGGCCCTGGACACGAACGATGCCCTTTCCCCTGAGAAACAAAACTCACCAGGCCAGGTTCCTGATGTCAGTTTGCAGGAGGCACTTGGCACTCTCAAACCAGACACAGTTGCCTGTGGGGGCACCTTGCATCTGGGAGATATCCTGAAGCATGCGGAATTTCAGCAGGCAGCCGGCCACTCCGGGCCACCGGGCCCTGGACAGGAACGATGCCCTTTCCCCTGAGAAACAAAACTCACCAGGCCAGGTTCCTGATGTCAGTTTGCAGGAGGCACTTGGCACTGTCAAACCAGACACAGTTGCCTGTGGTTGCACCTTGCATCTGGGAGATATCCTGAACCATGCGGAATTTCAGCAGGCAGCCGGCCACTCCGGGCCACCGGGCTGTGTACACGAACCATGGACTATCCCCTGAGAAACAAAAGTCACCAGGCCAGGTTCCTGATCTCAGTTTGCAGGAGGCACTTGGCACTGCCAAACCAGACACAGTTGCCTGTGGGTGCACCTTGCATCTGGGAGATATCCTGAAGCATGCGGAATTTCAGCAGGCAGCCGGCCACTCCGGGCCACCGGGCCCTGGACACGAACGATGCCCTTTCCCCTGAGAAACAAAACTCACCAGGCCAGGTTCCTGATGTCAGTTTGCAGGAGGCACTTGGCACTGTCAAACCAGACACAGTTGCCTGTGGGGGCACCTTGCATCTGGGAGATATCCTGAAGCATGCGGAATTTCAGCAGGCAGCCGGCCACTCCGGGCCACCGGGCCCTGGACACGAACCATGCCCTTTCCCCTGAGAAACAAAAGTCACCAGGCCAGGTTCCTGATGTCAGTTTGCAGGAGGCACTTGGCACTCTCAAACCAGACACAGTTGCCTGTGGGGGCACCTTGCATCTGGGAGATATCCTGAAGCATGCGGAATTTCAGCAGGCAGCCGGCCACTCCGGGCCACCGGGCCCTGGACACGAACGATGCCCTTTCCCCTGAGAAACAAAACTCACCAGGCCAGGTTCCTGATGTCAGTTTGCAGGAGGCACTTGGCACTCTCAAACCAGACACAGTTGCCTGTGGGGGCACCTTGCATCTGGGATATATCCTGAAGCATGCGGAATTTCAGCAGGCAGCCGGCCACTCCGGGCCACCGGGCCCTGGACAGGAACGATGCCCTTTCCCCTGAGAAACAAAACTCACCAGGCCAGGTTCCTGATGTCAGTTTGCAGGAGGCACTTGGCACTGTCAAACCAGACACAGTTGCCTGTGGTTGCACCTTGCATCTGGGAGATATCCTGAACCATGCGGAATTTCAGCAGGCAGCCGGCCACTCCGGGCCACCGGGCTGTGGACACGAACCATGGACTTTCCCCTGAGAAACAAAAGTCACCAGGCCAGGTTCCTGATCTCAGTTTGCAGGAGGCACTTGGCACTGCCAAACCAGACACAGTTGCCTGTGGGTGCACCTTGCATCTGGGAGATATCCTGAAGCATGCGGAATTTCAGCAGGCAGCCGGCCACTCCGGGCCACCGGGCCCTGGACACGAACGATGCCCTTTCCCCTGAGAAACAAAACTCACCAGGCCAGGTTCCTGATGTCAGTTTGCAGGAGGCACTTGGCACTGTCAAACCAGACACAGTTGCCTGTGGGGGCACCTTGCATCTGGGAGATATCCTGAAGCATGCGGAATTTCAGCAGGCAGCCGGCCACTCCGGGCCACCGGGCCTTGGACATGAACGATGCCATTTCCCCTGAGAAACAAAACTCACCAGGCCAGGTTCCTGATGTCAGTTTGCAGGAGGCACTTGGCACTCTCAAACCAGACACAGTTGCCTGTGGGGGCACCTTGCATCTGGGAGATATCATGAAGCATGCGGAATTTCAGCAGGCAGCCGGCCACTCCGGGCCACCGGGCCCTGGACACGAACGATGCCCTTTCCCCTGAGAAACAAAAGTCACCAGGCCAGGTTCCTGATGTCAGTTTGCAGGAGGCACTTGGCACTGTCAAACCAGACACAGTTGCCTGTGGGTGCACCTTGCATCTGGGAGATATCCTGAAGCATGCGGAATTTCAGCAGGCAGCCGGCCACTCCGGGCCACCGGGCCCTGGACACGAACGATGCCATTTCCCCTGAGAAATAGAACTCACCAGGCCAGGTTCCTGATGTCAGTTTGCAGGAGGCACTTGGCACTGTCAAACCAGACACAGTTGCCTGTGGGGGCACCTTGCATCTGGGAGATATCCTGAAGCATGCGGAATTTCCGCAGGCAGCCGGCCACTCTGGGCCACCGGGCCCTGGACACGAACGATGGCCTTTGCCCTGAGAAACAAAAGTCACCAGGCCAGGTTCCTGATGTCAGTTTGCAGGAGGCACTTGGCACTGCCAAACCAGACACAGTTGCCTGTGGGTGCTCCTTGCATCTGGGAGATATCCTGAAGCATGCGGAATTTCAGCAGGCAGCCGGCCACTCCGGGCCACCGGGCCCTGGACACGAACGATGCCCTTTCCCCTGAGAAACAAAACTCACCAGGCCAGGTTCCTGATGTCAGTTTGCAGGAGGCACTTGGCACTCTCAAACCAGACACAGTTGCCTGTGGGGGCACCTTGCATCTGGGAGATATCCTGAAGCATGCGGAATTTCAGCAGGCATCCGGCCACTCCGGGCCACCGGGCCCTGGACACGAACGATGCCCTTTCCCCTGAGAAACTAAACTCACCAGGCCAGGTTCCTGATGTCAGTTTGCAGGAGGCACTTGGCACTGTCAAACCAGACACAGTTGCCTGTGGGTGCACCTTGCATCTGGGAGATATCCTGAAGAATGCGGAATTTCAGCAGGCAGCCGGCCACTCCGGGCCACCGGGCCCTGGACACGAACCATGCCCTTTCCCCTGAGAAACAAAACTCACCAGGCCAGGTTCCTGATGTCAGTTTGCAGGAGGCACTTGGCACTGTCGAACCAGACACAGTTGCCTGTGGGGGCACCTTGCATCTGGGAGATATCCTGAACCATGCGGAATTTCAGCAGGCAGCCGGCCACTCCGGGACACCGGGCCCTGGACACGAACCATGCCCTTTCCCCTGAGAAACAAAAGTCACCAGGCCAGGTTCCTGATGTCAGTTTGCAGGAGGCACTTGGCACTGTCAAACCAGACACAGTTGCCTGTGGGTGCACCTTGCATCTGGGAGATATCCTGAAGCATGCGGAATTTCAGCAGGCAGCCGGCCACTCCGGGCCACCGGGCCCTGGACACGAACCATGCCCTTTCCCCTGAGAAACAAAACTCACCAGGCCAGGTTCCTGATGTCAGTTTGCAGGAGGCACTTGGCACTCTCAAACCAGACACAGTTGCCTGTGGGGGCACCTTGCATCTGGGAGATATCCTGAAGCATGCGGAATTTCAGCAGGCAGCCGGCCACTCCGGGCCACCGGGCCCTGGACAGGAACGATGCCCTTTCCCCTGAGAAACAAAACTCACCAGGCCAGGTTCCTGATGTCAGTTTGCAGGAGGCACTTGGCACTGTCAAACCAGACACAGTTGCCTGTGGTTGCACCTTGCATCTGGGAGATATCCTGAACCATGCGGAATTTCAGCAGGCAGCCGGCCACTCCGGGCCACCGGGCTGTGTACACGAACCATGGACTTTCCCCTGAGAAACAAAAGTCACCAGGCCAGGTTCCTGATGTCAGTTTGCAGGAGGCACTTGGCACTGCCAAACCAGACACAGTTGCCTGTGGGTGCACCTTGCATCTGGGAGATATCCTGAAGCATGCGGAATTTCAGCAGGCAGCCGGCCACTCCGGGCCACCGGGCCCTGGACACGAACGATGCCCTTTCCCCTGAGAAACAAAACTCACCAGGCCAGGTTCCTGATCTCAGTTTGCAGGAGGCACTTGGCACTGTCAAACCAGACACAGTTGCCTGTGGGGGCACCTTGCATCTGGGAGATATCCTGAAGCATGCGGAATTTCAGCAGGCAGCCGGCCACTCCGGGCCACCGGGCCCTGGACACGAACCATGCCCTTTCCCCTGAGAAACAAAAGTCACCAGGCCAGGTTCCTGATGTCAGTTTGCAGGAGGCACTTGGCACTCTCAAACCAGACACAGTTGCCTGTGGGGGCACCTTGCATCTGGGAGATATCCTGAAGCATGCGGAATTTCAGCAGGCAGCCGGCCACTCCGGGCCACCGGGCCCTGGACACGAACGATGCCCTTTCCCCTGAGAAACAAAACTCACCAGGCCAGGTTCCTGATGTCAGTTTGCAGGAGGCACTTGGCACTCTCAAACCAGACACAGTTGCCTGTGGGGGCACCTTGCATCTGGGATATATCCTGAAGCATGCGGAATTTCAGCAGGCAGCCGGCCACTCCGGGCCACCGGGCCCTGGACAGGAACGATGCCCTTTCCCCTGAGAAACAAAACTCACCAGGCCAGGTTCCTGATGTCAGTTTGCAGGAGGCACTTGGCACTGTCAAACCAGACACAGTTGCCTGTGGTTGCACCTTGCATCTGGGAGATATCCTGAACCATGCGGAATTTCAGCAGGCAGCCGGCCACTCCGGGACACCGGGCTGTGGACACGAACCATGGACTTTCCCCTGAGAAACAAAAGTCACCAGGCCAGGTTCCTGATCTCAGTTTGCAGGAGGCACTTGGCACTGCCAAACCAGACACAGTTGCCTGTGGGTGCACCTTGCATCTGGGAGATATCCTGAAGCATGCGGAATTTCAGCAGGCAGCCGGCCACTCCGGGCCACCGGGCCCTGGACACGAACGATGCCATTTCCCCTGAGAAACAAAACTCACCAGGCCAGGTTCCTGATGTCAGTTTGCAGGAGGCACTTGGCACTGTCAAACCAGACACAGTTGCCTGTGGGGGCACCTTGCATCTGGGAGATATCCTGAAGCATGCGGAATTTCAGCAGGCAGCCGGCCACTCCGGGCCACCGGGCCTTGGACATGAACGATGCCATTTCCCCTGAGAAACAAAACTCACCAGGCCAGGTTCCTGATGTCAGTTTGCAGGAGGCACTTGGCACTCTCAAACCAGACACAGTTGCCTGTGGGGGCACCTTGCATCTGGGAGATATCATGAAGCATGCGGAATTTCAGCAGGCAGCCAGCCACTCCGGGCCACCGGGCCCTGGACACGAACGATGGCCTTTGCCCTGAGAAACAAAAGTCACCAGGCCAGGTTCCTGATGTCAGTTTGCAGGAGGCACTTGGCACTGCCAAACCAGACACAGTTGCCTGTGGGTGCTCCTTGCATCTGGGAGATATCCTGAAGCATGCGGAATTTCAGCAGGCAGCCGGCCACTCCGGGCCACCGGGCCCTGGACACGAACGATGCCCTTTCCCCTGAGAAACAAAACTCACCAGGCCAGGTTCCTGATGTCAGTTTGCAGGAGGCACTTGGCACTGTCAAACCAGACACAGTTGCCTGTGGGGGCACCTTGCATCTGGGAGATATCCTGAAGAATGCGGAATTTCAGCAGGCAGCCGGCCACTCCGGGCCACTGGGCCCTGGACACGAACGATGCCCTTTCCCCTGAGAAACTAAACTCACCAGGCCAGGTTCCTGATGTCAGTTTGCAGGAGGCACTTGGCACTCTCAAACCAGACACAGTTGCCTGTGGGGGCACCTTGCATCTGGGAGATATCCTGAAGCATGCGGAATTTCAGCAGGCAGCCGGCCACTCCGGGCCACCGGGCCCTGGACACGAACGATGCCCTTTCCCCTGAGAAACAAAACTCACCAGGCCAGGTTCCTGATGTCAGTTTGCAGGAGGCACTTGGCACTCTCAAACCAGACACAGTTGCCTGTGGTTGCACCTTGCATCTGGGAGATATCCTGAACCATGCGGAATTTCAGCAGGCAGCCGGCCACTCCGGGCCACCGGGCTGTGGACACGAACCATGGACTTTCCCCTGAGAAACAAAAGTCACCAGGCCAGGTTCCTGATCTCAGTTTGCAGGAGGCACTTGGCACTGCCAAACCAGACACAGTTGCCTGTGGGTGCACCTTGCATCTGGGAGATATCCTGAAGCATGCAGAATTTCAGCAGGCAGCCGGCCACTCCGGGCCACCGGGCCCTGGACATGAACGATGCCATTTCCCCTGAGAAACAAAACTCACCAGGCCAGGTTCCTGATGTCAGTTGGCAGGAGGCACTTGGCACTCTCAAACCAGACACAGTTGCCTCTGGGGGCACCTTGCATCTGGGAGATATCATGAAGCATGCGGAATTTCAGCAGGCAGCCAGCCACTCCGGGCCACCGGGCCCTGGACACGAACGATGCCATTTCCCCTGAGAAATAGAACTCACCAGGCCAGGTTCCTGATGTCAGTTTGCAGGAGGCACTTGGCACTGTCAAACCAGACACAGTTGCCTGTGGGGGCACCTTGCATCTGGGAGATATCCTGAAGCATGCGGAATTTCCGCAGGCAGCCGGCCACTCTGGGCCACCGGGCCCTGGACACGAACGATGGCCTTTGCCCTGAGAAACAAAAGTCACCAGGCCAGGTTCCTGATGTCAGTTTGCAGGAGGCACTTGGCACTGCCAAACCAGACACAGTTGCCTGTGGGTGCTCCTTGCATCTGGGAGATATCCTGAAGCATGCGGAATTTCAGCAGGCAGCCGGCCACTCCGGGCCACCGGGCCCTGGACACGAACGATGCCCTTTCCCCTGAGAAACAAAACTCACCAGGCCAGGTTCCTGATGTCAGTTTGCAGGAGGCACTTGGCACTGTCAAACCAGACACAGTTGCCTGTGGGGGCACCTTGCATCTGGGAGATATCCTGAAGAATGCGGAATTTCAGCAGGCAGCCGGCCACTCCGGGCCACTGGGCCCTGGACACGAACGATGCCCTTTCCCCTGAGAAACTAAACTCACCAGGCCAGGTTCCTGATGTCAGTTTGCAGGAGGCACTTGGCACTCTCAAACCAGACACAGTTGCCTGTGGGGGCACCTTGCATCTGGGAGATATCCTGAAGAATGCGGAATTTCAGCAGGCAGCCGGCCACTCCGGGCCACCGGGCCCTGGACACGAACCATGCCCTTTCCCCTGAGAAACAAAACTCACCAGGCCAGGTTCCTGATGTCAGTTTGCAGGAGGCACTTGGCACTCTCAAACCAGACACAGTTGCCTGTGGGGGCACCTTGCATCTGGGAGATATCCTGAAGCATGCGGAATTTCAGCAGGCAGCCGGCCACTCCGGGCCACCGGGCCCTGGACAGGAACGATGCCCTTTCCCCTGAGAAACAAAACTCACCAGGCCAGGTTCCTGATGTCAGTTTGCAGGAGGCACTTGGCACTGTCAAACCAGACACAGTTGCCTGTGGTTGCACCTTGCATCTGGGAGATATCCTGAAGCATGCGGAATTTCAGCAGGCAGCCGGCCACTCCGGGCCACCGGGCTGTGGACACGAACCATGCCCTTTCCCCTGAGAAACAAAACTCACCAGGCCAGGTTCCTGATCTCAGTTTGCAGGAGGCACTTGGCACTGCCAAACCAGACACAGTTGCCTGTGGGTGCACCTTGCATCTGGGAGATATCCTGAAGCATGCGGAATTTCAGCAGGCAGCCGGCCACTCCGGGCCACCGGGCCTTGGACATGAACGATGCCATTTCCCCTGAGAAACAAAACTCACCAGGCCAGGTTCCTGATGTCAGTTTGCAGGAGGCACTTGGCACTCTCAAACCAGACACAGTTGCCTGTGGGGGCACCTTGCATCTGGGAGATATCATGAAGCATGCGGAATTTCAGCAGGCAGCCAGCCACTCCGGGCCACCGGGCCCTGGACACGAACGATGCCCTTTCCCCTGAGAAACAAAAGTCACCAGGCCAGGTTCCTGATGTCAGTTTGCAGGAGGCACTTGGCACTGTCAAACCAGACACAGTTGCCTGTGGGTGCACCTTGCATCTGGGAGATATCCTGAAGCATGCGGAATTTCAGCAGGCAGCCGGCCACTCCGGGCCACCGGGCCCTGGACACGAACGATGGCCTTTCCCCTGAGAAACAAAAGTCACCAGGCCAGGTTCCTGATGTCAGTTTGCAGGAGGCACTTGGCACTCTCAAACCAGACACAGTTGCCTGTGGGGGCACCTTGCATCTGGGAGATATCCTGAAGCATGCGGAATTTCAGCAGGCAGCCGGCCACTCCGGGCCACCGGGCCCTGGACACGAACGATGCCCTTTCCCCTGAGAAACTAAACTCACCAGGCCATGTTCCTGATGTCAGTTTGCAGGAGGCACTTGGCACTGTCAAACCAGACACAGTTGCCTGTGGGTGCACCTTGCATCTGGGAGATATCCTGAAGAATGCGGAATTTCAGCAGGCAGCCGGCCACTCCGGGCCACCGGGCCCTGGACACGAACCATGCCCTTTCCCCTGAGAAACAAAACTCACCAGGCCAGGTTCCTGATGTCAGTTTGCAGGAGGCACTTGGCACTCTCAAACCAGACACAGTTGCCTGTGGGGGCACCTTGCATCTGGGAGATATCCTGAACCATGCGGAATTTCAGCAGGCAGCCGGCCACTCCGGGCCACCGGGCCCTGGACACGAACGATGCCCTTTCCCCTGAGAAACAAAAGTCACCAGGCCAGGTTCCTGATGTCAGTTTGCAGGAGGCACTTGGCACTGTCAAACCAGACACAGTTGCCTGTGGGGGCACCTTGCATCTGGGAGATATCCTGAAGCATGCGGAATTTCAGCAGGCAGCCGGCCACTCCGGGCCACCGGGCCCTGGACACGAACGATGGCCTTTCCCCTGAGAAACAAAACTCACCAGGCCAGGTTCCTGATGTCAGTTTGCAGGAGGCACTTGGCACTCTCAAACCAGACACAGTTGCCTGTGGGGGCACCTTGCATCTGGGAGATATCCTGAAGCATGCGGAATTTCAGCAGGCAGCCGGCCACTCCGGGCCACCGGGCTGTGGACACGAACCATGCCCTTTCCCCTGAGAAACAAAACTCACCAGGCCAGGTTCCTGATGTCAGTTTGCAGGAGGCACTTGGCACTGTCAAACCAGACACAGTTGCCTGTGGGTGCACCTTGCATCTGGGAGATATCCTGAAGCATGCGGAATTTCAGCAGGCAGCCGGCCACTCCGGGCCACCGGGCCCTGGACACGAACGATGGCCTTTGCCCTGAGAAACAAAACTCACCAGGCCAGGTTCCTGATGTCAGTTTGCAGGAGGCACTTGGCACTGTCAAACCAGACACAGTTGCCTGTGGGGGCACCTTGCATCTGGGAGATAACCTGAAGAATGCGGAATTTCAGCAGGCAGCCGGCGACTCCGGGCCACCGCGCTGTGGACATGAACCATGCCCTTTCCCCTGAGAAACAAAACTCACCAGGCCAGGTTCCTGATCTCAGTTTGCAGGAGGCACTTGGCACTGTGAAACCAGACATAGTTGCCTGTGGGTGCACCTTGCATCTGGGAGATATACTGAAGAATGCGGAATTTCAGCAGGCAGCCGGCCACTCCGGGCCACCGGGCCCTGGACACGAATGATGGCCTTTGCCCTGAGAAACAAAACTCACCAGGCCAGGTTCCTGATGTCAGTTTGCAGGAGGCACTTGGCACTGTCAAACCAGACACAGTTGCCTGTGGGGGCACCTTGCATCTGGGAGATATCCTGAAGCATGCGGAATTTCAGCAGGCAGCCGGCCACTCCGGGCCACCGGGCCCTGGACACGAACGATGCCCTTTCCCCTGAGAAACAAAACTCTCCAGGCCAGGTTCCTGATGTCAGTTTGCAGGAGGCACTTGGCACTCTCAAACCAGACACAGTTGCCTGTGGGGGCAGCTTGCGTCTGGGAGATATCCTGAAGCATACGGAATTTCAGCAGGCAGCCGGCCACTCCGGGCCACCGGGCCCTGGACACGAACCATGCCCTTTCCCCTGAGAAACAAAACTCACCAGGCCAGGTTCCTGATCTCAGTTTGCAGGAGGCGCTTGGCACTCTCAAACCAGACACAGTTGCCTGTGGGGGCACCTTGCATCTGGGAGATATCCTGAAGAATGCGGAATTTCAGCAGGCAGTCGGCCACTCCGGGCCACCGGGCCCTGGACACGAACGATGCCCTTTCCCCTGAGAAATAAAACTCACCAGGCCAGGTTCCTGATGTCAGTTTGCAGGAGGCACTTGGCACTGTCAAACCAGACACAGTTGCCTGTGGGGGCACCTTGCATCTGGGAGATATCCTGAAGCATGCGGAATTTCAGCAGGCAGCCGGCCACTCCGGGCCACCGGGCCCTGGACACGAACCATGCCCTTTCCCCTGAGAAACAAAACTCACCAGGCCAGGTTCCTGATGTCAGTTTGCAGGAGGCACTTGGCACTGTCAAACCAGACACAGTTGCCTGTGGGGGCACCTTGCATCTGGGAGATATCCTGAACCATGCGGAATTTCAGCAGGCAGCCGGCCACTCCGGGCCACCGGGCTGTGGACACGAACCATGGCCTTTCCCCTGAGAAACAAAACTCACCAGGCCAGGTTCCTGATCTCAGTTTGCAGGAGGCACTTGGCACTGCCAAACCAGACACAGTTGCCTGTGGGTGCACCTTGCATCTGGGAGATATCCTGAAGCATGCGGAATTTCAGCAGGCAGCCGGCCACTCCGGGCCACCGGGCCTTGGACATGAACGATGCCATTTCCCCTGAGAAACAAAAGTCACCAGGCCAGGTTCCTGATGTCAGTTTGCAGGAGGCACTTGGCACTCTCAAACCAGACACAGTTGCCTGTGGGGGCACCTTGCATCTGGGAGATATCCTGAACCATGCGGAATTTCAGCAGGCAGCCGGCCACTCCGGGCCACCGGGCCCTGGACACGAACGATGCCATTTCCCCTGAGAAATAAAACTCACCAGGCCAGGTTCCTGATGTCAGTTTGCAGGAGGCACTTGGCACTGCCAAACCAGACACAGTTGCCTGTGGGGGCACCTTGCATCTGGGAGATATCCTGAAGCATGCGGAATTTCAGCAGGCAGCCGGCCACTCTGGGCCACCGGGCCCTGGACACGAACGATGGCCTTTGCCCTGAGAAACAAAACTCACCAGGCCAGGTTCCTGATGTCAGTTTGCAGGAGGCACTTGGCACTCTCAAACCAGACACAGTTGCCTGTGGGGGCACCTTGCATCTGGGAGATATCCTGAAGCATGCGGAATTTCAGCAGGCAGC
Organism: Passer domesticus; assembly: GCF_036417665.1. NCBI lineage: Eukaryota > Metazoa > Chordata > Aves > Passeriformes > Passeridae > Passer > Passer domesticus. The sequence continues at coordinate 1,701,988 of NC_087499.1, forward strand.
CGGCCACTCCGGGCCACCGGGCCCTGGACACGAACGATGCCCTTTCCCCTGAGAAACTAAACTCACCAGGCCATGTTCCTGATGTCAGTTTGCAGGAGGCACTTGGCACTGTCAAACCAGACACAGTTGCCTGTGGGTGCACCTTGCATCTGGGAGATATCCTGAAGAATGCGGAATTTCAGCAGGCAGCCGGCCACTCCGGGCCACCGGGCCCTGGACACGAACCATGCCCTTTCCCCTGAGAAACAAAACTCACCAGGCCAGGTTCCTGATGTCAGTTTGCAGGAGGCACTTGGCACTCTCAAACCAGACACAGTTGCCTGTGGGGGCACCTTGCATCTGGGAGATATCCTGAAGCATGCGGAATTTCAGCAGGCAGCCGGCCACTCCGGGCCACCGGGCCCTGGACACGAACCATGCCCTTTCCCCTGAGAAACAAAAGTCACCAGGCCAGGTTCCTGATGTCAGTTTGCAGGAGGCACTTGGCACTGTCAAACCAGACACAGTTGCCTGTGGGGGCACCTTGCATCTGGGAGATATCCTGAAGCATGCGGAATTTCAGCAGGCAGCCGGCCACTCCGGGCCACCGGGCCCTGGACACGAACGATGGCCTTTCCCCTGAGAAACAAAACTCACCAGGCCAGGTTCCTGATGTCAGTTTGCAGGAGGCACTTGGCACTGTCAAACCAGACACAGTTGCCTGTGGTTGCACCTTGCATCTGGGAGATATCCTGAACCATGCGGAATTTCAGCAGGCAGCCGGCAACTCCGGGCCACCGGGCCCTGGACACGAACGATGCCCTTTCCCCTGAGAAACAAAACTCACCAGGCCAGGTTCCTGATCTCAGTTTGCAGGAGGCACTTGGCACTGCCAAACTAGACACAGTTGCCTGTGGGTGCTCCTTGCATCTGGGAGATATCCTGAAGCATGCGGAATTTCAGCAGGCAGCCGGCCACTCCGGGCCACCGGGCCCTGGACACGAACGATGCCCTTTCCCCTGAGAAACAAAACTCACCAGGCCAGGTTCCTGATCTCAGTTTGCAGGAGGCACTTGGCACTCTCAAACCAGACACAGTTGCCTGTGGGGGCACCTTGCATCTGGGAGATATCCTGAAGCATGCGGAATTTCAGCAGGCAGCCGGCCACTCCGGGCCACCGGGCCCTGGACATGAACGATGCCATTTCCCCTGAGAAACAAAACTCACCAGGCCAGGTTCCTGATGTCAGTTTGCAGGAGGCACTTGGCACTCTCAAACCAGACACAGTTGCCTGTGGGGGCACCTTGCATCTGGGAGATATCCTGAAGCATGCGGAATTTCAGCAGGCAGCCGGCCACTCCGGGCCACCGGGCTGTGGACACGAACCATGCCCTTTCCCCTGAGAAACAAAACTCACCAGGCCAGGTTCCTGATGTCAGTTTGCAGGAGGCACTTGGCACTGTCAAACCAGACACAGTTGCCTGTGGGTGCACCTTGCATCTGGGAGATATCCTGAAGCATGCGGAATTTCAGCAGGCAGCCGGCCACTCCGGGCCACCGGGCCCTGGACACGAACGATGGCCTTTGCCCTGAGAAACAAAACTCACCAGGCCAGGTTCCTGATGTCAGTTTGCAGGAGGCACTTGGCACTGTCAAACCAGACACAGTTGCCTGTGGGGGCACCTTGCATCTGGGAGATAACCTGAAGAATGCGGAATTTCAGCAGGCAGCCGGCCACTCCGGGCCACCGCGCTGTGGACATGAACCATGCCCTTTCCCCTGAGAAACAAAACTCACCAGGCCAGGTTCCTGATCTCAGTTTGCAGGAGGCACTTGGCACTGTGAAACCAGACATAGTTGCCTGTGGGTGCACCTTGCATCTGGGAGATATACTGAAGAATGCGGAATTTCAGCAGGCAGCCGGCCACTCCGGGCCACCGGGCCCTGGACACGAATGATGGCCTTTGCCCTGAGAAACAAAACTCACCAGGCCAGGTTCCTGATGTCAGTTTGCAGGAGGCACTTGGCACTGTCAAACCAGACACAGTTGCCTGTGGGGGCACCTTGCATCTGGGAGATATCCTGAAGCATGCGGAATTTCAGCAGGCAGCCGGCCACTCCGGGCCACCGGGCCCTGGACACGAACGATGCCCTTTCCCCTGAGAAACAAAACTCTCCAGGCCAGGTTCCTGATGTCAGTTTGCAGGAGGCACTTGGCACTCTCAAACCAGACACAGTTGCCTGTGGGGGCACCTTGCATCTGGGAGATATCCTGAAGCATACGGAATTTCAGCAGGCAGCCGGCCACTCCGGGCCACCGGGCCCTGGACACGAACCATGCCCTTTCCCCTGAGAAACAAAACTCACCAGGCCAGGTTCCTGATCTCAGTTTGCAGGAGGCGCTTGGCACTCTCAAACCAGACACAGTTGCCTGTGGGGGCACCTTGCATCTGGGAGATATCCTGAAGAATGCGGAATTTCAGCAGGCAGTCGGCCACTCCGGGCCACCGGGCCCTGGACACGAACGATGCCCTTTCCCCTGAGAAATAAAACTCACCAGGCCAGGTTCCTGATGTCAGTTTGCAGGAGGCACTTGGCACTGTCAAACCAGACACAGTTGCCTGTGGGGGCACCTTGCATCTGGGAGATATCCTGAAGCATGCGGAATTTCAGCAGGCAGCCGGCCACTCCGGGCCACCGGGCCCTGGACACGAACGATGGCCTTTGCCCTGAGAAACAAAACTCACCAGGCCAGGTTCCTGATGTCAGTTTGCAGGAGGCACTTGGCACTGTCAAACCAGACACAGTTGCCTGTGGGGGCACCTTGCATCTGGGAGATATCCTGAACCATGCGGAATTTCAGCAGGCAGCCGGCCACTCCGGGCCACCGGGCTGTGGACACGAACCATGGCCTTTCCCCTGAGAAACAAAACTCACCAGGCCAGGTTCCTGATCTCAGTTTGCAGGAGGCACTTGGCACTGCCAAACCAGACACAGTTGCCTGTGGGTGCACCTTGCATCTGGGAGATATCCTGAAGCATGCGGAATTTCAGCAGGCAGCCGGCCACTCCGGGCCACCGGGCCTTGGACATGAACGATGCCATTTCCCCTGAGAAACAAAAGTCACCAGGCCAGGTTCCTGATGTCAGTTTGCAGGAGGCACTTGGCACTCTCAAACCAGACACAGTTGCCTGTGGGGGCACCTTGCATCTGGGAGATATCCTGAACCATGCGGAATTTCAGCAGGCAGCCGGCCACTCCGGGCCACCGGGCCCTGGACACGAACGATGCCATTTCCCCTGAGAAATAAAACTCACCAGGCCAGGTTCCTGATGTCAGTTTGCAGGAGGCACTTGGCACTGCCAAACCAGACACAGTTGCCTGTGGGGGCACCTTGCATCTGGGAGATATCCTGAAGCATGCGGAATTTCAGCAGGCAGCCGGCCACTCTGGGCCACCGGGCCCTGGACACGAACGATGGCCTTTGCCCTGAGAAACAAAACTCACCAGGCCAGGTTCCTGATGTCAGTTTGCAGGAGGCACTTGGCACTGCCAAACCAGACACAGTTGCCTGTGGGTGCTCCTTGCATCTGGGAGATATCCTGAAGCATGCGGAATTTCAGCAGGCAGCCGGCCACTCCGGGCCACCGGGCCCTGGACACGAACGATGCCCTTTCCCCTGAGAAACAAAACTCACCAGGCCAGGTTCCTGATGTCAGTTTGCAGGAGGCACTTGGCACTGTCAAACCAGACACAGTTGCCTGTGGGGGCACCTTGCATCTGGGAGATATCCTGAAGCATGCGGAATTTCAGCAGGCAGCCGGCCACTCCGGGCCACCGGGCCCTGGACACGAACGATGCCCTTTCCCCTGAGAAACTAAACTCACCAGGCCAGGTTCCTGATGTCAGTTTGCAGGAGGCACTTGGCACTGTCAAACCAGACACAGTTGCCTGTGGGTGCACCTTGCATCTGGGAGATATCCTGAAGAATGCGGAATTTCAGCAGGCAGCCGGCCACTCCGGGCCACCGGGCCCTGGACACGAACGATGCCCTTTCCCCTGAGAAACAAAACTCACCAGGCCAGGTTCCTGATGTCAGTTTGCAGGAGGCACTTGGCACTCTCAAACCAGACACAGTTGCCTGTGGGGGCACCTTGCATCTGGGAGATATCCTGAACCATGCGGAATTTCAGCAGGCAGCCGGCACTCCGGGCCACCGGGCCCTGGACACGAACCATGCCCTTTCCCCTGAGAAACAAAAGTCACCAGGCCAGGTTCCTGATCTCAGTTTGCAGGAGGCACTTGGCACTGTCAAACCAGACACAGTTGCCTGTGGGGGCACCTTGCATCTGGGAGATATCCTGAAGCATGCGGAATTTCAGCAGGCAGCCGGCCACTCCGGGCCACCGGGCCCTGGACACGAACCATGCCCTTTCCCCTGAGAAACAAAACTCACCAGGCCAGGTTCCTGATGTCAGTTTGCAGGAGGCACTTGGCACTGTCAAACCAGACACAGTTGCCTGTGGTTGCACCTTGCATCTGGGAGATATCCTGAAGCATGCGGAATTTCAGCAGGCAGCCGGCCACTCCGGGCCACCGGGCCCTGGACACGAACCATGCCCTTTCCCCTGAGAAACAAAACTCACCAGGCCAGGTTCCTGATGTCAGTTTGCAGGAGGCACTTGGCACTGTCAAACCAGACACAGTTGCCTGTGGGTGCACCTTGCATCTGGGAGATATCCTGAAGCATGCGGAATTTCAGCAGGCAGCCGGCCACTCCGGGCCACCGGGCCCAAGACACGAACGATGCCCTTTGCCCTGAGAAACAAAACTCACCAGGCCAGGTTCCTGATGTCAGTTTGCAGGAGGCACTTGGCACTGTAAAACCAGACACAGTTGCCTGTGGGGGCACCTTGCATCTGGGAGATAACCTGAAGAATGCGGAATTTCAGCAGGCAGCCGGCGACTCCGGGCCACCGCGCTGTGGACACGAACCATGCCCTTTCCCCTGAGAAACAAAAGTCACCAGGCCAGGTTCCTGATCTCAGTTTGCAGGAGGCACTTGGCACTGTCAAACCAGACATAGTTGCCTGTGGGTGCACCTTGCATCTGGGAGATATACAGAAGCATGCGGAATTTCAGCAGGCAGCCGGCCACTCCGGGCCACCGGGCCCTGGACACGAATGATGGCCTTTGCCCTGAGAAACAAAACTCACCAGGCCAGGTTCCTGATGTCAGTTTGCAGGAGGCACTTGGCACTGTCAAACCAGACACAGTTGCCTGTGGGGGCACCTTGCATCTGGGAGATATCCTGAAGCATGCGGAATTTCAGCAGGCAGCCGGCCACTCCGGGCCACCGGGCCCTGGACACGAACGATGCCCTTTCCCCTGAGAAACAAAACTCGCCAGGCCAGGTTCCTGATGTCAGTTTGCAGGAGGCACTTGGCACTCTCAAACCAGACACAGTTGCCTGTGGGGGCACCTTGCATCTGGGAGATATCCTGAAGCATACGGAATTTCAGCAGGCAGCCGGCCACTCCGGGCCACCGGGCCCTGGACACGAACCATGCCCTTTCCCCTGAGAAACAAAACTCACCAGGCCAGGTTCCTGATGTCAGTTTGCAGGAGGCGCTTGGCACTCTCAAACCAGACACAGTTGCCTGTGGGGGCACCTTGCATCTGGGAGATATCCTGAAGAATGCGGAATTTCAGCAGGCAGTCGGCCACTCCGGGCCACCGGGCCCTGGACACGGACCATGCCCTTTCCCCTGAGAAATAAAACTCACCAGGCCAGGTTCCTGATGTCAGTTTGCAGGAGGCACTTGGCACTGTCAAACCAGACACAGTTGCCTGTGGGGGCACCTTGCATCTGGGAGATATCCTGAAGCATGCGGAATTTCAGCAGGCAGCCGGCCACTCCGGGCCACCGGGCCCTGGACACGAACCATGCCCTTTCCCCTGAGAAACAAAACTCACCAGGCCAGGTTCCTGATGTCAGTTTGCAGGAGGCACTTGGCACTGTCAAACCAGACACAGTTGCCTGTGGGGGCACCTTGCATCTGGGAGATATCCTGAAGCATGCGGAATTTCAGCAGGCAGTCGGCCACTCCGGGCCACCGGGCCCAGGACACAAACGATGGCCTTTCCCCTGAGAAACAAAACTCACCAGGCCAGGTTCCTGATGTCAGTTTGCAGGAGGCACTTGGCACTCTCAAACCAGACACAGTTGCCTGTGGGGGCACCTTGCATCTGGGAGATACCCTGAAGCATGCGGAATTTCAGCAGGCAGCCGGCCACTCCGGGCCACCGTGCCCTGGACACGAACGATGCCCTTTCCCCTGAGAAACAAAACTCACCAGGCCAGGTTCTGATGTCAGTTTGCAGGAGGCACTTGGCACTGTCAAACCAGACACAGTTGCCTGTGGGGGCACCTTGCATCTGGGAGATATCCTGAAGAATGCGGAATTTCAGCAGGCAGCCGGCCACTCCGGGCCACCGGGCCCTGGACAGGAACGATGCCCTTTCCCCTGAGAAACTAAACTCACCAGGCGAGGTTCCTGATGTCAGTTTGCAGGAGGGACTTGGCACTGTCAAACCAGACACAGTTGCCTGTGGGTGCACCTTGCATCAGGGAGATATCCTGAAGAATGCAGAATTTCAGCAGGCAGCCGGCCACTCCGGGCCACCGGGCTGTGGACACGAACCATGCCCTTTCCCCTGAGAAACAAAAGTCACCAGGCCAGGTTCCTGATGTCAGTTTGCAGGAGGCACTTGGCACTGTCAAACCAGACACAGTTGCCTGTGGGGGCACCTTGCATCTGGGAGATATCCTGAAGCATGCGGAATTTCAGCAGGCAGCCGGCCACTCCGGGCCACCGGGCCCTGGACACGAACCATGCCCTTTCCCCTGAGAAACAAAACTCACCAGGCCAGGTTCCTGATGTCAGTTTGCAGGAGGCACTTGGCACTCTCAAACCAGACACAGTTGCCTGTGGTTGCACCTTGCATCTGGGAGATATCCTGAACCATGCGGAATTTCAGCAGGCAGCCGGCCACTCCGGGCCACCGGGCTGTGGACACGAACCATGGCCTTTCCCCTGAGAAACAAAAGTCACCAGGCCAGGTTCCTGATGTCAGTTTGCAGGAGGCACTTGGCACTGCCAAACCAGACACAGTTGCCTGTGGGTGCACCTTGCATCTGGGAGATATCCTGAAGCATGCGGAATTTCAGCAGGCAGCCGGCCACTCCGGGCCACCGGGCCCTGGACACGAACCATGCCCTTTCCCCTGAGAAACAAAACTCACCAGGCCAGGTTCCTGATGTCAGTTTGCAGGAGGCACTTGGCACTCTCAAACCAGACACAGTTGCCTGTGGGGGCACCTTGCATCTGGGAGATATCCTGAAGCATGCGGAATTTCAGCAGGCAGTCGGCCACTCCGGGCCACCGGGCCCTGGACACGAACCATGCCCTTTCCCCTGAGAAATAAAACTCACCAGGCCAGGTTCCTGATGTCAGTTTGCAGGAGGCACTTGGCACTGTCAAACCAGACACAGTTGCCTGTGGGGGCACCTTGCATCTGGGAGATATCCTGAAGCATGCGGAATTTCAGCAGGCAGCCGGCCACTCCGGGCCACCGGGCCCTGGACACGAACGATGCCCTTTCCCCTGAGAAACAAAACTCACCAGGCCAGGTTCCTGATGTCAGTTTGCAGGAGGCACTTGGCACTGTCAAACCAGACACAGTTGCCTGTGGGGGCACCTTGCATCTGGGAGATATCCTGAAGCATGCGGAATTTCAGCAGGCAGCCGGGCACTCCGGGCCACCGGGCCCAGGACACAAACGATGGCCTTTCCCCTGAGAAACAAAACTCACCAGGCCAGGTTCCTGATGTCAGTTTGCAGGAGGCACTTGGCACTGTCAAACCAGACACAGTTGCCTGTGGGGGCACCATGCATCTGGGAGATATCCTGAAGCATGCGGAATTTCAGCAGGCAGCTGGCCACTCTGGGCCACCGGGCCCTGGACACGAACGACGCCCTTTCCCCTGAGAAACAAAACTCACCAGGCCAGGTTCCTGATGTCAGTTTGCAGGAGGCACTTGGCACTCTCAAACCAAACACAGTTGTCTGTGGGGGCACCTTGCATCTGGGAGATATCCTGAAGCATGCGGAATTTCAGCAGGCAGCCGGCCACTCCGGGCCACCGGGCCCTGGACACGAACCATGCCCTTTCCCCTGAGAAACAAAACTCACCAGGCCAGGTTCCTGATGTCAGTTTGCAGGAGGCACTTGGCACTGTCAAACCAGACACAGTTGCCTGTGGGGGCACCTTGCATATGGGAGATATCCTGAAGCATGCGGAATTTCAGCAGGCAGCCGGCACTCCGGGCCACCGGGCCCAGGACACAAACGATGGCCTTTCCCCTGAGAAACAAAACTCACCAGGCCAGGTTCCTGATGTCAGTTTGCAGGAGGCACTTGGCACTGTCAAACCAGACACAGTTGCCTGTGGTTGCACCTTGCATCTGGGAGATATCCTGAAGCATGCGGAATTTCAGCAGGCAGCCGGCCACTCCGGGCCACCGGGCCCTGGACACGAACGATGCCCTTTCCCCTGAGAAACAAAACTCACTAGACCAGGTTCTGATGTCAGTTTGCAGGAGGCACTTGGCACTCTCAAACCAGACACAGTTGCCTGTGGGGGCACCTTGCATCTGGGAGATATCCTGAACCATGCGGAATTTCAGCAGGCAGCCGGCCACTCCGGGCCACCGGGCCCTGGACACGAACCATGCCCTTTCCCCTGAGAAACAAAACTCACCAGGCCAGGTTCCTGATGTCAGTTTGCCGGAGGCACTTGGCACTGTCAAACCAGACACAGTTGCCTGTGGGGGCACCTTGCATCTGGGAGATATCCTGAAGCATGCGGAATTTCAGCAGGCAGCCGGCCACTCCGGGCCACTGGGCCCTGGACACAAACGATGTCCTTTCCCCTGAGAAACAAAACTCACCAGGCCAGGTTCCTGATGTCAGTTTGCAGGAGGCACTTGGCACTGTCAAACCAGACACAGTTGCCTGTGGGGGCACCTTGCATCTGGGAGATATCCTGAAGAATGCGGAATTTCAGCAGGCAGCCGGCCACTCCGGGCCACTGGGCCCTGGACACGAACGATGCCCTTTCCCCTGAGAAACTAAACTCACCAGGCCAGGTTCCTGATGTCAGTTTGCAGGAGGCACTTGGCACTGTCAAACCAGACACAGTTGCCTGTGGGGGCACCTTGCATCTGGGAGATATCCTGAAGAATGCGGAATTTCAGCAGGCAGCCGGCCACTCCGGGCCACCGGGCCCTGGACACGAACGATGCCCTTTCCCCTGAGAAACAAAACTCACCAGGCCAGGTTCTGATGTCAGTTTGCAGGAGGCACTTGGCACTCTCAAACCAGACACAGTTGCCTGTGGGGGCACCTTGCATCTGGGAGATATCCTGAAGAATGCGGAATTTCAGCAGGCAGCCGGCCACTCTGGGCCACCGGGCCCTGGACAGGAACGATGCCCTTTCCCCTGAGAAACTAAACTCACCAGGCGAGGTTCCTGATGTCAGTTTGCAGGAGGGACTTGGCACTGTCAAACCAGACACAGTTGCCTGTGGGTGCACCTTGCATCTGGGAGATATCCTGAAGAATGCGGAATTTCAGCAGGCAGCCGGCCACTCCGGGCCACCGGGCTGTGGACACGAACCATGCCCTTTCCCCTGAGAAACAAAAGTCACCAGGCCAGGTTCCTGATGTCAGTTTGCAGGAGGCACTTGGCACTGCCAAACCAGACACAGTTGCCTGTGGGTGCACCTTGCATCTGGGAGATATCCTGAACCATGCGGAATTTCAGCAGGCAGCCGGCCACTCCGGGCCACCGGGCCCTGGACACGAACCATGCCCTTTCCCCTGAGAAACAAAACTCACCAGGCCAGGTTCCTGATGTCAGTTTGCAGGAGGCACTTGGCACTGTCAAACCAGACACAGTTGCCTGTGGGGGCACCTTGCATCTGGGAGATATCCTGAAGCATGCGGAATTTCAGCAGGCAGTCGGCCACTCCGGGCCACCGGGCCCTGGACACGAACCATGCCCTTTCCCCTGAGAAATAAAACTCACCAGGCCAGGTTCCTGATGTCAGTTTGCAGGAGGCACTTGGCACTGTCAAACCAGACACAGTTGCCTGTGGGGGCACCTTGCATCTGGGAGATATCCTGAAGCATGCGGAATTTCAGCAGGCAGCCGGCCACTCCGGGCCACCGGGCCCTGGACACGAACGATGCCCTTTCCCCTGAGAAACAAAACTCACCAGGCCAGGTTCCTGATCTCAGTTTGCAGGAGGCACTTGGCACTGTCAAACCAGACACAGTTGCCTGTGGGGGCACCTTGCATCTGGGAGATATCCTGAAGCATGCGGAATTTCAGCAGGCAGCCGGGCACTCCGGGCCACCGGGCCCTGGACACAAACGATGGCCTTTCCCCTGAGAAACAAAACTCACCAGGCCAGGTTCCTGATGTCAGTTTGCAGGAGGCACTTGGCACTGTCAAACCAGACACAGTTGCCTGTGGGGGCACCATGCATCTGGGAGATATCCTGAAGCATGCGGAATTTCAGCAGGCAGCTGGCCACTCCGGGCCACCGGGCCCTGGACACGAACGACGCCCTTTCCCCTGAGAAACAAAACTCACCAGGCCAGGTTCCTGATGTCAGTTTGCAGGAGGCACTTGGCACTCTCAAACCAAACACAGTTGTCTGTGGGGGCACCTTGCATCTGGGAGATATCCTGAAGCATGCGGAATTTCAGCAGGCAGCCGGCCACTCCGGGCCACCGGGCCCTGGACACGAACCATGCCCTTTCCCCTGAGAAATAAAACTCACCAGGCCAGGTTCCTGATGTCAGTTTGCAGGAGGCACTTGGCACTGTCAAACCAGACACAGTTGCCTGTGGGGGCACCTTGCATCTGGGAGATATCCTGAAGCATGCGGAATTTCAGCAGGCAGCCGGCCACTCCGGGCCACCGGGCCCTGGACACGAACCATGCCCTTTCCCCTGAGAAACAAAACTCACCAGGCCAGGTTCCTGATGTCAGTTTGCAGGAGGCACTTGGCACTGTCAAACCAGACACAGTTGCCTGTGGGGGCACCTTGCATATGGGAGATATCCTGAAGCATGCGGAATTTCAGCAGGCAGCCGGCACTCCGGGCCACCGGGCCCAGGACACAAACGATGGCCTTTCCCCTGAGAAACAAAACTCACCAGGCCAGGTTCCTGATGTCAGTTTGCAGGAGGCACTTGGCACTGTCAAACCAGACACAGTTGCCTGTGGGGGCACCTTGCATCTGGGAGATACCCTGAAGCATGCGGAATTTCAGCAGGCAGCCGGCCACTCCGGGCCACCGGGCCCTGGACACGAACGATGCCCTTTCCCCTGAGAAACAAAACTCACTAGACCAGGTTCTGATGTCAGTTTGCAGGAGGCACTTGGCACTCTCAAACCAGACACAGTTGCCTGTGGGGGCACCTTGCATCTGGGAGATATCCTGAACCATGCGGAATTTCAGCAGGCAGCCGGCCACTCCGGGCCACCGGGCCCTGGACACGAACGATGCCCTTTCCCCTGAGAAACAAAACTCACCAGGCCAGGTTCCTGATGTCAGTTTGCAGGAGGCACTTGGCACTCTCAAACCAGACACAGTTGCCTGTGGGGGCACCTTGCATCTGGGAGATATCATGAAGCATGCGGAATTTCAGCAGGCAGCCGGCCACTCCGGGCCACCGGGCCCTGGACACGAACCATGCCCTTTCCCCTGAGAAACAAAACTCACCAGGCCAGGTTCCTGATGTCAGTTTGCAGAAGGCACTTGGCACTCTCAAACCAGACACAGTTGCCTGTGGGGGCACCTTGCATCTGGGAGATATCCTGAAGCATGCGGAATTTCAGCAGGCATCCGGCCACTCCGGGCCACCGGGCCCTGGACACGAACGATGCCCTTTCCCCTGAGAAACAAAACTCACCAGGCCAGGTTCCTGATGTCAGTTTGCAGGAGGCACTTGGCACTGTCAAACCAGACACAGTTGCCTGTGGGGGCACCTTGCATCTGGGAGATATCCTGAAGCATGCGGAATTTCAGCAGGCAGCCGGCCACTCCGGGCCACCGGGCCCTGGACACGAACGATGGCCTTTCCCCTGAGAAACAAAACTCACCAGGCCAGGTTCCTGATGTCAGTTTGCAGGAGGCACTTGGCACTGTCAAACCAGACACAGTTGCCTGTGGGGGCACCTTGCATCTGGGAGATATCCTGAAGCATGCGGAATTTCAGCAGGCAGCCGGCCACTCCGGGCCACTGGGCCCTGGACACAAGCGATGCCCTTTCCCCTGAGAAACAAAACTCACCAGGCCAGGTTCCTGATGTCAGTTTGCAGGAGGCACTTGGCACTGTCAAACCAGACACAGTTGCCTGTGGGGGCACCTTGCATCTGGGAGATATCCTGAACCATGCGGAATTTCAGCAGGCAGCCGGCCACTCCGGGCCACTGGGCCCTGGACACGAACGATGCCCTTTCCCCTGAGAAACTAAACTCACCAGGCCAGGTTCCTGATGTCAGTTTGCAGGAGGCACTTGGCACTGTCAAACCAGACACAGTTGCCTGTGGGGGCACCTTGCATCTGGGAGATATCCTGAAGAATGCGGAATTTCAGCAGGCAGCCGGCCACTCCGGGCCACCGGGCCCTGGACACGAACCATGCCCTTTCCCCTGAGAAACAAAACTCACCAGGCCAGGTTCCTGATGTCAGTTTGCAGGAGGCACTTGGCACTCTCAAACCAGACACAGTTGCCTGTGGGGGCACCTTGCATCTGGGAGATATCCTGAAGCATGCGGAATTTCAGCAGGCAGCCGGCCACTCCGGGCCACCGGGCCCTGGACAGGAACGATGCCCTTTCCCCTGAGAAACAAAACTCACCAGGCCAGGTTCCTGATGTCAGTTTGCAGGAGGCACTTGGCACTCTCAAACCAGACACAGTTGCCTGTGGGGGCACCTTGCATCTGGGAGATATCCTGAACCATGCGGAATTTCAGCAGGCAGCCGGCCACTCCGGGCCACCGGGCCCTGGACACGAACGATGCCCTTTCCCCTGAGAAACAAAACTCACCAGGCCAGGTTCCTGATGTCAGTTTGCAGGAGGCACTTGGCACTGTCAAACCAGACACAGTTGCCTGTGGGGGCACCTTGCATCTGGGAGATATCCTGAAGCATGCGGAATTTCAGCAGGCAGCCGGCCACTCTGGGCCACCGGGCCCTGGACACGAACGATGGCCTTTGCCCTGAGAAACAAAACTCACCAGGCCAGGTTCCTGATGTCAGTTTGCAGGAGGCACTTGGCACTGCCAAACCAGACACAGTTGCCTGTGGGTGCTCCTTGCATCTGGGAGATATCCTGAAGCATGCGGAATTTCAGCAGGCAGCCGGCCACTCCGGGCCACCGGGCCCTGGACACGAACGATGCCCTTTCCCCTGAGAAACAAAACTCACCAGGCCAGGTTCCTGATGTCAGTTTGCAGGAGGCACTTGGCACTCTCAAACCAGACACAGTTGCCTGTGGGGGCACCTTGCATCTGGGAGATATCCTGAAGCATGCGGAATTTCAGCAGGCAGCCGGCCACTCCGGGCCACCGGGCCCTGGACACGAACGATGCCCTTTCCCCTGAGAAACTAAACTCACCAGGCCAGGTTCCTGATGTCAGTTTGCAGGAGGCACTTGGCACTGTCAAACCAGACACAGTTGCCTGTGGGTGCACCTTGCATCTGGGAGATATCCTGAAGAATGCGGAATTTCAGCAGGCAGCCGGCCACTCCGGGCCACCGGGCTGTGGACACGAACCATGCCCTTTCCCCTGAGAAACAAAACTCACCAGGCCAGGTTCCTGATGTCAGTTTGCAGGAGGCACTTGGCACTCTCAAACCAGACACAGTTGCCTCTGGGGGCACCTTGCATCTGGGAGATATCCTGAACCATGCGGAATTTCAGCAGGCAGCCGGCCACTCCGGGCCAGCCGGCCCTGGACAGGAACGATGCCCTTTCCCCTGAGAAACAAAACTCACCAGGCCAGGTTCCTGATGTCAGTTTGCAGGAGGCACTTGGCACTGTCAAACCAGACACAGTTGCCTGTGGTTGCACCTTGCATCTGGGAGATATCCTGAACCATGCGGAATTTCAGCAGGCAGCCGGCCACTCCGGGCCACCGGGCTGTGGACAGGAACCATGGCCTTTCCCCTGAGAAACAAAAGTCACCAGGCCAGGTTCCTGATGTCAGTTTGCAGGAGGCACTTGGCACTGCCAAACCAGACACAGTTGCCTGTGGGTGCACCTTGCATCTGGGAGATATCCTGAAGCATGCGGAATTTCAGCAGGCAGCCGGCCACTCCGGGCCACCGGGCCCTGGACACGAACCATGCCCTTTCCCCTGAGAAACAAAACTCACCAGGCCAGGTTCCTGATGTCAGTTTGCAGGAGGCACTTGGCACTCTCAAACCAGACACAGTTGCCTGTGGGGGCACCTTGCATCTGGGAGATATCCTGAACCATGCGGAATTTCAGCAGGCAGTCGGCCACTCCGGGCCACCGGGCCCTGGACACGAACCATGCCCTTTCCCCTGAGAAATAAAACTCACCAGGCCAGGTTCCTGATGTCAGTTTGCAGGAGGCACTTGGCACTGTCAAACCAGACACAGTTGCCTGTGGGGGCACCTTGCATCTGGGAGATATCCTGAAGCATGCGGAATTTCAGCAGGCAGCCGGCCACTCCGGGCCACCGGGCCCTGGACACGAACGATGCCCTTTCCCCTGAGAAACAAAACTCACCAGGCCAGGTTCCTGATGTCAGTTTGCAGGAGGCACTTGGCACTGTCAAACCAGACACAGTTGCCTGTGGGGGCACCTTGCATCTGGGAGATATCCTGAAGCATGCGGAATTTCAGCAGGCAGCCGGCCACTCCGGGCCACCGGGCCCAGGACACAAACGATGGCCTTTCCCCTGAGAAACAAAACTCACCAGGCCAGGTTCCTGATGTCAGTTTGCAGGAGGCACTTGGCACTGTCAAACCAGACACAGTTGCCTGTGGGGGCACCATGCATCTGGGAGATATCCTGAAGCATGCGGAATTTCAGCAGGCAGCTGGCCACTCTGGGCCACCGGGCCCTGGACACGAACGACGCCCTTTCCCCTGAGAAACAAAACTCACCAGGCCAGGTTCCTGATGTCAGTTTGCAGGAGGCACTTGGCACTCTCAAACCAAACACAGTTGTCTGTGGGGGCACCTTGCATCTGGGAGATATCCTGAAGCATGCGGAATTTCAGCAGGCAGCCGGCCACTCCGGGCCACCGGGCCCTGGACACGAACCATGCCCTTTCCCCTGAGAAATAAAACTCACCAGGCCAGGTTCCTGATGTCAGTTTGCAGGAGGCACTTGGCACTGTCAAACCAGACACAGTTGCCTGTGGGGGCACCTTGCATCTGGGAGATATCCTGAAGCATGCGGAATTTCAGCAGGCAGCCGGCCACTCCGGGCCACCGGGCCCTGGACACGAACGATGGCCTTTCCCCTGAGAAACAAAACTCACCAGGCCAGGTTCCTGATGTCAGTTTGCAGGAGGCACTTGGCACTGTCAAACCAGACACAGTTGCCTGTGGGGGCACCTTGCATATGGGAGATATCCTGAAGCATGCGGAATTTCAGCAGGCAGCCGGCACTCCGGGCCACCGGGCCCAGGACACAAACGATGGCCTTTCCCCTGAGAAACAAAACTCACCAGGCCAGGTTCCTGATGTCAGTTTGCAGGAGGCACTTGGCACTGTCAAACCAGACACAGTTGCCTGTGGGGGCACCTTGCATCTGGGAGATATCCTGAAGCATGCGGAATTTCAGCAGGCAGCCGGCCACTCCGGGCCACCGGGCCCTGGACACGAACGATGCCCTTTCCCCTGAGAAACAAAACTCACTAGACCAGGTTCTGATGTCAGTTTGCAGGAGGCACTTGGCACTCTCAAACCAGACACAGTTGCCTGTGGGGGCACCTTGCATCTGGGAGATATCCTGAAGCATGCGGAATTTCAGCAGGCAGCCGGCCACTCCGGGCCACCGGGCCCTGGACACGAACGATGCCCTTTCCCCTGAGAAACAAAACTCACCAGGCCAGGTTCCTGATGTCAGTTTGCAGGAGGCACTTGGCACTCTCAAACCAGACACAGTTGCCTGTGGGGGCACCTTGCATCTGGGAGATATCATGAAGCATGCGGAATTTCAGCAGGCAGCCGGCCACTCCGGGCCACCGGGCCCTGGACACGAACGATGCCCTTTCCCCTGAGAAACAAAACTCACCAGGCCAGGTTCCTGATGTCAGTTTGCAGAAGGCACTTGGCACTCTCAAACCAGACACAGTTGCCTGTGGGGGCACCTTGCATCTGGGAGATATCCTGAAGCATGCGGAATTTCAGCAGGCATCCGGCCACTCCGGGCCACCGGGCCCTGGACACGAACGATGCCCTTTCCCCTGAGAAACAAAACTCACCAGGCCAGGTTCCTGATGTCAGTTTGCAGGAGGCACTTGGCACTCTCAAACCAGACACAGTTGCCTGTGGGGGCACCTTGCATCTGGGAGATATCCTGAAGCATGCGGAATTTCAGCAGGCAGCCGGCCACTCCGGGCCACCGGGCCCTGGACACGAACGATGGCCTTTCCCCTGAGAAACAAAACTCACCAGGCCAGGTTCCTGATGTCAGTTTGCCGGAGGCACTTGGCACTGTCAAACCAGACACAGTTGCCTGTGGGGGCACCTTGCATCTGGGAGATATCCTGAAGCATGCGGAATTTCAGCAGGCAGTCGGCCACTCCGGGCCACCGGGCCCTGGACACGAACCATGCCCTTTCCCCTGAGAAATAAAACTCACCAGGCCAGGTTCCTGATGTCAGTTTGCAGGAGGCACTTGGCACTGTCAAACCAGACACAGTTGCCTGTGGGGGCACCTTGCATCTGGGAGATATCCTGAAGCATGCGGAATTTCAGCAGGCAGCCGGCCACTCCGGGCCACCGGGCCCTGGACACGAACGATGGCCTTTCCCCTGAGAAACAAAACTCACCAGGCCAGGTTCCTGATGTCAGTTTGCAGGAGGCACTTGGCACTGTCAAACCAGACACAGTTGCCTGTGGGGGCACCTTGCATCTGGGAGATATCCTGAAGCATGCGGAATTTCAGCAGGCAGCCGGGCGCTCCGGGCCACCGGGCCCAGGACACAAACGATGGCCTTTCCCCTGAGAAACAAAACTCACCAGGCCAGGTTCCTGATGTCAGTTTGCAGGAGGCACTTGGCACTGTCAAACCAGACACAGTTGCCTGTGGGGGCACCTTGCATCTGGGAGATATCCTGAAGCATGCGGAATTTCAGCAGGCAGCCGGCCACTCCGGGCCACCGGGCCCTGGACACGAACCATGCCCTTTCCCCTGAGAAACAAAACTCACCAGGCCAGGTTCCTGATGTCAGTTTGCAGGAGGCACTTGGCACTGTCAAACCAGACACAGTTGCCTGTGGGGGCACCTTGCATATGGGAGATATCCTGAAGCATGCGGAATTTCAGCAGGCAGCCGGCACTCCGGGCCACCGGGCCCTGGACACGAACGATGCCCTTTCCCCTGAGAAACAAAACTCACCAGGCCAGGTTCCTGATGTCAGTTTGCAGGAGGCACTTGGCACTGTCAAACCAGACACAGTTGCCTGTGGGGGCACCTTGCATCTGGGAGATATCCTGAAGCATGCGGAATTTCAGCAGGCAGCCGGCCACTCCGGGCCACCGGGCCCTGGACACGAACGATGCCCTTTCCCCTGAGAAACAAAACTCACTAGACCAGGTTCTGATGTCAGTTTGCAGGAGGCACTTGGCACTCTCAAACCAGACACAGTTGCCTGTGGGGGCACCTTGCATCTGGGAGATATCCTGAACCATGCGGAATTTCAGCAGGCAGCCGGCCACTCCGGGCCACCGGGCCCTGGACACGAACGATGCCCTTTCCCCTGAGAAACAAAACTCACCAGGCCAGGTTCCTGATGTCAGTTTGCAGGAGGCACTTGGCACTCTCAAACCAGACACAGTTGCCTGTGGGGGCACCTTGCATCTGGGAGATATCATGAAGCATGCGGAATTTCAGCAGGCAGCCGGCCACTCCGGGCCACCGGGCCCTGGACACGAACGATGCCCTTTCCCCTGAGAAACAAAACTCACCAGGCCAGGTTCCTGATGTCAGTTTGCAGAAGGCACTTGGCACTCTCAAACCAGACACAGTTGCCTGTGGGGGCACCTTGCATCTGGGAGATATCCTGAAGCATGCGGAATTTCAGCAGGCATCCGGCCACTCCGGGCCACCGGGCCCTGGACACGAACGATGCCCTTTCCCCTGAGAAACAAAACTCACCAGGCCAGGTTCCTGATGTCAGTTTGCAGGAGGCACTTGGCACTGTCAAACCAGACACAGTTGCCTGTGGGGGCACCTTGCATCTGGGAGATATCCTGAAGCATGCGGAATTTCAGCAGGCAGCCGGCCACTCCGGGCCACCGGGCCCTGGACACGAACGATGCCCTTTCCCCTGAGAAACAAAACTCACCAGGCCAGGTTCCTGATGTCAGTTTGCCGGAGGCACTTGGCACTGTCAAACCAGACACAGTTGCCTGTGGGGGCACCTTGCATCTGGGAGATATCCTGAAGCATGCGGAATTTCAGCAGGCAGTTGGCCACTCCGGGCCACCGGGCCCTGGACACGAACCATGCCCTTTCCCCTGAGAAATAAAACTCACCAGGCCAGGTTCCTGATGTCAGTTTGCAGGAGGCACTTGGCACTGTCAAACCAGACACAGTTGCCTGTGGGGGCACCTTGCATCTGGGAGATATCCTGAAGCATGCGGAATTTCAGCAGGCAGCCGGCCACTCCGGGCCACCGGGCCCTGGACACGAACGATGCCCTTTCCCCTGAGAAACAAAACTCACCAGGCCAGGTTCCTGATGTCAGTTTGCAGGAGGCACTTGGCACTGTCAAACCAGACACAGTTGCCTGTGGGGGCACCTTGCATCTGGGAGATATCCTGAAGCATGCGGAATTTCAGCAGGCAGCCGGGCACTCCGGGCCACCGGGCCCAGGACACAAACGATGGCCTTTCCCCTGAGAAACAAAACTCACCAGGCCAGGTTCCTGATGTCAGTTTGCAGGAGGCACTTGGCACTGTCAAACCAGACACAGTTGCCTGTGGGGGCACCATGCATCTGGGAGATATCCTGAAGCATGCGGAATTTCAGCAGGCAGCTGGCCACTCTGGGCCACCGGGCCCTGGACACGAACGACGCCCTTTCCCCTGAGAAACAAAACTCACCAGGCCAGGTTCCTGATGTCAGTTTGCAGGAGGCACTTGGCACTCTCAAACCAAACACAGTTGTCTGTGGGGGCACCTTGCATCTGGGAGATATCCTGAAGCATGCGGAATTTCAGCAGGCAGCCGGCCACTCCGGGCCACCGGGCCCTGGACACGAACCATGCCCTTTCCCCTGAGAAATAAAACTCACCAGGCCAGGTTCCTGATGTCAGTTTGCAGGAGGCACTTGGCACTGTCAAACCAGACACAGTTGCCTGTGGGGGCACCTTGCATCTGGGAGATATCCTGAAGCATGCGGAATTTCAGCAGGCAGCCGGCCACTCCGGGCCACCGGGCCCTGGACACGAACCATGCCCTTTCCCCTGAGAAACAAAACTCACCAGGCCAGATTCCTGATGTCAGTTTGCAGGAGGCACTTGGCACTGTCAAACCAGACACAGTTGCCTGTGGGGGCACCTTGCATATGGGAGATATCCTGAAGCATGCGGAATTTCAGCAGGCAGCCGGCACTCCGGGCCACCGGGCCCAGGACACAAACGATGGCCTTTCCCCTGAAAAACAAAACTCACCAGGCCAGGTTCCTGATGTCAGTTTGCAGGAGGCACTTGGCACTGTCAAACCAGACACAGTTGCCTGTGGGGGCACCTTGCATCTGGGAGATATCCTGAAGCATGCGGAATTTCAGCAGGCAGCCGGCCACTCCGGGCCACTGGGCCCTGGACACGAACGATGCCCTTTCCCCTGAGAAACTAAACTCACCAGGCCAGGTTCCTGATGTCAGTTTGCAGGAGGCACTTGGCACTGTCAAACCAGACACAGTTGCCTGTGGGGGCACCTTGCATCTGGGAGATATCCTGAAGAATGCGGAATTTCAGCAGGCAGCCGGCCACTCCGGGCCACTGGGCCCTGGACACGAACGATGCCCTTTCCCCTGAGAAACTAAACTCACCAGGCCAGGTTCCTGATGTCAGTTTGCAGGAGGCACTTGGCACTGTCAAACCAGACACAGTTGCCTGTGGGGGCACCTTGCATCTGGGAGATATCCTGAAGAATGCGGAATTTCAGCAGGCAGCCGGCCACTCCGGGCCACCGGGCCCTGGACACGAACCATGCCCTTTCCCCTGAGAAACAAAACTCACCAGGCCAGGTTCCTGATGTCAGTTTGCAGGAGGCACTTGGCACTCTCAAACCAGACACAGTTGCCTGTGGGGGCACCTTGCATCTGGGAGATATCCTGAAGCATGCGGAATTTCAGCAGGCAGCCGGCCACTCCGGGCCACCGGGCCCTGGACACGAACGATGCCCTTTCCCCTGAGAAACAAAACTCACCAGGCCAGGTTCCTGATCTCAGTTTGCAGGAGGCACTTGGCACTGTCAAACCAGACACAGTTGCCTGTGGGGGCACCTTGCATCTGGGAGATATCCTGAACCATGCGGAATTTCAGCAGGCAGCCGGCCACTCCGGGCCACCGGGCTGTGGACACGAACCATGGCCTTTCCCCTGAGAAACAAAAGTCACCAGGCCAGGTTCCTGATGTCAGTTTGCAGGAGGCACTTGGCACTGCCAAACCAGACACAGTTGCCTGTGGGTGCACCTTGCATCTGGGAGATATCCTGAAGCATGCGGAATTTCAGCAGGCAGCCGGCCACTCCGGGCCACCGGGCCTTGGACATGAACGATGCCATTTCCCCTGAGAAACAAAACTCACCAGGCCAGGTTCCTGATGTCAGTTTGCAGGAGGCACTTGGCACTCTCAAACCAGACACAGTTGCCTGTGGGGGCACCTTGCATCTGGGAGATATCATGAAGCATGCGGAATTTCAGCAGGCAGCCAGCCACTCCGGGCCACCGGGCCCTGGACACGAACGATGCCCTTTCCCCTGAGAAACAAAAGTCACCAGGCCAGGTTCCTGATGTCAGTTTGCAGGAGGCACTTGGCACTGTCAAACCAGACACAGTTGCCTGTGGGTGCACCTTGCATCTGGGAGATATCCTGAAGCATGCGGAATTTCAGAAGGCAGCCGGCCACTCCGGGCCACCGGGCCCTGGACACGAACGATGCCATTTCCCCTGAGAAATAAAACTCACCAGGCCAGGTTCTGATGTCAGTTTGCAGGAGGCACTTGGCACTGTCAAACCAGACACAGTTGCCTGTGGGGGCACCTTGCATCTGGGAGATATCCTGAAGCATGCGGAATTTCAGCAGGCAGCCGGCCACTCTGGGCCACCGGGCCCTGGACACGAACGATGGCCTTTGCCCTGAGAAACTAAACTCACCAGGCCAGGTTCCTGATGTCAGTTTGCAGGAGGCACTTGGCACTGCCAAACCAGACACAGTTGCCTGTGGGTGCTCCTTGCATCTGGGAGATATCCTGAAGCATGCGGAATTTCAGCAGGCAGCCGGCCACTCCGGGCCACCGGGCCCTGGACACGAACGATGCCCTTTCCCCTGAGAAACAAAACTCACCAGGCCAGGTTCCTGATGTCAGTTTGCAGGAGGCACTTGGCACTGTCAAACCAGACACAGTTGCCTGTGGGGGCACCTTGCATCTGGGAGATATCCTGAAGCATGCGGAATTTCAGCAGGCAGCCGGCCACTCCGGGCCACCGGGCCCTGGACACGAACGATGGCCTTTCCCCTGAGAAACTAAACTCACCAGGCCAGGTTCCTGATGTCAGTTTGCAGGAGGCACTTGGCACTGTCAAACCAGACACAGTTGCCTGTGGGGGCACCTTGCATCTGGGAGATATCCTGAACCATGCGGAATTTCAGCAGGCAGCCGGCCACTCCGGGCCACCGGGCCCTGGACACGAACCATGCCCTTTCCCCTGAGAAACAAAACTCACCAGGCCAGGTTCCTGATGTCAGTTTGCAGGAGGCACTTGGCACTGCCAAACCAGACACAGTTGCCTGTGGGTGCACCTTGCATCTGGGAGATATCCTGAAGCATGCGGAATTTCAGCAGGCAGCCGGCCACTCCGGGCCACCGAGCCCTGGACACGAACGATGCCCTTTCCCCTGAGAAACAAAAGTCACCAGGCCAGGTTCCTGATGTCAGTTTGCAGGAGGCACTTGGCACTGTCAAACCAGACACAGTTGCCTGTGGGTGCACCTTGCATCTGGGAGATATCCTGAAGCATGCGGAATTTCAGCAGGCAGCCGGCCACTCCGGGCCACCGGGCCCTGGACACGAACCATGCCCTTTCCCCTGAGAAACAAAACTCACCAGGCCAGGTTCCTGATGTCAGTTTGCAGGAGGCACTTGGCACTGCCAAACCAGACACAGTTGCCTGTGGGTGCACCTTGCATCTGGGAGATATCCTGAAGCATGCGGAATTTCAGCAGGCAGCCGGCCACTCCGGGCCACCGGGCCCTGGACACGAACGATGCCCTTTCCCCTGAGAAACAAAACTCACCAGGCCAGGTTCCTGATGTCAGTTTGCAGGAGGCACTTGGCACTCTCAAACCAGACACAGTTGCCTGTGGGGGCACCTTGCATCTGGGAGATATCCTGAAGAATGCGGAATTTCAGCAGGCAGCCGGCCACTCTGGGCCACCGGGCCCTGGACACGAACGATGCCCTTTCCCCTGAGAAACTAAACTCACCAGGCCAGGTTCCTGATGTCAGTTTGCAGGAGGCACTTGGCACTGCCAAACCAGACACAGTTGCCTGTGGGTGCACCTTGCATCTGGGAGATATCCTGAAGCATGCGGAATTTCAGCAGGCAGCCGGCCACTCCGGGCCACCGGGCCCTGGACACGAACGATGCCCTTTCCCCTGAGAAACAAAACTCACCAGGCCAGGTTCCTGATGTCAGTTTGCAGGAGGCACTTGGCACTGTCAAACCAGACACAGTTGCCTGTGGGGGCACCTTGCATCTGGGAGATATCCTGAAGCATGCGGAATTTCAGCAGGCAGCCGGCCACTCCGGGCCACCGGGCCCTGGACACGAACGATGCCCTTTCCCCTGAGAAACAAAACTCACCAGGCCAGGTTCCTGATGTCAGTTTGCAGGAGGCACTTGGCACTCTCAAACCAGACACAGTTGCCTGTGGGGGCACCTTGCATCTGGGAGATATCCTGAAGCATGCGGAATTTCAGCAGGCAGCCGGCCACTCCGGGCCACCGGGCCCTGGACACGAACGATGCCCTTTCCCCTGAGAAACAAAACTCACCAGGCCAGGTTCCTGATGTCAGTTTGCAGGAGGCACTTGGCACTGTCAAACCAGACACAGTTGCCTGTGGTTGCACCTTGCATCTGGGAGATATCCTGAACCATGCGGAATTTCAGCAGGCAGCCGGCCACTCCGGGCCACCGGGCTGTGTACACGAACCATGGACTTTCCCCTGAGAAACAAAAGTCACCAGGCCAGGTTCCTGATCTCAGTTTGCAGGAGGCACTTGGCACTGCCAAACCAGACACAGTTGCCTGTGGGTGCTCCTTGCATCTGGGAGATATCCTGAAGCATGCGGAATTTCAGCAGGCAGCCGGCCACTCCGGGCCACCGGGCCCTGGACACGAACGATGCCCTTTCCCCTGAGAAACAAAACTCACCAGGCCAGGTTCCTGATCTCAGTTTGCAGGAGGCACTTGGCACTGTCAAACCAGACACAGTTGCCTGTGGGGGCACCTTGCATCTGGGAGATATCCTGAAGCATGCGGAATTTCAGCAGGCAGCCGGCCACTCCGGGCCACCGGGCCCTGGACACGAACCATGCCCTTTCCCCTGAGAAACAAAAGTCACCAGGCCAGGTTCCTGATGTCAGTTTGCAGGAGGCACTTGGCACTCTCAAACCAGACACAGTTGCCTGTGGGGGCACCTTGCATCTGGGAGATATCCTGAAGCATGCGGAATTTCAGCAGGCAGCCGGCCACTCCGGGCCACCGGGCCCTGGACACGAACGATGCCCTTTCCCCTGAGAAACAAAACTCACCAGGCCAGGTTCCTGATGTCAGTTTGCAGGAGGCACTTGGCACTCTCAAACCAGACACAGTTGCCTGTGGGGGCACCTTGCATCTGGGATATATCCTGAAGCATGCGGAATTTCAGCAGGCAGCCGGCCACTCCGGGCCACCGGGCCCTGGACAGGAACGATGCCCTTTCCCCTGAGAAACAAAACTCACCAGGCCAGGTTCCTGATGTCAGTTTGCAGGAGGCACTTGGCACTGTCAAACCAGACACAGTTGCCTGTGGTTGCACCTTGCATCTGGGAGATATCCTGAACCATGCGGAATTTCAGCAGGCAGCCGGCCACTCCGGGCCACCGGGCTGTGGACACGAACCATGGACTTTCCCCTGAGAAACAAAAGTCACCAGGCCAGGTTCCTGATCTCAGTTTGCAGGAGGCACTTGGCACTGCCAAACCAGACACAGTTGCCTGTGGGTGCACCTTGCATCTGGGAGATATCCTGAAGCATGCGGAATTTCAGCAGGCAGCCGGCCACTCCGGGCCACCGGGCCCTGGACACGAACGATGCCCTTTCCCCTGAGAAACTAAACTCACCAGGCCAGGTTCCTGATGTCAGTTTGCAGGAGGCACTTGGCACTGCCAAACCAGACACAGTTGCCTGTGGGTGCACCTTGCATCTGGGAGATATCCTGAAGCATGCGGAATTTCAGCAGGCAGCCGGCCACTCCGGGCCACCGGGCCCTGGACACGAACGATGCCCTTTCCCCTGAGAAACAAAAGTCACCAGGCCAGGTTCCTGATGTCAGTTTGCAGGAGGCACTTGGCACTGTCAAACCAGACACAGTTGCCTGTGGGGGCACCTTGCATCTGGGAGATATCCTGAACCATGCGGAATTTCAGCAGGCAGCCGGCCACTCCGGGCCACCGGGCCCTGGACACGAACGATGCCCTTTCCCCTGAGAAACAAAACTCACCAGGCCAGGTTCCTGATGTCAGTTTGCAGGAGGCACTTGGCACTCTCAAACCAGACACAGTTGCCTGTGGGGGCACCTTGCATCTGGGAGATATCCTGAAGCATGCGGAATTTCAGCAGGCAGCCGGCCACTCCGGGCCACCGGGCCCTGGACAGGAACGATGCCCTTTCCCCTGAGAAACAAAACTCACCAGGCCAGGTTCCTGATGTCAGTTTGCAGGAGGCACTTGGCACTGTCAAACCAGACACAGTTGCCTGTGGTTGCACCTTGCATCTGGGAGATATCCTGAACCATGCGGAATTTCAGCAGGCAGCCGGCCACTCCGGGCCACCGGGCTGTGGACACGAACCATGGACTTTCCCCTGAGAAACAAAAGTCACCAGGCCAGGTTCCTGATGTCAGTTTGCAGGAGGCACTTGGCACTGCCAAACCAGACACAGTTGCCTGTGGGTGCTCCTTGCATCTGGGAGATATCCTGAAGCATGCGGAATTTCAGCAGGCAGCCGGCCACTCCGGGCCACCGGGCCCTGGACACGAACGATGCCCTTTCCCCTGAGAAACAAAACTCACCAGGCCAGGTTCCTGATCTCAGTTTGCAGGAGGCACTTGGCACTGTCAAACCAGACACAGTTGCCTGTGGGGGCACCTTGCATCTGGGAGATATCCTGAAGCATGCGGAATTTCAGCAGGCAGCCGGCCACTCCGGGCCACCGGGCCCTGGACACGAACCATGCCCTTTCCCCTGAGAAACAAAAGTCACCAGGCCAGGTTCCTGATGTCAGTTTGCAGGAGGCACTTGGCACTCTCAAACCAGACACAGTTGCCTGTGGGGGCACCTTGCATCTGGGAGATATCCTGAAGCATGCGGAATTTCAGCAGGCAGCCGGCCACTCCGGGCCACCGGGCCCTGGACACGAACGATGCCCTTTCCCCTGAGAAACAAAACTCACCAGGCCAGGTTCCTGATGTCAGTTTGCAGGAGGCACTTGGCACTCTCAAACCAGACACAGTTGCCTGTGGGGGCACCTTGCATCTGGGATATATCCTGAAGCATGCGGAATTTCAGCAGGCAGCCGGCCACTCCGGGCCACCGGGCCCTGGACAGGAACGATGCCCTTTCCCCTGAGAAACAAAACTCACCAGGCCAGGTTCCTGATGTCAGTTTGCAGGAGGCACTTGGCACTGTCAAACCACACACAGTTGCCTGTGGTTGCACCTTGCATCTGGGAGATATCCTGAACCATGCGGAATTTCAGCAGGCAGCCGGCCACTCCGGGCCACCGGGCTGTGGACACGAACCATGGACTTTCCCCTGAGAAACAAAAGTCACCAGGCCAGGTTCCTGATCTCAGTTTGCAGGAGGCACTTGGCACTGCCAAACCAGACACAGTTGCCTGTGGGTGCACCTTGCATCTGGGAGATATCCTGAAGCATGCGGAATTTCAGCAGGCAGCCGGCCACTCCGGGCCACCGGGCCCTGGACACGAACGATGCCCTTTCCCCTGAGAAACAAAACTCACCAGGCCAGGTTCCTGATGTCAGTTTGCAGGAGGCACTTGGCACTGTCAAACCAGACACAGTTGCCTGTGGGGGCACCTTGCATCTGGGAGATATCCTGAAGCATGCGGAATTTCAGCAGGCAGCCGGCCACTCCGGGCCACCGGGCCTTGGACATGAACGATGCCATTTCCCCTGAGAAACAAAACTCACCAGGCCAGGTTCCTGATGTCAGTTTGCAGGAGGCACTTGGCACTCTCAAACCAGACACAGTTGCCTGTGGGGGCACCTTGCATCTGGGAGATATCATGAAGCATGCGGAATTTCAGCAGGCAGCCAGCCACTCCGGGCCACCGGGCCCTGGACACGAACGATGCCCTTTCCCCTGAGAAACAAAAGTCACCAGGCCAGGTTCCTGATGTCAGTTTGCAGGAGGCACTTGGCACTGTCAAACCAGACACAGTTGCCTGTGGGTGCACCTTGCATCTGGGAGATATCCTGAAGCATGCGGAATTTCAGCAGGCAGCCGGCCACTCCGGGCCACCGGGCCCTGGACACGAACGATGCCATTTCCCCTGAGAAATAGAACTCACCAGGCCAGGTTCCTGATGTCAGTTTGCAGGAGGCACTTGGCACTGTCAAACCAGACACAGTTGCCTGTGGGGGCACCTTGCATCTGGGAGATATCCTGAAGCATGCGGAATTTCAGCAGGCAGCCGGCCACTCTGGGCCACCGGGCCCTGGACACGAACGATGGCCTTTGCCCTGAGAAACAAAAGTCACCAGGCCAGGTTCCTGATGTCAGTTTGCAGGAGGCACTTGGCACTGCCAAACCAGACACAGTTGCCTGTGGGTGCTCCTTGCATCTGGGAGATATCCTGAAGCATGCGGAATTTCAGCAGGCAGCCGGCCACTCCGGGCCACCGGGCCCTGGACAGGAACGATGCCCTTTCCCCTGAGAAACAAAACTCACCAGGCCAGGTTCCTGATGTCAGTTTGCAGGAGGCACTTGGCACTGTCAAACCAGACACAGTTGCCTGTGGTTGCACCTTGCATCTGGGAGATATCCTGAACCATGCGGAATTTCAGCAGGCAGCCGGCCACTCCGGGCCACCGGGCTGTGGACACGAACCATGGACTTTCCCCTGAGAAACAAAAGTCACCAGGCCAGGTTCCTGATGTCAGTTTGCAGGAGGCACTTGGCACTGCCAAACCAGACACAGTTGCCTGTGGGTGCTCCTTGCATCTGGGAGATATCCTGAAGCATGCGGAATTTCAGCAGGCAGCCGGCCACTCCGGGCCACCGGGCCCTGGACACGAACGATGCCCTTTCCCCTGAGAAACAAAACTCACCAGGCCAGGTTCCTGATCTCAGTTTGCAGGAGGCACTTGGCACTGTCAAACCAGACACAGTTGCCTGTGGGGGCACCTTGCATCTGGGAGATATCCTGAAGCATGCGGAATTTCAGCAGGCAGCCGGCCACTCCGGGCCACCGGGCCCTGGACACGAACCATGCCCTTTCCCCTGAGAAACAAAAGTCACCAGGCCAGGTTCCTGATGTCAGTTTGCAGGAGGCACTTGGCACTCTCAAACCAGACACAGTTGCCTGTGGGGGCACCTTGCATCTGGGAGATATCCTGAAGCATGCGGAATTTCAGCAGGCAGCCGGCCACTCCGGGCCACCGGGCCCTGGACACGAACGATGCCCTTTCCCCTGAGAAACAAAACTCACCAGGCCAGGTTCCTGATGTCAGTTTGCAGGAGGCACTTGGCACTCTCAAACCAGACACAGTTGCCTGTGGGGGCACCTTGCATCTGGGATATATCCTGAAGCATGCGGAATTTCAGCAGGCAGCCGGCCACTCCGGGCCACCGGGCCCTGGACAGGAACGATGCCCTTTCCCCTGAGAAACAAAACTCACCAGGCCAGGTTCCTGATGTCAGTTTGCAGGAGGCACTTGGCACTGTCAAACCACACACAGTTGCCTGTGGTTGCACCTTGCATCTGGGAGATATCCTGAACCATGCGGAATTTCAGCAGGCAGCCGGCCACTCCGGGCCACCGGGCTGTGGACACGAACCATGGACTTTCCCCTGAGAAACAAAAGTCACCAGGCCAGGTTCCTGATCTCAGTTTGCAGGAGGCACTTGGCACTGCCAAACCAGACACAGTTGCCTGTGGGTGCACCTTGCATCTGGGAGATATCCTGAAGCATGCGGAATTTCAGCAGGCAGCCGGCCACTCCGGGCCACCGGGCCCTGGACACGAACGATGCCCTTTCCCCTGAGAAACAAAACTCACCAGGCCAGGTTCCTGATGTCAGTTTGCAGGAGGCACTTGGCACTGTCAAACCAGACACAGTTGCCTGTGGGGGCACCTTGCATCTGGGAGATATCCTGAAGCATGCGGAATTTCAGCAGGCAGCCGGCCACTCCGGGCCACCGGGCCTTGGACATGAACGATGCCATTTCCCCTGAGAAACAAAACTCACCAGGCCAGGTTCCTGATGTCAGTTTGCAGGAGGCACTTGGCACTCTCAAACCAGACACAGTTGCCTGTGGGGGCACCTTGCATCTGGGAGATATCATGAAGCATGCGGAATTTCAGCAGGCAGCCGGCCACTCCGGGCCACCGAGCCCTGGACACGAACGATGCCCTTTCCCCTGAGAAACAAAAGTCACCAGGCCAGGTTCCTGATGTCAGTTTGCAGGAGGCACTTGGCACTGTCAAACCAGACACAGTTGCCTGTGGGTGCACCTTGCATCTGGGAGATATCCTGAAGCATGCGGAATTTCAGCAGGCAGCCGGCCACTCCGGGCCACCGGGCCCTGGACACGAACCATGCCCTTTCCCCTGAGAAACAAAACTCACCAGGCCAGGTTCCTGATGTCAGTTTGCAGGAGGCACTTGGCACTGCCAAACCAGACACAGTTGCCTGTGGGTGCACCTTGCATCTGGGAGATATCCTGAAGCATGCGGAATTTCAGCAGGCAGCCGGCCACTCCGGGCCACCGGGCCCTGGACACGAACGATGCCCTTTCCCCTGAGAAACAAAACTCACCAGGCCAGGTTCCTGATGTCAGTTTGCAGGAGGCACTTGGCACTCTCAAACCAGACACAGTTGCCTGTGGGGGCACCTTGCATCTGGGAGATATCCTGAAGAATGCGGAATTTCAGCAGGCAGCCGGCCACTCTGGGCCACCGGGCCCTGGACACGAACCATGCCCTTTCCCCTGAGAAACTAAACTCACCAGGCCAGGTTCCTGATGTCAGTTTGCAGGAGGCACTTGGCACTGCCAAACCAGACACAGTTGCCTGTGGGTGCACCTTGCATCTGGGAGATATCCTGAAGCATGCGGAATTTCAGCAGGCAGCCGGCCACTCCGGGCCACCGGGCCCTGGACACGAACGATGCCCTTTCCCCTGAGAAACAAAAGTCACCAGGCCAGGTTCCTGATGTCAGTTTGCAGGAGGCACTTGGCACTGTCAAACCAGACACAGTTGCCTGTGGGGGCACCTTGCATCTGGGAGATATCCTGAAGCATGCGGAATTTCAGCAGGCAGCCGGCCACTCCGGGCCACCGGGCCCTGGACACGAACGATGCCCTTTCCCCTGAGAAACAAAACTCACCAGGCCAGGTTCCTGATGTCAGTTTGCAGGAGGCACTTGGCACTCTCAAACCAGACACAGTTGCCTGTGGGGGCACCTTGCATCTGGGAGATATCCTGAAGCATGCGGAATTTCAGCAGGCAGCCGGCCACTCCGGGCCACCGGGCCCTGGACAGGAACGATGCCCTTTCCCCTGAGAAACAAAACTCACCAGGCCAGGTTCCTGATGTCAGTTTGCAGGAGGCACTTGGCACTGTCAAACCAGACACAGTTGCCTGTGGTTGCACCTTGCATCTGGGAGATATCCTGAACCATGCGGAATTTCAGCAGGCAGCCGGCCACTCCGGGCCACCGGGCTGTGTACACGAACCATGGACTTTCCCCTGAGAAACAAAAGTCACCAGGCCAGGTTCCTGATCTCAGTTTGCAGGAGGCACTTGGCACTGCCAAACCAGACACAGTTGCCTGTGGGTGCTCCTTGCATCTGGGAGATATCCTGAAGCATGCGGAATTTCAGCAGGCAGCCGGCCACTCCGGGCCACCGGGCCCTGGACACGAACGATGCCCTTTCCCCTGAGAAACAAAACTCACCAGGCCAGGTTCCTGATCTCAGTTTGCAGGAGGCACTTGGCACTGTCAAACCAGACACAGTTGCCTGTGGGGGCACCTTGCATCTGGGAGATATCCTGAAGCATGCGGAATTTCAGCAGGCAGCCGGCCACTCCGGGCCACCGGGCCCTGGACACGAACCATGCCCTTTCCCCTGAGAAACAAAAGTCACCAGGCCAGGTTCCTGATGTCAGTTTGCAGGAGGCACTTGGCACTCTCAAACCAGACACAGTTGCCTGTGGGGGCACCTTGCATCTGGGAGATATCCTGAAGCATGCGGAATTTCAGCAGGCAGCCGGCCACTCCGGGCCACCGGGCCCTGGACACGAACGATGCCCTTTCCCCTGAGAAACAAAACTCACCAGGCCAGGTTCCTGATGTCAGTTTGCAGGAGGCACTTGGCACTCTCAAACCAGACACAGTTGCCTGTGGGGGCACCTTGCATCTGGGATATATCCTGAAGCATGCGGAATTTCAGCAGGCAGCCGGCCACTCCGGGCCACCGGGCCCTGGACAGGAACGATGCCCTTTCCCCTGAGAAACAAAACTCACCAGGCCAGGTTCCTGATGTCAGTTTGCAGGAGGCACTTGGCACTGTCAAACCAGACACAGTTGCCTGTGGTTGCACCTTGCATCTGGGAGATATCCTGAACCATGCGGAATTTCAGCAGGCAGCCGGCCACTCCGGGCCACCGGGCTGTGGACACGAACCATGGACTTTCCCCTGAGAAACAAAAGTCACCAGGCCAGGTTCCTGATCTCAGTTTGCAGGAGGCACTTGGCACTGCCAAACCAGACACAGTTGCCTGTGGGTGCACCTTGCATCTGGGAGATATCCTGAAGCATGCGGAATTTCAGCAGGCAGCCGGCCACTCCGGGCCACCGGGCCCTGGACACGAACGATGCCCTTTCCCCTGAGAAACTAAACTCACCAGGCCAGGTTCCTGATGTCAGTTTGCAGGAGGCACTTGGCACTGCCAAACCAGACACAGTTGCCTGTGGGTGCACCTTGCATCTGGGAGATATCCTGAAGCATGCGGAATTTCAGCAGGCAGCCGGCCACTCCGGGCCACCGGGCCCTGGACACGAACGATGCCCTTTCCCCTGAGAAACAAAAGTCACCAGGCCAGGTTCCTGATGTCAGTTTGCAGGAGGCACTTGGCACTGTCAAACCAGACACAGTTGCCTGTGGGGGCACCTTGCATCTGGGAGATATCCTGAAGCATGCGGAATTTCAGCAGGCAGCCGGCCACTCCGGGCCACCGGGCCCTGGACACGAACGATGCCCTTTCCCCTGAGAAACAAAACTCACCAGGCCAGGTTCCTGATGTCAGTTTGCAGGAGGCACTTGGCACTCTCAAACCAGACACAGTTGCCTGTGGGGGCACCTTGCATCTGGGAGATATCCTGAAGCATGCGGAATTTCAGCAGGCAGCCGGCCACTCCGGGCCACCGGGCCCTGGACAGGAACGATGCCCTTTCCCCTGAGAAACAAAAGTCACCAGGCCAGGTTCCTGATGTCAGTTTGCAGGAGGCACTTGGCACTCTCAAACCAGACACAGTTGCCTGTGGGGGCACCTTGCATCTGGGAGATATCCTGAAGCATGCGGAATTTCAGCAGGCAGCCGGCCACTCCGGGCCACCGGGCCCTGGACACGAACGATGCCCTTTCCCCTGAGAAACAAAACTCACCAGGCCAGGTTCCTGATGTCAGTTTGCAGGAGGCACTTGGCACTCTCAAACCAGACACAGTTGCCTGTGGGGGCACCTTGCATCTGGGATATATCCTGAAGCATGCGGAATTTCAGCAGGCAGCCGGCCACTCCGGGCCACCGGGCCCTGGACAGGAACGATGCCCTTTCCCCTGAGAAACAAAACTCACCAGGCCAGGTTCCTGATGTCAGTTTGCAGGAGGCACTTGGCACTGTCAAACCACACACAGTTGCCTGTGGTTGCACCTTGCATCTGGGAGATATCCTGAACCATGCGGAATTTCAGCAGGCAGCCGGCCACTCCGGGCCACCGGGCTGTGGACACGAACCATGGACTTTCCCCTGAGAAACAAAAGTCACCAGGCCAGGTTCCTGATGTCAGTTTGCAGGAGGCACTTGGCACTGCCAAACCAGACACAGTTGCCTGTGGGTGCACCTTGCATCTGGGAGATATCCTGAAGCATGCGGAATTTCAGCAGGCAGCCGGCCACTCCGGGCCACCGGGCCCTGGACACGAACGATGCCCTTTCCCCTGAGAAACAAAACTCACCAGGCCAGGTTCCTGATGTCAGTTTGCAGGAGGCACTTGGCACTGTCAAACCAGACACAGTTGCCTGTGGGGGCACCTTGCATCTGGGAGATATCCTGAAGCATGCGGAATTTCAGCAGGCAGCCGGCCACTCCGGGCCACCGGGCCTTGGACATGAACGATGCCATTTCCCCTGAGAAACAAAACTCACCAGGCCAGGTTCCTGATGTCAGTTTGCAGGAGGCACTTGGCACTCTCAAACCAGACACAGTTGCCTGTGGGGGCACCTTGCATCTGGGAGATATCATGAAGCATGCGGAATTTCAGCAGGCAGCCAGCCACTCCGGGCCACCGGGCCCTGGACACGAACGATGCCCTTTCCCCTGAGAAACAAAAGTCACCAGGCCAGGTTCCTGATGTCAGTTTGCAGGAGGCACTTGGCACTGTCAAACCAGACACAGTTGCCTGTGGGTGCACCTTGCATCTGGGAGATATCCTGAAGCATGCGGAATTTCAGCAGGCAGCCGGCCACTCCGGGCCACCGGGCCCTGGACACGAACGATGCCATTTCCCCTGAGAAATAGAACTCACCAGGCCAGGTTCCTGATGTCAGTTTGCAGGAGGCACTTGGCACTGTCAAACCAGACACAGTTGCCTGTGGGGGCACCTTGCATCTGGGAGATATCCTGAAGCATGCGGAATTTCAGCAGGCAGCCGGCCACTCTGGGCCACCGGGCCCTGGACACGAACGATGGCCTTTGCCCTGAGAAACAAAAGTCACCAGGCCAGGTTCCTGATGTCAGTTTGCAGGAGGCACTTGGCACTGTCAAACCAGACACAGTTGCCTGTGGGGGCACCTTGCATCTGGGAGATATCCTGAAGCATGCGGAATTTCAGCAGGCAGCCGGCCACTCCGGGCCACCGGGCCCTGGACAGGAACGATGCCCTTTCCCCTGAGAAACAAAACTCACCAGGCCAGGTTCCTGATGTCAGTTTGCAGGAGGCACTTGGCACTGTCAAACCAGACACAGTTGCCTGTGGTTGCACCTTGCATCTGGGAGATATCCTGAACCATGCGGAATTTCAGCAGGCAGCCGGCCACTCCGGGCCACCGGGCTGTGGACACGAACCATGGACTTTCCCCTGAGAAACAAAAGTCACCAGGCCAGGTTCCTGATGTCAGTTTGCAGGAGGCACTTGGCACTGCCAAACCAGACACAGTTGCCTGTGGGTGCTCCTTGCATCTGGGAGATATCCTGAAGCATGCGGAATTTCAGCAGGCAGCCGGCCACTCCGGGCCACCGGGCCCTGGACACGAACGATGCCCTTTCCCCTGAGAAACAAAACTCACCAGGCCAGGTTCCTGATCTCAGTTTGCAGGAGGCACTTGGCACTGTCAAACCAGACACAGTTGCCTGTGGGGGCACCTTGCATCTGGGAGATATCCTGAAGCATGCGGAATTTCAGCAGGCAGCCGGCCACTCCGGGCCACCGGGCCCTGGACACGAACCATGCCCTTTCCCCTGAGAAACAAAAGTCACCAGGCCAGGTTCCTGATGTCAGTTTGCAGGAGGCACTTGGCACTCTCAAACCAGACACAGTTGCCTGTGGGGGCACCTTGCATCTGGGAGATATCCTGAAGCATGCGGAATTTCAGCAGGCAGCCGGCCACTCCGGGCCACCGGGCCCTGGACACGAACGATGCCCTTTCCCCTGAGAAACAAAACTCACCAGGCCAGGTTCCTGATGTCAGTTTGCAGGAGGCACTTGGCACTCTCAAACCAGACACAGTTGCCTGTGGGGGCACCTTGCATCTGGGATATATCCTGAAGCATGCGGAATTTCAGCAGGCAGCCGGCCACTCCGGGCCACCGGGCCCTGGACAGGAACGATGCCCTTTCCCCTGAGAAACAAAACTCACCAGGCCAGGTTCCTGATGTCAGTTTGCAGGAGGCACTTGGCACTGTCAAACCACACACAGTTGCCTGTGGTTGCACCTTGCATCTGGGAGATATCCTGAACCATGCGGAATTTCAGCAGGCAGCCGGCCACTCCGGGCCACCGGGCTGTGAACACGAACCATGGACTTTCCCCTGAGAAACAAAAGTCACCAGGCCAGGTTCCTGATCTCAGTTTGCAGGAGGCACTTGGCACTGCCAAACCAGACACAGTTGCCTGTGGGTGCACCTTGCATCTGGGAGATATCCTGAAGCATGCGGAATTTCAGCAGGCAGCCGGCCACTCCGGGCCACCGGGCCCTGGACACGAACGATGCCCTTTCCCCTGAGAAACAAAACTCACCAGGCCAGGTTCCTGATGTCAGTTTGCAGGAGGCACTTGGCACTGTCAAACCAGACACAGTTGCCTGTGGGGGCACCTTGCATCTGGGAGATATCCTGAAGCATGCGGAATTTCAGCAGGCAGCCGGCCACTCCGGGCCACCGGGCCTTGGACATGAACGATGCCATTTCCCCTGAGAAACAAAACTCACCAGGCCAGGTTCCTGATGTCAGTTTGCAGGAGGCACTTGGCACTCTCAAACCAGACACAGTTGCCTGTGGGGGCACCTTGCATCTGGGAGATATCATGAAGCATGCGGAATTTCAGCAGGCAGCCAGCCACTCCGGGCCACCGGGCCCTGGACACGAACGATGCCCTTTCCCCTGAGAAACAAAAGTCACCAGGCCAGGTTCCTGATGTCAGTTTGCAGGAGGCACTTGGCACTGTCAAACCAGACACAGTTGCCTGTGGGTGCACCTTGCATCTGGGAGATATCCTGAAGCATGCGGAATTTCAGCAGGCAGCCGGCCACTCCGGGCCACCGGGCCCTGGACACGAACGATGCCATTTCTCCTGAGAAATAGAACTCACCAGGCCAGGTTCCTGATGTCAGTTTGCAGGAGGCACTTGGCACTGTCAAACCAGACACAGTTGCCTGTGGGGGCACCTTGCATCTGGGAGATATCCTGAAGCATGCGGAATTTCAGCAGGCAGCCGGCCACTCTGGGCCACCGGGCCCTGGACACGAACGATGGCCTTTGCCCTGAGAAACAAAAGTCACCAGGCCAGGTTCCTGATGTCAGTTTGCAGGAGGGACTTGGCACTGCCAAACCAGACACAGTTGCCTGTGGGTGCTCCTTGCATCTGGGAGATATCCTGAAGCATGCGGAATTTCAGCAGGCAGCCGGCCACTCCGGGCCACCGGGCCCTGGACACGAACGATGCCCTTTCCCCTGAGAAACAAAACTCACCAGGCCAGGTTCCTGATGTCAGTTTGCAGGAGGCACTTGGCACTGTCAAACCAGACACAGTTGCCTGTGGGGGCACCTTGCATCTGGGAGATATCCTGAAGAATGCGGAATTTCAGCAGGCAGCCGGCCACTCCGGGCCACTGGGCCCTGGACACGAACGATGCCCTTTCCCCTGAGAAACTAAACTCACCAGGCCAGGTTCCTGATGTCAGTTTGCAGGAGGCACTTGGCACTCTCAAACCAGACACAGTTGCCTGTGGGGGCACCTTGCATCTGGGAGATATCCAGAAGAATGCGGAATTTCAGCAGGCAGCCGGCCACTCCGGGCCACCGGGCCCTGGACACGAACCATGCCCTTTCCCCTGAGAAACAAAACTCACCAGGCCAGGTTCCTGATGTCAGTTTGCAGGAGGCACTTGGCACTCTCAAACCAGACACAGTTGCCTGTGGGGGCACCTTGCATCTGGGAGATATCCTGAAGCATGCGGAATTTCAGCAGGCAGCCGGCCACTCCGGGCCACCGGGCCCTGGACAGGAACGATGCCCTTTCCCCTGAGAAACAAAACTCACCAGGCCAGGTTCCTGATGTCAGTTTGCAGGAGGCACTTGGCACTGTCAAACCAGACACAGTTGCCTGTGGTTGCACCTTGCATCTGGGAGATATCCTGAACCATGCGGAATTTCAGCAGGCAGCCGGCCACTCCGGGCCACCGGGCTGTGGACACGAACCATGCCCTTTCCCCTGAGAAACAAAACTCACCAGGCCAGGTTCCTGATCTCAGTTTGCAGGAGGCACTTGGCACTGCCAAACCAGACACAGTTGCCTGTGGGTGCACCTTGCATCTGGGAGATATCCTGAAGCATGCGGAATTTCAGCAGGCAGCCGGCCACTCCGGGCCACCGGGCCTTGGACATGAACGATGCCATTTCCCCTGAGAAACAAAACTCACCAGGCCAGGTTCCTGATGTCAGTTTGCAGGAGGCACTTGGCACTCTCAAACCAGACACAGTTGCCTGTGGGGGCACCTTGCATCTGGGAGATATCCTGAAGCATGCGGAATTTCAGCAGGCAGCCAGCCACTCCGGGCCACCGGGCCCTGGACACGAACGATGCCCTTTCCCCTGAGAAACAAAAGTCACCAGGCCAGGTTCCTGATGTCAGTTTGCAGGAGGCACTTGGCACTGTCAAACCAGACACAGTTGCCTGTGGGTGCACCTTGCATCTGGGAGATATCCTGAAGCATGCGGAATTTCAGAAGGCAGCCGGCCACTCCGGGCCACCGGGCCCTGGACACGAACCATGCCATTTCCCGTGAGAAATAAAACTCACCAGGCCAGGTTCCTGATGTCAGTTTGCAGGAGGCACTTGGCACTGCCAAACCAGACACAGTTGCCTGTGGGGGCACCTTGCATCTGGGAGATATCCTGAAGCATGCGGAATTTCAGCAGGCAGCCGGCCACTCTGGGCCACCGGGCCCTGGACACGAACGATGGCCTTTCCCCTGAGAAACAAAACTCACCAGGCCAGGTTCCTGATGTCAGTTTGCAGGAGGCACTTGGCACTGCCAAACCAGACACAGTTGCCTGTGGGTGCTCCTTGCATCTGGGAGATATCCTGAAGCATGCGGAATTTCAGCAGGCAGCCGGCCACTCCGGGCCACCGGGCCCTGGACACGAACGATGCCCTTTCCCCTGAGAAACAAAACTCACCAGGCCAGGTTCCTGATGTCAGTTTGCAGGAGGCACTTGGCACTCTCAAACCAGACACAGTTGCCTGTGGGGGCACCTTGCATCTGGGAGATATCCTGAAGCATGCGGAATTTCAGCAGGCAGCCGGCCACTCCGGGCCACCGGGCCCTGGACACGAACGATGCCCTTTCCCCTGAGAAACTAAACTCACCAGGCCAGGTTCCTGATGTCAGTTTGCAGGAGGCACTTGGCACTGTCAAACCAGACACAGTTGCCTGTGGGTGCACCTTGCATCTGGGAGATATCCTGAAGAATGCGGAATTTCAGCAGGCAGCCGGCCACTCCGGGCCACCGGGCCCTGGACACGAACCATGCCCTTTCCCCTGAGAAACAAAACTCACCAGGCCAGGTTCCTGATGTCAGTTTGCAGGAGGCACTTGGCACTCTCAAACCAGACACAGTTGCCTGTGGGGGCACCTTGCATCTGGGAGATATCCTGAAGCATGCGGAATTTCAGCAGGCAGCCGGCCACTCCGGGCCACCGGGCCCTGGACACGAACCATGCCCTTTCCCCTGAGAAACAAAAGTCACCAGGCCAGGTTCCTGATGTCAGTTTGCAGGAGGCACTTGGCACTCTCAAACCAGACACAGTTGCCTGTGGGGGCACCTTGCATCTGGGAGATATCCTGAAGCATGCGGAATTTCAGCAGGCAGCCGGCCACTCCGGGCCACCGGGCCCTGGACACGAACGATGCCCTTTCCCCTGAGAAACAAAACTCACCAGGCCAGGTTCCTGATGTCAGTTTGCAGGAGGCACTTGGCACTCTCAAACCAGACACAGTTGCCTGTGGGGGCACCTTGCATCTGGGATATATCCTGAAGCATGCGGAATTTCAGCAGGCAGCCGGCCACTCCGGGCCACCGGGCCCTGGACAGGAACGATGCCCTTTCCCCTGAGAAACAAAACTCACCAGGCCAGGTTCCTGATGTCAGTTTGCAGGAGGCACTTGGCACTGTCAAACCACACACAGTTGCCTGTGGTTGCACCTTGCATCTGGGAGATATCCTGAACCATGCGGAATTTCAGCAGGCAGCCGGCCACTCCGGGCCACCGGGCTGTGGACACGAACCATGGACTTTCCCCTGAGAAACAAAAGTCACCAGGCCAGGTTCCTGATCTCAGTTTGCAGGAGGCACTTGGCACTGCCAAACCAGACACAGTTGCCTGTGGGTGCACCTTGCATCTGGGAGATATCCTGAAGCATGCGGAATTTCAGCAGGCAGCCGGCCACTCCGGGCCACCGGGCCCTGGACACGAACGATGCCCTTTCCCCTGAGAAACAAAACTCACCAGGCCAGGTTCCTGATGTCAGTTTGCAGGAGGCACTTGGCACTGTCAAACCAGACACAGTTGCCTGTGGGGGCACCTTGCATCTGGGAGATATCCTGAAGCATGCGGAATTTCAGCAGGCAGCCGGCCACTCCGGGCCACCGGGCCTTGGACATGAACGATGCCATTTCCCCTGAGAAACAAAACTCACCAGGCCAGGTTCCTGATGTCAGTTTGCAGGAGGCACTTGGCACTCTCAAACCAGACACAGTTGCCTGTGGGGGCACCTTGCATCTGGGAGATATCATGAAGCATGCGGAATTTCAGCAGGCAGCCGGCCACTCCGGGCCACCGAGCCCTGG
Organism: Passer domesticus; assembly: GCF_036417665.1. NCBI lineage: Eukaryota > Metazoa > Chordata > Aves > Passeriformes > Passeridae > Passer > Passer domesticus. Next base: position 1,741,902 of record NC_087499.1, read on the forward strand.
ACACGAACGATGCCCTTTCCCCTGAGAAACAAAAGTCACCAGGCCAGGTTCCTGATGTCAGTTTGCAGGAGGCACTTGGCACTGTCAAACCAGACACAGTTGCCTGTGGGTGCACCTTGCATCTGGGAGATATCCTGAAGCATGCGGAATTTCAGCAGGCAGCCGGCCACTCCGGGCCACCGGGCCCTGGACACGAACCATGCCCTTTCCCCTGAGAAACAAAACTCACCAGGCCAGGTTCCTGATGTCAGTTTGCAGGAGGCACTTGGCACTGCCAAACCAGACACAGTTGCCTGTGGGTGCACCTTGCATCTGGGAGATATCCTGAAGCATGCGGAATTTCAGCAGGCAGCCGGCCACTCCGGGCCACCGGGCCCTGGACACGAACGATGCCCTTTCCCCTGAGAAACAAAACTCACCAGGCCAGGTTCCTGATGTCAGTTTGCAGGAGGCACTTGGCACTCTCAAACCAGACACAGTTGCCTGTGGGGGCACCTTGCATCTGGGAGATATCCTGAAGAATGCGGAATTTCAGCAGGCAGCCGGCCACTCTGGGCCACCGGGCCCTGGACACGAACCATGCCCTTTCCCCTGAGAAACTAAACTCACCAGGCCAGGTTCCTGATGTCAGTTTGCAGGAGGCACTTGGCACTGCCAAACCAGACACAGTTGCCTGTGGGTGCACCTTGCATCTGGGAGATATCCTGAAGCATGCGGAATTTCAGCAGGCAGCCGGCCACTCCGGGCCACCGGGCCCTGGACACGAACGATGCCCTTTCCCCTGAGAAACAAAAGTCACCAGGCCAGGTTCCTGATGTCAGTTTGCAGGAGGCACTTGGCACTGTCAAACCAGACACAGTTGCCTGTGGGGGCACCTTGCATCTGGGAGATATCCTGAAGCATGCGGAATTTCAGCAGGCAGCCGGCCACTCCGGGCCACCGGGCCCTGGACACGAACGATGCCCTTTCCCCTGAGAAACAAAACTCACCAGGCCAGGTTCCTGATGTCAGTTTGCAGGAGGCACTTGGCACTCTCAAACCAGACACAGTTGCCTGTGGGGGCACCTTGCATCTGGGAGATATCCTGAAGCATGCGGAATTTCAGCAGGCAGCCGGCCACTCCGGGCCACCGGGCCCTGGACAGGAACGATGCCCTTTCCCCTGAGAAACAAAACTCACCAGGCCAGGTTCCTGATGTCAGTTTGCAGGAGGCACTTGGCACTGTCAAACCAGACACAGTTGCCTGTGGTTGCACCTTGCATCTGGGAGATATCCTGAACCATGCGGAATTTCAGCAGGCAGCCGGCCACTCCGGGCCACCGGGCTGTGTACACGAACCATGGACTTTCCCCTGAGAAACAAAAGTCACCAGGCCAGGTTCCTGATCTCAGTTTGCAGGAGGCACTTGGCACTGCCAAACCAGACACAGTTGCCTGTGGGTGCTCCTTGCATCTGGGAGATATCCTGAAGCATGCGGAATTTCAGCAGGCAGCCGGCCACTCCGGGCCACCGGGCCCTGGACACGAACGATGCCCTTTCCCCTGAGAAACAAAACTCACCAGGCCAGGTTCCTGATCTCAGTTTGCAGGAGGCACTTGGCACTGTCAAACCAGACACAGTTGCCTGTGGGGGCACCTTGCATCTGGGAGATATCCTGAAGCATGCGGAATTTCAGCAGGCAGCCGGCCACTCCGGGCCACCGGGCCCTGGACACGAACCATGCCCTTTCCCCTGAGAAACAAAAGTCACCAGGCCAGGTTCCTGATGTCAGTTTGCAGGAGGCACTTGGCACTCTCAAACCAGACACAGTTGCCTGTGGGGGCACCTTGCATCTGGGAGATATCCTGAAGCATGCGGAATTTCAGCAGGCAGCCGGCCACTCCGGGCCACCGGGCCCTGGACACGAACGATGCCCTTTCCCCTGAGAAACAAAACTCACCAGGCCAGGTTCCTGATGTCAGTTTGCAGGAGGCACTTGGCACTCTCAAACCAGACACAGTTGCCTGTGGGGGCACCTTGCATCTGGGATATATCCTGAAGCATGCGGAATTTCAGCAGGCAGCCGGCCACTCCGGGCCACCGGGCCCTGGACAGGAACGATGCCCTTTCCCCTGAGAAACAAAACTCACCAGGCCAGGTTCCTGATGTCAGTTTGCAGGAGGCACTTGGCACTGTCAAACCAGACACAGTTGCCTGTGGTTGCACCTTGCATCTGGGAGATATCCTGAACCATGCGGAATTTCAGCAGGCAGCCGGCCACTCCGGGCCACCGGGCTGTGGACACGAACCATGGACTTTCCCCTGAGAAACAAAAGTCACCAGGCCAGGTTCCTGATCTCAGTTTGCAGGAGGCACTTGGCACTGCCAAACCAGACACAGTTGCCTGTGGGTGCACCTTGCATCTGGGAGATATCCTGAAGCATGCGGAATTTCAGCAGGCAGCCGGCCACTCCGGGCCACCGGGCCCTGGACACGAACGATGCCCTTTCCCCTGAGAAACTAAACTCACCAGGCCAGGTTCCTGATGTCAGTTTGCAGGAGGCACTTGGCACTGCCAAACCAGACACAGTTGCCTGTGGGTGCACCTTGCATCTGGGAGATATCCTGAAGCATGCGGAATTTCAGCAGGCAGCCGGCCACTCCGGGCCACCGGGCCCTGGACACGAACGATGCCCTTTCCCCTGAGAAACAAAAGTCACCAGGCCAGGTTCCTGATGTCAGTTTGCAGGAGGCACTTGGCACTGTCAAACCAGACACAGTTGCCTGTGGGGGCACCTTGCATCTGGGAGATATCCTGAAGCATGCGGAATTTCAGCAGGCAGCCGGCCACTCCGGGCCACCGGGCCCTGGACACGAACGATGCCCTTTCCCCTGAGAAACAAAACTCACCAGGCCAGGTTCCTGATGTCAGTTTGCAGGAGGCACTTGGCACTCTCAAACCAGACACAGTTGCCTGTGGGGGCACCTTGCATCTGGGAGATATCCTGAAGCATGCGGAATTTCAGCAGGCAGCCGGCCACTCCGGGCCACCGGGCCCTGGACAGGAACGATGCCCTTTCCCCTGAGAAACAAAAGTCACCAGGCCAGGTTCCTGATGTCAGTTTGCAGGAGGCACTTGGCACTCTCAAACCAGACACAGTTGCCTGTGGGGGCACCTTGCATCTGGGAGATATCCTGAAGCATGCGGAATTTCAGCAGGCAGCCGGCCACTCCGGGCCACCGGGCCCTGGACACGAACGATGCCCTTTCCCCTGAGAAACAAAACTCACCAGGCCAGGTTCCTGATGTCAGTTTGCAGGAGGCACTTGGCACTCTCAAACCAGACACAGTTGCCTGTGGGGGCACCTTGCATCTGGGATATATCCTGAAGCATGCGGAATTTCAGCAGGCAGCCGGCCACTCCGGGCCACCGGGCCCTGGACACGAACGATGCCCTTTCCCCTGAGAAACAAAACTCACCAGGCCAGGTTCCTGATGTCAGTTTGCAGGAGGCACTTGGCACTGTCAAACCACACACAGTTGCCTGTGGTTGCACCTTGCATCTGGGAGATATCCTGAACCATGCGGAATTTCAGCAGGCAGCCGGCCACTCCGGGCCACCGGGCTGTGGACACGAACCATGGACTTTCCCCTGAGAAACAAAAGTCACCAGGCCAGGTTCCTGATGTCAGTTTGCAGGAGGCACTTGGCACTGCCAAACCAGACACAGTTGCCTGTGGGTGCACCTTGCATCTGGGAGATATCCTGAAGCATGCGGAATTTCAGCAGGCAGCCGGCCACTCCGGGCCACCGGGCCCTGGACACGAACGATGCCCTTTCCCCTGAGAAACAAAACTCACCAGGCCAGGTTCCTGATGTCAGTTTGCAGGAGGCACTTGGCACTGTCAAACCAGACACAGTTGCCTGTGGGGGCACCTTGCATCTGGGAGATATCCTGAAGCATGCGGAATTTCAGCAGGCAGCCGGCCACTCCGGGCCACCGGGCCTTGGACATGAACGATGCCATTTCCCCTGAGAAACAAAACTCACCAGGCCAGGTTCCTGATGTCAGTTTGCAGGAGGCACTTGGCACTCTCAAACCAGACACAGTTGCCTGTGGGGGCACCTTGCATCTGGGAGATATCATGAAGCATGCGGAATTTCAGCAGGCAGCCAGCCACTCCGGGCCACCGGGCCCTGGACACGAACGATGCCCTTTCCCCTGAGAAACAAAAGTCACCAGGCCAGGTTCCTGATGTCAGTTTGCAGGAGGCACTTGGCACTGTCAAACCAGACACAGTTGCCTGTGGGTGCACCTTGCATCTGGGAGATATCCTGAAGCATGCGGAATTTCAGCAGGCAGCCGGCCACTCCGGGCCACCGGGCCCTGGACACGAACGATGCCATTTCCCCTGAGAAATAGAACTCACCAGGCCAGGTTCCTGATGTCAGTTTGCAGGAGGCACTTGGCACTGTCAAACCAGACACAGTTGCCTGTGGGGGCACCTTGCATCTGGGAGATATCCTGAAGCATGCGGAATTTCAGCAGGCAGCCGGCCACTCTGGGCCACCGGGCCCTGGACACGAACGATGGCCTTTGCCCTGAGAAACAAAAGTCACCAGGCCAGGTTCCTGATGTCAGTTTGCAGGAGGCACTTGGCACTGTCAAACCAGACACAGTTGCCTGTGGGGGCACCTTGCATCTGGGAGATATCCTGAAGCATGCGGAATTTCAGCAGGCAGCCGGCCACTCCGGGCCACCGGGCCCTGGACAGGAACGATGCCCTTTCCCCTGAGAAACAAAACTCACCAGGCCAGGTTCCTGATGTCAGTTTGCAGGAGGCACTTGGCACTGTCAAACCAGACACAGTTGCCTGTGGTTGCACCTTGCATCTGGGAGATATCCTGAACCATGCGGAATTTCAGCAGGCAGCCGGCCACTCCGGGCCACCGGGCTGTGGACACGAACCATGGACTTTCCCCTGAGAAACAAAAGTCACCAGGCCAGGTTCCTGATGTCAGTTTGCAGGAGGCACTTGGCACTGCCAAACCAGACACAGTTGCCTGTGGGTGCTCCTTGCATCTGGGAGATATCCTGAAGCATGCGGAATTTCAGCAGGCAGCCGGCCACTCCGGGCCACCGGGCCCTGGACACGAACGATGCCCTTTCCCCTGAGAAACAAAACTCACCAGGCCAGGTTCCTGATCTCAGTTTGCAGGAGGCACTTGGCACTGTCAAACCAGACACAGTTGCCTGTGGGGGCACCTTGCATCTGGGAGATATCCTGAAGCATGCGGAATTTCAGCAGGCAGCCGGCCACTCCGGGCCACCGGGCCCTGGACACGAACCATGCCCTTTCCCCTGAGAAACAAAAGTCACCAGGCCAGGTTCCTGATGTCAGTTTGCAGGAGGCACTTGGCACTCTCAAACCAGACACAGTTGCCTGTGGGGGCACCTTGCATCTGGGAGATATCCTGAAGCATGCGGAATTTCAGCAGGCAGCCGGCCACTCCGGGCCACCGGGCCCTGGACACGAACGATGCCCTTTCCCCTGAGAAACAAAACTCACCAGGCCAGGTTCCTGATGTCAGTTTGCAGGAGGCACTTGGCACTCTCAAACCAGACACAGTTGCCTGTGGGGGCACCTTGCATCTGGGATATATCCTGAAGCATGCGGAATTTCAGCAGGCAGCCGGCCACTCCGGGCCACCGGGCCCTGGACAGGAACGATGCCCTTTCCCCTGAGAAACAAAACTCACCAGGCCAGGTTCCTGATGTCAGTTTGCAGGAGGCACTTGGCACTGTCAAACCACACACAGTTGCCTGTGGTTGCACCTTGCATCTGGGAGATATCCTGAACCATGCGGAATTTCAGCAGGCAGCCGGCCACTCCGGGCCACCGGGCTGTGAACACGAACCATGGACTTTCCCCTGAGAAACAAAAGTCACCAGGCCAGGTTCCTGATCTCAGTTTGCAGGAGGCACTTGGCACTGCCAAACCAGACACAGTTGCCTGTGGGTGCACCTTGCATCTGGGAGATATCCTGAAGCATGCGGAATTTCAGCAGGCAGCCGGCCACTCCGGGCCACCGGGCCCTGGACACGAACGATGCCCTTTCCCCTGAGAAACAAAACTCACCAGGCCAGGTTCCTGATGTCAGTTTGCAGGAGGCACTTGGCACTGTCAAACCAGACACAGTTGCCTGTGGGGGCACCTTGCATCTGGGAGATATCCTGAAGCATGCGGAATTTCAGCAGGCAGCCGGCCACTCCGGGCCACCGGGCCTTGGACATGAACGATGCCATTTCCCCTGAGAAACAAAACTCACCAGGCCAGGTTCCTGATGTCAGTTTGCAGGAGGCACTTGGCACTCTCAAACCAGACACAGTTGCCTGTGGGGGCACCTTGCATCTGGGAGATATCATGAAGCATGCGGAATTTCAGCAGGCAGCCAGCCACTCCGGGCCACCGGGCCCTGGACACGAACGATGCCCTTTCCCCTGAGAAACAAAAGTCACCAGGCCAGGTTCCTGATGTCAGTTTGCAGGAGGCACTTGGCACTGTCAAACCAGACACAGTTGCCTGTGGGTGCACCTTGCATCTGGGAGATATCCTGAAGCATGCGGAATTTCAGCAGGCAGCCGGCCACTCCGGGCCACCGGGCCCTGGACACGAACGATGCCATTTCTCCTGAGAAATAGAACTCACCAGGCCAGGTTCCTGATGTCAGTTTGCAGGAGGCACTTGGCACTGTCAAACCAGACACAGTTGCCTGTGGGGGCACCTTGCATCTGGGAGATATCCTGAAGCATGCGGAATTTCAGCAGGCAGCCGGCCACTCTGGGCCACCGGGCCCTGGACACGAACGATGGCCTTTGCCCTGAGAAACAAAAGTCACCAGGCCAGGTTCCTGATGTCAGTTTGCAGGAGGGACTTGGCACTGCCAAACCAGACACAGTTGCCTGTGGGTGCTCCTTGCATCTGGGAGATATCCTGAAGCATGCGGAATTTCAGCAGGCAGCCGGCCACTCCGGGCCACCGGGCCCTGGACACGAACGATGCCCTTTCCCCTGAGAAACAAAACTCACCAGGCCAGGTTCCTGATGTCAGTTTGCAGGAGGCACTTGGCACTGTCAAACCAGACACAGTTGCCTGTGGGGGCACCTTGCATCTGGGAGATATCCTGAAGAATGCGGAATTTCAGCAGGCAGCCGGCCACTCCGGGCCACTGGGCCCTGGACACGAACGATGCCCTTTCCCCTGAGAAACTAAACTCACCAGGCCAGGTTCCTGATGTCAGTTTGCAGGAGGCACTTGGCACTCTCAAACCAGACACAGTTGCCTGTGGGGGCACCTTGCATCTGGGAGATATCCAGAAGAATGCGGAATTTCAGCAGGCAGCCGGCCACTCCGGGCCACCGGGCCCTGGACACGAACCATGCCCTTTCCCCTGAGAAACAAAACTCACCAGGCCAGGTTCCTGATGTCAGTTTGCAGGAGGCACTTGGCACTCTCAAACCAGACACAGTTGCCTGTGGGGGCACCTTGCATCTGGGAGATATCCTGAAGCATGCGGAATTTCAGCAGGCAGCCGGCCACTCCGGGCCACCGGGCCCTGGACAGGAACGATGCCCTTTCCCCTGAGAAACAAAACTCACCAGGCCAGGTTCCTGATGTCAGTTTGCAGGAGGCACTTGGCACTGTCAAACCAGACACAGTTGCCTGTGGTTGCACCTTGCATCTGGGAGATATCCTGAACCATGCGGAATTTCAGCAGGCAGCCGGCCACTCCGGGCCACCGGGCTGTGGACACGAACCATGCCCTTTCCCCTGAGAAACAAAACTCACCAGGCCAGGTTCCTGATCTCAGTTTGCAGGAGGCACTTGGCACTGCCAAACCAGACACAGTTGCCTGTGGGTGCACCTTGCATCTGGGAGATATCCTGAAGCATGCGGAATTTCAGCAGGCAGCCGGCCACTCCGGGCCACCGGGCCTTGGACATGAACGATGCCATTTCCCCTGAGAAACAAAACTCACCAGGCCAGGTTCCTGATGTCAGTTTGCAGGAGGCACTTGGCACTCTCAAACCAGACACAGTTGCCTGTGGGGGCACCTTGCATCTGGGAGATATCCTGAAGCATGCGGAATTTCAGCAGGCAGCCAGCCACTCCGGGCCACCGGGCCCTGGACACGAACGATGCCCTTTCCCCTGAGAAACAAAAGTCACCAGGCCAGGTTCCTGATGTCAGTTTGCAGGAGGCACTTGGCACTGTCAAACCAGACACAGTTGCCTGTGGGTGCACCTTGCATCTGGGAGATATCCTGAAGCATGCGGAATTTCAGAAGGCAGCCGGCCACTCCGGGCCACCGGGCCCTGGACACGAACCATGCCATTTCCCGTGAGAAATAAAACTCACCAGGCCAGGTTCCTGATGTCAGTTTGCAGGAGGCACTTGGCACTGCCAAACCAGACACAGTTGCCTGTGGGGGCACCTTGCATCTGGGAGATATCCTGAAGCATGCGGAATTTCAGCAGGCAGCCGGCCACTCTGGGCCACCGGGCCCTGGACACGAACGATGGCCTTTCCCCTGAGAAACAAAACTCACCAGGCCAGGTTCCTGATGTCAGTTTGCAGGAGGCACTTGGCACTGCCAAACCAGACACAGTTGCCTGTGGGTGCTCCTTGCATCTGGGAGATATCCTGAAGCATGCGGAATTTCAGCAGGCAGCCGGCCACTCCGGGCCACCGGGCCCTGGACACGAACGATGCCCTTTCCCCTGAGAAACAAAACTCACCAGGCCAGGTTCCTGATGTCAGTTTGCAGGAGGCACTTGGCACTCTCAAACCAGACACAGTTGCCTGTGGGGGCACCTTGCATCTGGGAGATATCCTGAAGCATGCGGAATTTCAGCAGGCAGCCGGCCACTCCGGGCCACCGGGCCCTGGACACGAACGATGCCCTTTCCCCTGAGAAACTAAACTCACCAGGCCAGGTTCCTGATGTCAGTTTGCAGGAGGCACTTGGCACTGTCAAACCAGACACAGTTGCCTGTGGGTGCACCTTGCATCTGGGAGATATCCTGAAGAATGCGGAATTTCAGCAGGCAGCCGGCCACTCCGGGCCACCGGGCCCTGGACACGAACCATGCCCTTTCCCCTGAGAAACAAAACTCACCAGGCCAGGTTCCTGATGTCAGTTTGCAGGAGGCACTTGGCACTCTCAAACCAGACACAGTTGCCTGTGGGGGCACCTTGCATCTGGGAGATATCCTGAACCATGCGGAATTTCAGCAGGCAGCCGGCCACTCCGGGCCACCGGGCCCTGGACACGAACCATGCCCTTTCCCCTGAGAAACAAAAGTCACCAGGCCAGGTTCCTGATGTCAGTTTGCAGGAGGCACTTGGCACTGTCAAACCAGACACAGTTGCCTGTGGGGGCACCTTGCATCTGGGAGATATCCTGAAGCATGCGGAATTTCAGCAGGCAGCCGGCCACTCCGGGCCACCGGGCCCTGGACACGAACGATGGCCTTTCCCCTGAGAAACAAAACTCACCAGGCCAGGTTCCTGATGTCAGTTTGCAGGAGGCACTTGGCACTGTCAAACCAGACACAGTTGCCTGTGGTTGCACCTTGCATCTGGGAGATATCCTGAAGCATGCGGAATTTCAGCAGGCAGCCGGCAACTCCGGGCCACCGGGCCCTGGACACGAACGATGGCCTTTCCCCTGAGAAACAAAACTCACCAGGCCAGGTTCCTGATGTCAGTTTGCAGGAGGCACTTGGCACTGCCAAACTAGACACAGTTGCCTGTGGGTGCTCCTTGCATCTGGGAGATATCCTGAAGCATGCGGAATTTCAGCAGGCAGCCGGCCACTCCGGGCCACCGGGCCCTGGACACGAACGATGCCCTTTCCCCTGAGAAACAAAACTCACCAGGCCAGGTTCCTGATCTCAGTTTGCAGGAGGCACTTGGCACTCTCAAACCAGACACAGTTGCCTGTGGGGGCACCTTGCATCTGGGAGATATCCTGAAGCATGCGGAATTTCAGCAGGCAGCCGGCCACTCCGGGCCACCGGGCCCTGGACATGAACGATGCCATTTCCCCTGAGAAACAAAACTCACCAGGCCAGGTTCCTGATGTCAGTTTGCAGGAGGCACTTGGCACTCTCAAACCAGACACAGTTGCCTGTGGGGGCACCTTGCATCTGGGAGATATCCTGAAGCATGCGGAATTTCAGCAGGCAGCCGGCCACTCCGGGCCACCGGGCTGTGGACACGAACCATGCCCTTTCCCCTGAGAAACAAAACTCACCAGGCCAGGTTCCTGATGTCAGTTTGCAGGAGGCACTTGGCACTGTCAAACCAGACACAGTTGCCTGTGGGTGCACCTTGCATCTGGGAGATATCCTGAAGCATGCGGAATTTCAGCAGGCAGCCGGCCACTCCGGGCCACCGGGCCCTGGACACGAACGATGGCCTTTGCCCTGAGAAACAAAACTCACCAGGCCAGGTTCCTGATGTCAGTTTGCAGGAGGCACTTGGCACTGTCAAACCAGACACAGTTGCCTGTGGGGGCACCTTGCATCTGGGAGATAACCTGAAGAATGCAGAATTTCAGCAGGCAGCCGGCCACTCCGGGCCACCGCGCTGTGGACATGAACCATGCCCTTTCCCCTGAGAAACAAAACTCACCAGGCCAGGTTCCTGATCTCAGTTTGCAGGAGGCACTTGGCACTGTGAAACCAGACATAGTTGCCTGTGGGTGCACCTTGCATCTGGGAGATATACTGAAGCATGCGGAATTTCAGCAGGCAGCCGGCCACTCCGGGCCACCGGGCCCTGGACACGAATGATGGCCTTTGCCCTGAGAAACAAAACTCACCAGGCCAGGTTCCTGATGTCAGTTTGCAGGAGGCACTTGGCACTGTCAAACCAGACACAGTTGCCTGTGGGGGCACCTTGCATCTGGGAGATATCCTGAAGCATGCGGAATTTCAGCAGGCAGCCGGCCACTCCGGGCCACCGGGCCCTGGACACGAACGATGCCCTTTCCCCTGAGAAACAAAACTCTCCAGGCCAGGTTCCTGATGTCAGTTTGCAGGAGGCACTTGGCACTCTCAAACCAGACACAGTTGCCTGTGGGGGCACCTTGCATCTGGGAGATATCCTGAAGCATACGGAATTTCAGCAGGCAGCCGGCCACTCCGGGCCACCGGGCCCTGGACACGAACCATGCCCTTTCCCCTGAGAAACAAAACTCACCAGGCCAGGTTCCTGATCTCAGTTTGCAGGAGGCGCTTGGCACTCTCAAACCAGACACAGTTGCCTGTGGGGGCACCTTGCATCTGGGAGATATCCTGAAGAATGCGGAATTTCAGCAGGCAGTCGGCCACTCCGGGCCACCGGGCCCTGGACACGAACGATGCCCTTTCCCCTGAGAAATAAAACTCACCAGGCCAGGTTCCTGATGTCAGTTTGCAGGAGGCACTTGGCACTGTCAAACCAGACACAGTTGCCTGTGGGGGCACCTTGCATCTGGGAGATATCCTGAAGCATGCGGAATTTCAGCAGGCAGCCGGCCACTCCGGGCCACCGGGCCCTGGACACGAACGATGGCCTTTCCCCTGAGAAACAAAACTCACCAGGCCAGGTTCCTGATGTCAGTTTGCAGGAGGCACTTGGCACTGTCAAACCAGACACAGTTGCCTGTGGGGGCACCTTGCATCTGGGAGATATCCTGAACCATGCGGAATTTCAGCAGGCAGCCGGCCACTCCGGGCCACCGGGCTGTGGACACGAACCATGGCCTTTCCCCTGAGAAACAAAAGTCACCAGGCCAGGTTCCTGATCTCAGTTTGCAGGAGGCACTTGGCACTGCCAAACCAGACACAGTTGCCTGTGGGTGCACCTTGCATCTGGGAGATATCCTGAAGCATGCGGAATTTCAGCAGGCAGCCGGCCACTCCGGGCCACCGGGCCTTGGACATGAACGATGCCATTTCCCCTGAGAAACAAAACTCACCAGGCCAGGTTCCTGATGTCAGTTTGCAGGAGGCACTTGGCACTCTCAAACCAGACACAGTTGCCTGTGGGGGCACCTTGCATCTGGGAGATATCCTGAAGCATGCGGAATTTCAGCAGGCAGCCGGCCACTCTGGGCCACCGGGCCCTGGACACGAACGATGCCCTTTCCCCTGAGAAACAAAAGTCACCAGGCCAGGTTCCTGATGTCAGTTTGCAGGAGGCACTTGGCACTGTCAAACCAGACACAGTTGCCTGTGGGGGCACCTTGCATCTGGGAGATATCCTGAAGCATGCGGAATTTCAGCAGGCAGCCGGCCACTCCGGGCCACCGGGCCCTGGACACGAACCATGCCCTTTCCCCTGAGAAACAAAACTCACCAGGCCAGGTTCCTGATGTCAGTTTGCAGGAGGCACTTGGCACTGTCAAACCAGACACAGTTGCCTGTGGTTGCACCTTGCATCTGGGAGATATCCTGAACCATGCGGAATTTCAGCAGGCAGCCGGCCACTCCGGGCCACCGGGCCCTGGACACGAACGATGGCCTTTCCCCTGAGAAACAAAACTCACCAGGCCAGGTTCCTGATGTCAGTTTGCAGGAGGCACTTGGCACTGCCAAACTAGACACAGTTGCCTGTGGGTGCTCCTTGCATCTGGGAGATATCCTGAAGCATGCGGAATTTCAGCAGGCAGCCGGCCACTCCGGGCCACCGGGCCCTGGACACGAACGATGCCCTTTCCCCTGAGAAACAAAACTCACCAGGCCAGGTTCCTGATCTCAGTTTGCAGGAGGCACTTGGCACTCTCAAACCAGACACAGTTGCCTGTGGGGGCACCTTGCATCTGGGAGATATCCTGAAGCATGCGGAATTTCAGCAGGCAGCCGGCCACTCCGGGCCACCGGGCCCTGGACATGAACGATGCCATTTCCCCTGAGAAACAAAACTCACCAGGCCAGGTTCCTGATGTCAGTTTGCAGGAGGCACTTGGCACTCTCAAACCAGACACAGTTGCCTGTGGGGGCACCTTGCATCTGGGAGATATCCTGAAGCATGCGGAATTTCAGCAGGCAGCCGGCCACTCCGGGCCACCGGGCCCTGGACACGAACGATGCCCTTTCCCCTGAGAAACAAAACTCACCAGGCCAGGTTCCTGATGTCAGTTTGCAGGAGGCACTTGGCACTGTCAAACCAGACACAGTTGCCTGTGGGTGCACCTTGCATCTGGGAGATATCCTGAAGCATGCGGAATTTCAGCAGGCAGCCGGCCACTCCGGGCCACCGGGCCCAAGACACGAACGATGCCCTTTGCCCTGAGAAACAAAACTCACCAGGCCAGGTTCCTGATGTCAGTTTGCAGGAGGCACTTGGCACTGTCAAACCAGACACAGTTGCCTGTGGGGGCACCTTGCATCTGGGAGATAACCTGAAGAATGCGGAATTTCAGCAGGCAGCCGGCGACTCCGGGCCACCGCGCTGTGGACATGAACCATGCCCTTTCCCCTGAGAAACAAAACTCACCAGGCCAGGTTCCTGATCTCAGTTTGCAGGAGGCACTTGGCACTGTGAAACCAGACATAGTTGCCTGTGGGTGCACCTTGCATCTGGGAGATATACTGAAGCATGCGGAATTTCAGCAGGCAGCCGGCCACTCCGGGCCACCGGGCCCTGGACACGAATGATGGCCTTTGCCCTGAGAAACAAAACTCACCAGGCCAGGATCCTGATGTCAGTTTGCAGGAGGCACTTGGCACTGTCAAACCAGACACAGTTGCCTGTGGGGGCACCTTGCATCTGGGAGATATCCTGAAGCATGCGGAATTTCAGCAGGCAGCCGGCCACTCCGGGCCACCGGGCCCTGGACACGAACGATGCCCTTTCCCCTGAGAAACAAAACTCGCCAGGCCAGGTTCCTGATGTCAGTTTGCAGGAGGCACTTGGCACTCTCAAACCAGACACAGTTGCCTGTGGGGGCACCTTGCATCTGGGAGATATCCTGAAGCATACGGAATTTCAGCAGGCAGCCGGCCACTCCGGGCCACCGGGCCCTGGACACGAACCATGCCCTTTCCCCTGAGAAACAAAACTCACCAGGCCAGGTTCCTGATGTCAGTTTGCAGGAGGCGCTTGGCACTCTCAAACCAGACACAGTTGCCTGTGGGGGCACCTTGCATCTGGGAGATATCCTGAAGAATGCGGAATTTCAGCAGGCAGTCGGCCACTCCGGGCCACCGGGCCCTGGACACGGACCATGCCCTTTCCCCTGAGAAATAAAACTCACCAGGCCAGGTTCCTGATGTCAGTTTGCAGGAGGCACTTGGCACTGTCAAACCAGACACAGTTGCCTGTGGGGGCACCTTGCATCTGGGAGATATCCTGAAGCATGCGGAATTTCAGCAGGCAGCCGGCCACTCCGGGCCACCGGGCCCTGGACACGAACGATGGCCTTTCCCCTGAGAAACAAAACTCACCAGGCCAGGTTCCTGATGTCAGTTTGCAGGAGGCACTTGGCACTGTCAAACCAGACACAGTTGCCTGTGGGGGCACCTTGCATCTGGGAGATATCCTGAAGCATGCGGAATTTCAGCAGGCAGCCGGCACTCCGGGCCACCGGGCCCAGGACACAAACGATGGCCTTTCCCCTGAGAAACAAAACTCACCAGGCCAGGTTCCTGATGTCAGTTTGCAGGAGGCACTTGGTACTGTCAAACCAGACACAGTTGCCTGTGGGGGCACCTTGCATCTGGGAGATACCCTGAAGCATGCGGAATTTCAGCAGGCAGCCGGCCACTCCGGGCCACCGGGCCCTGGACACGAACGATGCCCTTTCCCCTGAGAAACAAAACTCACCAGGCCAGGTTCTGATGTCAGTTTGCAGGAGGCACTTGGCACTGTCAAACCAGACACAGTTGCCTGTGGGGGCACCTTGCATCTGGGAGATATCCTGAAGCATGCGGAATTTCAGCAGGCAGCCGGCCACTCCGGGCCACCGGGCCCTGGACAGGAACGATGCCCTTTCCCCTGAGAAACTAAACTCACCAGGCGAGGTTCCTGATGTCAGTTTGCAGGAGGGACTTGGCACTGTCAAACCAGACACAGTTGCCTGTGGGTGCACCTTGCATCTGGGAGATATCCTGAAGAATGCGGAATTTCAGCAGGCAGCCGGCCACTCCGGGCCACCGGGCTGTGGACACGAACCATGCCCTTTCCCCTGAGAAACAAAAGTCACCAGGCCAGGTTCCTGATGTCAGTTTGCAGGAGGCACTTGGCACTGTCAAACCAGACACAGTTGCCTGTGGGGGCACCTTGCATCTGGGAGATATCCTGAAGCATGCGGAATTTCAGCAGGCAGCCGGCCACTCCGGGCCACCGGGCCCTGGACACGAACGATGCCCTTTCCCCTGAGAAACAAAACTCACCAGGCCAGGTTCCTGATGTCAGTTTGCAGGAGGCACTTGGCACTCTCAAACCAGACACAGTTGCCTGTGGTTGCACCTTGCATCTGGGAGATATCCTGAACCATGCGGAATTTCAGCAGGCAGCCGGCCACTCCGGGCCACCGGGCTGTGGACAAGAACCATGGCCTTTCCCCTGAGAAACAAAAGTCACCAGGCCAGGTTCCTGATGTCAGTTTGCAGGAGGCACTTGGCACTGCCAAACCAGACACAGTTGCCTGTGGGTGCACCTTGCATCTGGGAGATATCCTGAAGCATGCGGAATTTCAGCAGGCAGCCGGCCACTCCGGGCCACCGGGCCCTGGACACGAACCATGCCCTTTCCCCTGAGAAACAAAACTCACCAGGCCAGGTTCCTGATGTCAGTTTGCAGGAGGCACTTGGCACTCTCAAACCAGACACAGTTGCCTGTGGGGGCACCTTTCATCTGGGAGATATCCTGAAGCATGCGGAATTTCAGCAGGCAGTCGGCCACTCCGGGCCACCGGGCCCTGGACACGAACCATGCCCTTTCCCCTGAGAAATAAAACTCACCAGGCCAGGTTCCTGATGTCAGTTTGCAGGAGGCACTTGGCACTGTCAAACCAGACACAGTTGCCTGTGGGGGCACCTTGCATCTGGGAGATATCCTGAAGCATGCGTAATTTCAGCAGGCAGCCGGCCACTCCGGGCCACCGGGCCCTGGACACGAACGATGCCCTTTCCCCTGAGAAACAAAACTCACCAGGCCAGGTTCCTGATGTCAGTTTGCAGGAGGCACTTGGCACTGTCAAACCAGACACAGTTGCCTGTGGGGGCACCTTGCATCTGGGAGATATCCTGAAGCATGCGGAATTTCAGCAGGCAGCCGGGCACTCCGGGCCACCGGGCCCAGGACACAAACGATGGCCTTTCCCCTGAGAAACAAAACTCACCAGGCCAGGTTCCTGATGTCAGTTTGCAGGAGGCACTTGGCACTGTCAAACCAGACACAGTTGCCTGTGGGGGCACCATGCATCTGGGAGATATCCTGAAGCATGCGGAATTTCAGCAGGCAGCTGGCCACTCTGGGCCACCGGGCCCTGGACACGAACGACGCCCTTTCCCCTGAGAAACAAAACTCACCAGGCCAGGTTCCTGATGTCAGTTTGCAGGAGGCACTTGGCACTCTCAAACCAAACACAGTTGTCTGTGGGGGCACCTTGCATCTGGGAGATATCCTGAAGCATGCGGAATTTCAGCAGGCAGCCGGCCACTCCGGGCCACCGGGCCCTGGACACGAACCATGCCCTTTCCCCTGAGAAATAAAACTCACCAGGCCAGGTTCCTGATGTCAGTTTGCAGGAGGCACTTGGCACTGTCAAACCAGACACAGTTGCCTGTGGGGGCACCTTGCATCTGGGAGATATCCTGAAGCATGCGGAATTTCAGCAGGCAGCCGGCCACTCCGGGCCACCGGGCCCTGGACACGAACGATGCCCTTTCCCCTGAGAAACAAAACTCACCAGGCCAGGTTCCTGATGTCAGTTTGCAGGAGGCACTTGGCACTGTCAAACCAGACACAGTTGCCTGTGGGGGCACCTTGCATCTGGGAGATATCCTGAAGCATGCGGAATTTCAGCAGGCAGCCGGCCACTCCGGGCCACTGGGCCCTGGACACAAACGATGCCCTTTCCCCTGAGAAACAAAACTCACCAGGCCAGGTTCCTGATGTCAGTTTGCAGGAGGCACTTGGCACTGTCAAACCAGACACAGTTGCCTGTGGGGGCACCTTGCATCTGGGAGATATCCTGAAGCATGCGGAATTTCAGCAGGCAGCCGGCCACTCCGGGCCACCGGGCCCTGGACACAAACGATGGCCTTTCCCCTGAGAAACAAAACTCACCAGGCCAGGTTCCTGATGTCAGTTTGCAGGAGGCACTTGGCACTGCCAAACCAGACACAGTTGTCTGTGGGGGCACCTTGCATCTGGGAGATATCCTGAAGCATGCGGAATTTCAGCAGGCAGCTGGCCACTCCGGGCCACCGGGCCCTGGACACGAACCATGCCCTTTCCCCTGAGAAACAAAACTCACCAGGCCAGGTTCCTGATGTCAGTTTGCAGGAGGCACTTGGCACTGTCAAACCAGACACAGTTGTCTGTGGGGGCACCTTGCATCTGGGAGATATCCTGAACCATGCGGAATTTCAGCAGGCAGCCGGCACTCCGGGCCACCGGGCCCTGGACACAAACGATGGCCTTTCCCCTGAGAAACAAAACTCACCAGGCCAGGTTCCTGATGTCAGTTTGCAGGAGGCACTTGGCACTGTCAAACCAGACACAGTTGCCTGTGGGGGCACCTTGCATCTGGGAGATATCCTGAACCATGCGGAATTTCAGCAGGCAGCCGGCCACTCCGGGCCACCGGGCCCTGGACACGAACCATGCCCTTTCCCCTGAGAAACAAAACTCACCAGGCCAGGTTCTGATGTCAGTTTGCAGGAGGCACTTGGCACTGTCAAACCAGACACAGTTGCCTGTGGTTGCACCTTGCATCTGGGAGATATCCTGAACCATGCGGAATTTCAGCAGGCAGCCGGCCACTCCGGGCCACCGGGCCCTGGACACGAACGATGGCCTTTCCCCTGAGAAACAAAACTCACCAGGCCAGGTTCCTGATGTCAGTTTGCAGGAGGCACTTGGCACTGCCAAACTAGACACAGTTGCCTGTGGGTGCTCCTTGCATCTGGGAGATATCCTGAAGCATGCGGAATTTCAGCAGGCAGCCGGCCACTCCGGGCCACCGGGCCCTGGACACGAACGATGCCCTTTCCCCTGAGAAACAAAACTCACCAGGCCAGGTTCCTGATCTCAGTTTGCAGGAGGCACTTGGCACTCTCAAACCAGACACAGTTGCCTGTGGGGGCACCTTGCATCTGGGAGATATCCTGAAGCATGCGGAATTTCAGCAGGCAGCCGGCCACTCCGGGCCACCGGGCCCTGGACATGAACGATGCCATTTCCCCTGAGAAACAAAACTCACCAGGCCAGGTTCCTGATGTCAGTTTGCAGGAGGCACTTGGCACTCTCAAACCAGACACAGTTGCCTGTGGGGGCACCTTGCATCTGGGAGATATCCTGAAGCATGCGGAATTTCAGCAGGCAGCCGGCCACTCCGGGCCACCGGGCCCTGGACACGAACGATGCCCTTTCCCCTGAGAAACAAAACTCACCAGGCCAGGTTCCTGATGTCAGTTTGCAGGAGGCACTTGGCACTCTCAAACCAAACACAGTTGTCTGTGGGGGCACCTTGCATCTGGGAGATATCCTGAAGCATGCGGAATTTCAGCAGGCAGCCGGCCACTCCGGGCCACCGGGCCCTGGACACGAACCATGCCCTTTCCCCTGAGAAATAAAACTCACCAGGCCAGGTTCCTGATGTCAGTTTGCAGGAGGCACTTGGCACTGTCAAACCAGACACAGTTGCCTGTGGGGGCACCTTGCATCTGGGAGATATCCTGAAGCATGCGGAATTTCAGCAGGCAGCCGGCCACTCCGGGCCACCGGGCCCTGGACACGAACGATGCCCTTTCCCCTGAGAAACAAAACTCACCAGGCCAGGTTCCTGATGTCAGTTTGCAGGAGGCACTTGGCACTGTCAAACCAGACACAGTTGCCTGTGGGGGCACCTTGCATCTGGGAGATATCCTGAAGCATGCGGAATTTCAGCAGGCAGCCGGCCACTCCGGGCCACTGGGCCCTGGACACAAACGATGCCCTTTCCCCTGAGAAACAAAACTCACCAGGCCAGGTTCCTGATGTCAGTTTGCAGGAGGCACTTGGCACTGTCAAACCAGACACAGTTGCCTGTGGGGGCACCTTGCATCTGGGAGATATCCTGAAGCATGCGGAATTTCAGCAGGCAGCCGGCCACTCCGGGCCACCGGGCCCTGGACACAAACGATGGCCTTTCCCCTGAGAAACAAAACTCACCAGGCCAGGTTCCTGATGTCAGTTTGCAGGAGGCACTTGGCACTGCCAAACCAGACACAGTTGTCTGTGGGGGCACCTTGCATCTGGGAGATATCCTGAAGCATGCGGAATTTCAGCAGGCAGCTGGCCACTCCGGGCCACCGGGCCCTGGACACGAACCATGCCCTTTCCCCTGAGAAACAAAACTCACCAGGCCAGGTTCCTGATGTCAGTTTGCAGGAGGCACTTGGCACTGTCAAACCAGACACAGTTGTCTGTGGGGGCACCTTGCATCTGGGAGATATCCTGAACCATGCGGAATTTCAGCAGGCAGCCGGCACTCCGGGCCACCGGGCCCTGGACACAAACGATGGCCTTTCCCCTGAGAAACAAAACTCACCAGGCCAGGTTCCTGATGTCAGTTTGCAGGAGGCACTTGGCACTGTCAAACCAGACACAGTTGCCTGTGGGGGCACCTTGCATCTGGGAGATATCCTGAACCATGCGGAATTTCAGCAGGCAGCCGGCCACTCCGGGCCACCGGGCCCTGGACACGAACCATGCCCTTTCCCCTGAGAAACAAAACTCACCAGGCCAGGTTCTGATGTCAGTTTGCAGGAGGCACTTGGCACTGTCAAACCAGACACAGTTGCCTGTGGTTGCACCTTGCATCTGGGAGATATCCTGAACCATGCGGAATTTCAGCAGGCAGCCGGCCACTCCGGGCCACCGGGCCCTGGACACGAACGATGGCCTTTCCCCTGAGAAACAAAACTCACCAGGCCAGGTTCCTGATGTCAGTTTGCAGGAGGCACTTGGCACTGCCAAACTAGACACAGTTGCCTGTGGGTGCTCCTTGCATCTGGGAGATATCCTGAAGCATGCGGAATTTCAGCAGGCAGCCGGCCACTCCGGGCCACCGGGCCCTGGACACGAACGATGCCCTTTCCCCTGAGAAACAAAACTCACCAGGCCAGGTTCCTGATCTCAGTTTGCAGGAGGCACTTGGCACTCTCAAACCAGACACAGTTGCCTGTGGGGGCACCTTGCATCTGGGAGATATCCTGAAGCATGCGGAATTTCAGCAGGCAGCCGGCCACTCCGGGCCACCGGGCCCTGGACATGAACGATGCCATTTCCCCTGAGAAACAAAACTCACCAGGCCAGGTTCCTGATGTCAGTTTGCAGGAGGCACTTGGCACTCTCAAACCAGACACAGTTGCCTGTGGGGGCACCTTGCATCTGGGAGATATCCTGAAGCATGCGGAATTTCAGCAGGCAGCCGGCCACTCCGGGCCACCGGGCCCTGGACACGAACGATGCCCTTTCCCCTGAGAAACAAAACTCACCAGGCCAGGTTCCTGATGTCAGTTTGCAGGAGGCACTTGGCACTGTCAAACCAGACACAGTTGCCTGTGGGTGCACCTTGCATCTGGGAGATATCCTGAAGCATGCGGAATTTCAGCAGGCAGCCGGCCACTCCGGGCCACCGGGCCCAAGACACGAACGATGCCCTTTGCCCTGAGAAACAAAACTCACCAGGCCAGGTTCCTGATGTCAGTTTGCAGGAGGCACTTGGCACTGTCAAACCAGACACAGTTGCCTGTGGGGGCACCTTGCATCTGGGAGATAACCTGAAGAATGCGGAATTTCAGCAGGCAGCCGGCGACTCCGGGCCACCGCGCTGTGGACATGAACCATGCCCTTTCCCCTGAGAAACAAAACTCACCAGGCCAGGTTCCTGATCTCAGTTTGCAGGAGGCACTTGGCACTGTGAAACCAGACATAGTTGCCTGTGGGTGCACCTTGCATCTGGGAGATATACTGAAGCATGCGGAATTTCAGCAGGCAGCCGGCCACTCCGGGCCACCGGGCCCTGGACACGAATGATGGCCTTTGCCCTGAGAAACAAAACTCACCAGGCCAGGATCCTGATGTCAGTTTGCAGGAGGCACTTGGCACTGTCAAACCAGACACAGTTGCCTGTGGGGGCACCTTGCATCTGGGAGATATCCTGAAGCATGCGGAATTTCAGCAGGCAGCCGGCCACTCCGGGCCACCGGGCCCTGGACACGAACGATGCCCTTTCCCCTGAGAAACAAAACTCGCCAGGCCAGGTTCCTGATGTCAGTTTGCAGGAGGCACTTGGCACTCTCAAACCAGACACAGTTGCCTGTGGGGGCACCTTGCATCTGGGAGATATCCTGAAGCATACGGAATTTCAGCAGGCAGCCGGCCACTCCGGGCCACCGGGCCCTGGACACGAACCATGCCCTTTCCCCTGAGAAACAAAACTCACCAGGCCAGGTTCCTGATGTCAGTTTGCAGGAGGCGCTTGGCACTCTCAAACCAGACACAGTTGCCTGTGGGGGCACCTTGCATCTGGGAGATATCCTGAAGAATGCGGAATTTCAGCAGGCAGTCGGCCACTCCGGGCCACCGGGCCCTGGACACGGACCATGCCCTTTCCCCTGAGAAATAAAACTCACCAGGCCAGGTTCCTGATGTCAGTTTGCAGGAGGCACTTGGCACTGTCAAACCAGACACAGTTGCCTGTGGGGGCACCTTGCATCTGGGAGATATCCTGAAGCATGCGGAATTTCAGCAGGCAGCCGGCCACTCCGGGCCACCGGGCCCTGGACACGAACGATGGCCTTTCCCCTGAGAAACAAAACTCACCAGGCCAGGTTCCTGATGTCAGTTTGCAGGAGGCACTTGGCACTGTCAAACCAGACACAGTTGCCTGTGGGGGCACCTTGCATCTGGGAGATATCCTGAAGCATGCGGAATTTCAGCAGGCAGCCGGCACTCCGGGCCACCGGGCCCAGGACACAAACGATGGCCTTTCCCCTGAGAAACAAAACTCACCAGGCCAGGTTCCTGATGTCAGTTTGCAGGAGGCACTTGGTACTGTCAAACCAGACACAGTTGCCTGTGGGGGCACCTTGCATCTGGGAGATACCCTGAAGCATGCGGAATTTCAGCAGGCAGCCGGCCACTCCGGGCCACCGGGCCCTGGACACGAACGATGCCCTTTCCCCTGAGAAACAAAACTCACCAGGCCAGGTTCTGATGTCAGTTTGCAGGAGGCACTTGGCACTGTCAAACCAGACACAGTTGCCTGTGGGGGCACCTTGCATCTGGGAGATATCCTGAAGCATGCGGAATTTCAGCAGGCAGCCGGCCACTCCGGGCCACCGGGCCCTGGACAGGAACGATGCCCTTTCCCCTGAGAAACTAAACTCACCAGGCGAGGTTCCTGATGTCAGTTTGCAGGAGGGACTTGGCACTGTCAAACCAGACACAGTTGCCTGTGGGTGCACCTTGCATCTGGGAGATATCCTGAAGAATGCGGAATTTCAGCAGGCAGCCGGCCACTCCGGGCCACCGGGCTGTGGACACGAACCATGCCCTTTCCCCTGAGAAACAAAAGTCACCAGGCCAGGTTCCTGATGTCAGTTTGCAGGAGGCACTTGGCACTGTCAAACCAGACACAGTTGCCTGTGGGGGCACCTTGCATCTGGGAGATATCCTGAAGCATGCGGAATTTCAGCAGGCAGCCGGCCACTCCGGGCCACCGGGCCCTGGACACGAACGATGCCCTTTCCCCTGAGAAACAAAACTCACCAGGCCAGGTTCCTGATGTCAGTTTGCAGGAGGCACTTGGCACTCTCAAACCAGACACAGTTGCCTGTGGTTGCACCTTGCATCTGGGAGATATCCTGAACCATGCGGAATTTCAGCAGGCAGCCGGCCACTCCGGGCCACCGGGCTGTGGACAAGAACCATGGCCTTTCCCCTGAGAAACAAAAGTCACCAGGCCAGGTTCCTGATGTCAGTTTGCAGGAGGCACTTGGCACTGCCAAACCAGACACAGTTGCCTGTGGGTGCACCTTGCATCTGGGAGATATCCTGAAGCATGCGGAATTTCAGCAGGCAGCCGGCCACTCCGGGCCACCGGGCCCTGGACACGAACCATGCCCTTTCCCCTGAGAAACAAAACTCACCAGGCCAGGTTCCTGATGTCAGTTTGCAGGAGGCACTTGGCACTGTCAAACCAGACACAGTTGCCTGTGGGGGCACCTTGCATCTGGGAGATATCCTGAAGCATGCGGAATTTCAGCAGGCAGCCGGGCACTCCGGGCCACCGGGCCCAGGACACAAACGATGGCCTTTCCCCTGAGAAACAAAACTCACCAGGCCAGGTTCCTGATGCCAGTTTGCAGGAGGCACTTGGCACTGTCAAACCAGACACAGTTGCCTGTGGGGGCACCATGCATCTGGGAGATATCCTGAAGCATGCGGAATTTCAGCAGGCAGCTGGCCACTCTGGGCCACCGGGCCCTGGACACGAACGACGCCCTTTCCCCTGAGAAACAAAACTCACCAGGCCAGGTTCCTGATGTCAGTTTGCAGGAGGCACTTGGCACTCTCAAACCAAACACAGTTGTCTGTGGGGGCACCTTGCATCTGGGAGATATCCTGAAGCATGCGGAATTTCAGCAGGCAGCCGGCCACTCCGGGCCACCGGGCCCTGGACACGAACCATGCCCTTTCCCCTGAGAAATAAAACTCACCAGGCCAGGTTCCTGATGTCAGTTTGCAGGAGGCACTTGGCACTGTCAAACCAGACACAGTTGCCTGTGGGGGCACCTTGCATCTGGGAGATATCCTGAAGCATGCGGAATTTCAGCAGGCAGCCGGCCACTCCGGGCCACCGGGCCCTGGACACGAACGATGCCCTTTCCCCTGAGAAACAAAACTCACCAGGCCAGGTTCCTGATGTCAGTTTGCAGGAGGCACTTGGCACTGTCAAACCAGACACAGTTGCCTGTGGGGGCACCTTGCATCTGGGAGATATCCTGAAGCATGCGGAATTTCAGCAGGCAGCCGGCCACTCCGGGCCACTGGGCCCTGGACACAAACGATGCCCTTTCCCCTGAGAAACAAAACTCACCAGGCCAGGTTCCTGATGTCAGTTTGCAGGAGGCACTTGGCACTGTCAAACCAGACACAGTTGCCTGTGGGGGCACCTTGCATCTGGGAGATATCCTGAAGCATGCGGAATTTCAGCAGGCAGCCGGCCACTCCGGGCCACCGGGCCCTGGACACAAACGATGGCCTTTCCCCTGAGAAACAAAACTCACCAGGCCAGGTTCCTGATGTCAGTTTGCAGGAGGCACTTGGCACTGCCAAACCAGACACAGTTGTCTGTGGGGGCACCTTGCATCTGGGAGATATCCTGAAGCATGCGGAATTTCAGCAGGCAGCTGGCCACTCCGGGCCACCGGGCCCTGGACACGAACCATGCCCTTTCCCCTGAGAAACAAAACTCACCAGGCCAGGTTCCTGATGTCAGTTTGCAGGAGGCACTTGGCACTGTCAAACCAGACACAGTTGTCTGTGGGGGCACCTTGCATCTGGGAGATATCCTGAACCATGCGGAATTTCAGCAGGCAGCCGGCACTCCGGGCCACCGGGCCCTGGACACAAACGATGGCCTTTCCCCTGAGAAACAAAACTCACCAGGCCAGGTTCCTGATGTCAGTTTGCAGGAGGCACTTGGCACTGTCAAACCAGACACAGTTGCCTGTGGGGGCACCTTGCATCTGGGAGATATCCTGAACCATGCGGAATTTCAGCAGGCAGCCGGCCACTCCGGGCCACCGGGCCCTGGACACGAACCATGCCCTTTCCCCTGAGAAACAAAACTCACCAGGCCAGGTTCTGATGTCAGTTTGCAGGAGGCACTTGGCACTGTCAAACCAGACACAGTTGCCTGTGGTTGCACCTTGCATCTGGGAGATATCCTGAACCATGCGGAATTTCAGCAGGCAGCCGGCCACTCCGGGCCACCGGGCCCTGGACACGAACGATGGCCTTTCCCCTGAGAAACAAAACTCACCAGGCCAGGTTCCTGATGTCAGTTTGCAGGAGGCACTTGGCACTGCCAAACTAGACACAGTTGCCTGTGGGTGCTCCTTGCATCTGGGAGATATCCTGAAGCATGCGGAATTTCAGCAGGCAGCCGGCCACTCCGGGCCACCGGGCCCTGGACACGAACGATGCCCTTTCCCCTGAGAAACAAAACTCACCAGGCCAGGTTCCTGATCTCAGTTTGCAGGAGGCACTTGGCACTCTCAAACCAGACACAGTTGCCTGTGGGGGCACCTTGCATCTGGGAGATATCCTGAAGCATGCGGAATTTCAGCAGGCAGCCGGCCACTCCGGGCCACCGGGCCCTGGACATGAACGATGCCATTTCCCCTGAGAAACAAAACTCACCAGGCCAGGTTCCTGATGTCAGTTTGCAGGAGGCACTTGGCACTCTCAAACCAGACACAGTTGCCTGTGGGGGCACCTTGCATCTGGGAGATATCCTGAAGCATGCGGAATTTCAGCAGGCAGCCGGCCACTCCGGGCCACCGGGCCCTGGACACGAACCATGCCCTTTCCCCTGAGAAACAAAACTCACCAGGCCAGGTTCCTGATGTCAGTTTGCAGGAGGCACTTGGCACTGTCAAACCAGACACAGTTGCCTGTGGGTGCACCTTGCATCTGGGAGATATCCTGAAGCATGCGGAATTTCAGCAGGCAGCCGGCCACTCCGGGCCACCGGGCCCAAGA
This sequence comes from Passer domesticus, assembly GCF_036417665.1. Classification (NCBI taxonomy): domain Eukaryota; kingdom Metazoa; phylum Chordata; class Aves; order Passeriformes; family Passeridae; genus Passer; species Passer domesticus. Next base: position 1,767,923 of record NC_087499.1, read on the forward strand.
CACGAACGATGCCCTTTGCCCTGAGAAACAAAACTCACCAGGCCAGGTTCCTGATGTCAGTTTGCAGGAGGCACTTGGCACTGTCAAACCAGACACAGTTGCCTGTGGGGGCACCTTGCATCTGGGAGATAACCTGAAGAATGCGGAATTTCAGCAGGCAGCCGGCGACTCCGGGCCACCGCGCTGTGGACATGAACCATGCCCTTTCCCCTGAGAAACAAAACTCACCAGGCCAGGTTCCTGATCTCAGTTTGCAGGAGGCACTTGGCACTGTGAAACCAGACATAGTTGCCTGTGGGTGCACCTTGCATCTGGGAGATATACTGAAGCATGCGGAATTTCAGCAGGCAGCCGGCCACTCCGGGCCACCGGGCCCTGGACACGAATGATGGCCTTTGCCCTGAGAAACAAAACTCACCAGGCCAGGTTCCTGATGTCAGTTTGCAGGAGGCACTTGGCACTGTCAAACCAGACACAGTTGCCTGTGGGGGCACCTTGCATCTGGGAGATATCCTGAAGCATGCGGAATTTCAGCAGGCAGCCGGCCACTCCGGGCCACCGGGCCCTGGACACGAACGATGCCCTTTCCCCTGAGAAACAAAACTCGCCAGGCCAGGTTCCTGATGTCAGTTTGCAGGAGGCACTTGGCACTCTCAAACCAGACACAGTTGCCTGTGGGGGCACCTTGCATCTGGGAGATATCCTGAAGCATACGGAATTTCAGCAGGCAGCCGGCCACTCCGGGCCACCGGGCCCTGGACACGAACCATGCCCTTTCCCCTGAGAAACAAAACTCACCAGGCCAGGTTCCTGATCTCAGTTTGCAGGAGGCGCTTGGCACTCTCAAACCAGACACAGTTGCCTGTGGGGGCACCTTGCATCTGGGAGATATCCTGAACCATGCGGAATTTCAGCAGGCAGTCGGCCACTCCGGGCCACCGGGCCCTGGACACGAACCATGCCCTTTCCCCTGAGAAATAAAACTCACCAGGCCAGGTTCCTGATGTCAGTTTGCAGGAGGCACTTGGCACTGTCAAACCAGACACAGTTGCCTGTGGGGGCACCTTGCATCTGGGAGATATCCTGAAGCATGCGGAATTTCAGCAGGCAGCCGGCCACTCCGGGCCACCGGGCCCTGGACACGAACCATGCCCTTTCCCCTGAGAAACAAAACTCACCAGGCCAGGTTCCTGATGTCAGTTTGCAGGAGGCACTTGGCACTGTCAAACCAGACACAGTTGCCTGTGGGGGCACCTTGCATCTGGGAGATATCCTGAAGCATGCGGAATTTCAGCAGGCAGCCGGCCACTCCGGGCCACCGGGCCCTGGACAGGAACGATGCCCTTTCCCCTGAGAAACTAAACTCACCAGGCGAGGTTCCTGATGTCAGTTTGCAGGAGGGACTTGGCACTGTCAAACCAGACACAGTTGCCTGTGGGTGCACCTTGCATCTGGGAGATATCCTGAACCATGCGGAATTTCAGCAGGCAGCCGGCCACTCCGGGCCACCGGGCTGTGGACACGAACCATGCCCTTTCCCCTGAGAAACAAAACTCACCAGGCCAGGTTCCTGATGTCAGTTTGCAGGAGGCACTTGGCACTCTCAAACCAGACACAGTTGCCTGTGGGGGCACCTTGCATCTGGGAGATATCCTGAAGCATGCGGAATTTCAGCAGGCAGCCGGCCACTCCGGGCCACCGGGCCCTGGACACGAACGATGCCCTTTCCCCTGAGAAACAAAACTCACCAGGCCAGGTTCCTGATGTCAGTTTGCAGGAGGCACTTGGCACTCTCAAACCAGACACAGTTGCCTGTGGTTGCACCTTGCATCTGGGAGATATCCTGAAGCATGCGGAATTTCAGCAGGCAGCCGGCCACTCCGGGCCACCGGGCTGTGGACACGAACCATGGCCTTTCCCCTGAGAAACAAAAGTCACCAGGCCAGGTTCCTGATGTCAGTTTGCAGGAGGCACTTGGCACTGCCAAACCAGACACAGTTGCCTGTGGGTGCACCTTGCATCTGGGAGATATCCTGAAGCATGCGGAATTTCAGCAGGCAGCCGGCCACTCCGGGCCACCGGGCCCTGGACACGAACCATGCCCTTTCCCCTGAGAAACAAAACTCACCAGGCCAGGTTCCTGATGTCAGTTTGCAGGAGGCACTTGGCACTCTCAAACCAAACACAGTTGTCTGTGGGGGCACCTTGCATCTGGGAGATATCCTGAAGCATGCGGAATTTCAGCAGGCAGCCGGCCACTCCGGGCCACCGGGCCCTGGACACGAACCATGCCCTTTCCCCTGAGAAATAAAACTCACCAGGCCAGGTTCCTGATGTCAGTTTGCAGGAGGCACTTGGCACTGTCAAACCAGACACAGTTGCCTGTGGGGGCACCTTGCATCTGGGAGATATCCTGAAGCATGCGGAATTTCAGCAGGCAGCCGGCCACTCCGGGCCACCGGGCCCTGGACACGAACCATGCCCTTTCCCCTGAGAAACAAAACTCACCAGGCCAGGTTCCTGATGTCAGTTTGCAGGAGGCACTTGGCACTGTCAAACCAGACACAGTTGCCTGTGGGGGCACCTTGCATCTGGGAGATATCCTGAAGCATGCGGAATTTCAGCAGGCAGCCGGGCACTCCGGGCCACCGGGCCCAGGACACAAACGATGGCCTTTCCCCTGAGAAACAAAACTCACCAGGCCAGGTTCCTGATGTCAGTTTGCAGGAGGCACTTGGCACTGTCAAACCAGACACAGTTGCCTGTGGGGGCACCATGCATCTGGGAGATATCCTGAAGCATGCGGAATTTCAGCAGGCAGCTGGCCACTCTGGGCCACCGGGCCCTGGACACGAACGACGCCCTTTCCCCTGAGAAACAAAACTCACCAGGCCAGGTTCCTGATGTCAGTTTGCAGGAGGCACTTGGCACTCTCAAACCAGACACAGTTGTCTGTGGGGGCACCTTGCATCTGGGAGATATCCTGAAGCATGCGGAATTTCAGCAGGCAGCCGGCCACTCCGGGCCACCGGGCCCTGGACACGAACCATGCCCTTTCCCCTGAGAAATAAAACTCACCAGGCCAGGTTCCTGATGTCAGTTTGCAGGAGGCACTTGGCACTGTCAAACCAGACACAGTTGCCTGTGGGGGCACCTTGCATCTGGGAGATATCCTGAAGCATGCGGAATTTCAGCAGGCAGCCGGCCACTCCGGGCCACCGGGCCCTGGACACGAACCATGCCCTTTCCCCTGAGAAACAAAACTCACCAGGCCAGGTTCCTGATGTCAGTTTGCAGGAGGCACTTGGCACTGTCAAACCAGACACAGTTGCCTGTGGGGGCACCTTGCATCTGGGAGATATCCTGAAGCATGCGGAATTTCAGCAGGCAGCCGGCACTCCGGGCCACCGGGCCCAGGACACAAACGATGGCCTTTCCCCTGAGAAACAAAACTCACCAGGCCAGGTTCCTGATGTCAGTTTGCAGGAGGCACTTGGCACTGTCAAACCAGACACAGTTGCCTGTGGGGGCACCTTGCATCTGGGAGATATCCTGAAGCATGCGGAATTTCAGCAGGCAGCCGGCCACTCCGGGCCACCGGGCCCTGGACACGAACGATGCCCTTTCCCCTGAGAAACAAAACTCACTAGACCAGGTTCTGATGTCAGTTTGCAGGAGGCACTTGGCACTCTCAAACCAGACACAGTTGCCTGTGGGGGCACCTTGCATCTGGGAGATATCCTGAACCATGCGGAATTTCAGCAGGCAGCCGGCCACTCCGGGCCACCGGGCCCTGGACACGAACGATGCCCTTTCCCCTGAGAAACAAAACTCACCAGGCCAGGTTCCTGATGTCAGTTTGCAGGAGGCACTTGGCACTCTCAAACCAGACACAGTTGCCTGTGGGGGCACCTTGCATCTGGGAGATATCATGAAGCATGCGGAATTTCAGCAGGCAGCCGGCCACTCCGGGCCACCGGGCCCTGGACACGAACGATGCCCTTTCCCCTGAGAAACAAAACTCACCAGGCCAGGTTCCTGATGTCAGTTTGCAGGAGGCACTTGGCACTCTCAAACCAGACACAGTTGCCTGTGGGGGCACCTTGCATCTGGGAGATATCCTGAAGCATGCGGAATTTCAGCAGGCATCCGGCCACTCCGGGCCACCGGGCCCTGTACACGAACGATGCCCTTTCCCCTGAGAAACAAAACTCACCAGGCCAGGTTCCTGATGTCAGTTTGCAGGAGGCACTTGGCACTGTCAAACCAGACACAGTTGCCTGTGGGGGCACCTTGCATCTGGGAGATATCCTGAAGCATGCGGAATTTCAGCAGGCAGCCGGCCACTCCGGGCCACCGGGCCCTGGACACGAACGATGGCCTTTCCCCTGAGAAACAAAACTCACCAGGCCAGGTTCCTGATGTCAGTTTGCCGGAGGCACTTGGCACTGTCAAACCAGACACAGTTGCCTGTGGGGGCACCTTGCATCTGGGAGATATCCTGAACCATGCGGAATTTCAGCAGGCAGTCGGCCACTCCGGGCCACCGGGCCCTGGACACGAACCATGCCCTTTCCCCTGAGAAATAAAACTCACCAGGCCAGGTTCCTGATGTCAGTTTGCAGGAGGCACTTGGCACTGTCAAACCAGACACAGTTGCCTGTGGGGGCACCTTGCATCTGGGAGATATCCTGAAGCATGCGGAATTTCAGCAGGCAGCCGGCCACTCCGGGCCACCGGGCCCTGGACACGAACCATGCCCTTTCCCCTGAGAAACAAAACTCACCAGGCCAGGTTCCTGATGTCAGTTTGCAGGAGGCACTTGGCACTGTCAAACCAGACACAGTTGCCTGTGGGGGCACCTTGCATCTGGGAGATATCCTGAAGCATGCGGAATTTCAGCAGGCAGCCGGCACTCCGGGCCACCGGGCCCAGGACACAAACGATGGCCTTTCCCCTGAGAAACAAAACTCACCAGGCCAGGTTCCTGATGTCAGTTTGCAGGAGGCACTTGGCACTGTCAAACCAGACACAGTTGCCTGTGGGGGCACCTTGCATCTGGGAGATATCCTGAAGCATGCGGAATTTCAGCAGGCAGCCGGCCACTCCGGGCCACCGGGCCCTGGACACGAACCATGCCCTTTCCCCTGAGAAACAAAACTCACCAGGCCAGGTTCTGATGTCAGTTTGCAGGAGGCACTTGGCACTGTCAAACCAGACACAGTTGCCTGTGGGGGCACCTTGCATCTGGGAGATATCCTGAAGAATGCGGAATTTCAGCAGGCAGCCGGCCACTCCGGGCCACCGGGCCCTGGACAGGAACGATGCCCTTTCCCCTGAGAAACTAAACTCACCAGGCGAGGTTCCTGATGTCAGTTTGCAGGAGGGACTTGGCACTGTCAAACCAGACACAGTTGCCTGTGGGTGCACCTTGCATCTGGGAGATATCCTGAACCATGCGGAATTTCAGCAGGCAGCCGGCCACTCCGGGCCACCGGGCTGTGGACACGAACCATGCCCTTTCCCCTGAGAAACAAAACTCACCAGGCCAGGTTCCTGATGTCAGTTTGCAGGAGGCACTTGGCACTGTCAAACCAGACACAGTTGCCTGTGGGGGCACCTTGCATCTGGGAGATATCCTGAAGCATGCGGAATTTCAGCAGGCAGCCGGCCACTCCGGGCCACCGGGCCCTGGACACGAACGATGCCCTTTCCCCTGAGAAACAAAACTCACCAGGCCAGGTTCCTGATGTCAGTTTGCAGGAGGCACTTGGCACTCTCAAACCAGACACAGTTGCCTGTGGTTGCACCTTGCATCTGGGAGATATCCTGAAGCATGCGGAATTTCAGCAGGCAGCCGGCCACTCCGGGCCACCGGGCTGTGGACACGAACCATGGCCTTTCCCCTGAGAAACAAAAGTCACCAGGCCAGGTTCCTGATGTCAGTTTGCAGGAGGCACTTGGCACTGCCAAACCAGACACAGTTGCCTGTGGGTGCACCTTGCATCTGGGAGATATCCTGAAGCATGCGGAATTTCAGCAGGCAGCCGGCCACTCCGGGCCACCGGGCCCTGGACACGAACCATGCCCTTTCCCCTGAGAAACAAAACTCACCAGGCCAGGTTCCTGATGTCAGTTTGCAGGAGGCACTTGGCACTCTCAAACCAAACACAGTTGTCTGTGGGGGCACCTTGCATCTGGGAGATATCCTGAAGCATGCGGAATTTCAGCAGGCAGCCGGCCACTCCGGGCCACCGGGCCCTGGACACGAACCATGCCCTTTCCCCTGAGAAATAAAACTCACCAGGCCAGGTTCCTGATGTCAGTTTGCAGGAGGCACTTGGCACTGTCAAACCAGACACAGTTGCCTGTGGGGGCACCTTGCATCTGGGAGATATCCTGAAGCATGCGGAATTTCAGCAGGCAGCCGGCCACTCCGGGCCACCGGGCCCTGGACACGAACCATGCCCTTTCCCCTGAGAAACAAAACTCACCAGGCCAGGTTCCTGATGTCAGTTTGCAGGAGGCACTTGGCACTGTCAAACCAGACACAGTTGCCTGTGGGGGCACCTTGCATCTGGGAGATATCCTGAAGCATGCGGAATTTCAGCAGGCAGCCGGGCACTCCGGGCCACCGGGCCCAGGACACAAACGATGGCCTTTCCCCTGAGAAACAAAACTCACCAGGCCAGGTTCCTGATGTCAGTTTGCAGGAGGCACTTGGCACTGTCAAACCAGACACAGTTGCCTGTGGGGGCACCATGCATCTGGGAGATATCCTGAAGCATGCGGAATTTCAGCAGGCAGCTGGCCACTCTGGGCCACCGGGCCCTGGACACGAACGACGCCCTTTCCCCTGAGAAACAAAACTCACCAGGCCAGGTTCCTGATGTCAGTTTGCAGGAGGCACTTGGCACTCTCAAACCAAACACAGTTGTCTGTGGGGGCACCTTGCATCTGGGAGATATCCTGAAGCATGCGGAATTTCAGCAGGCAGCCGGCCACTCCGGGCCACCGGGCCCTGGACACGAACCATGCCCTTTCCCCTGAGAAATAAAACTCACCAGGCCAGGTTCCTGATGTCAGTTTGCAGGAGGCACTTGGCACTGTCAAACCAGACACAGTTGCCTGTGGGGGCACCTTGCATCTGGGAGATATCCTGAAGCATGCGGAATTTCAGCAGGCAGCCGGCCACTCCGGGCCACCGGGCCCTGGACACGAACCATGCCCTTTCCCCTGAGAAACAAAACTCACCAGGCCAGGTTCCTGATGTCAGTTTGCAGGAGGCACTTGGCACTGTCAAACCAGACACAGTTGCCTGTGGGGGCACCTTGCATCTGGGAGATATCCTGAAGCATGCGGAATTTCAGCAGGCAGCCGGCACTCCGGGCCACCGGGCCCAGGACACAAACGATGGCCTTTCCCCTGAGAAACAAAAGTCACCAGGCCAGGTTCCTGATGTCAGTTTGCAGGAGGCACTTGGCACTGTCAAACCAGACACAGTTGCCTGTGGGGGCACCTTGCATCTGGGAGATATCCTGAAGCATGCGGAATTTCAGCAGGCAGCCGGCCACTCCGGGCCACCGGGCCCTGGACACGAACGATGCCCTTTCCCCTGAGAAACAAAACTCACTAGACCAGGTTCTGATGTCAGTTTGCAGGAGGCACTTGGCACTCTCAAACCAGACACAGTTGCCTGTGGGGGCACCTTGCATCTGGGAGATATCCTGAACCATGCGGAATTTCAGCAGGCAGCCGGCCACTCCGGGCCACCGGGCCCTGGACACGAACGATGCCCTTTCCCCTGAGAAACAAAACTCACCAGGCCAGGTTCCTGATGTCAGTTTGCAGGAGGCACTTGGCACTCTCAAACCAGACACAGTTGCCTGTGGGGGCACCTTGCATCTGGGAGATATCATGAAGCATGCGGAATTTCAGCAGGCAGCCGGCCACTCCGGGCCACCGGGCCCTGGACACGAACGATGCCCTTTGCCCTGAGAAACAAAACTCACCAGGCCAGGTTCCTGATGTCAGTTTGCAGGAGGCACTTGGCACTCTCAAACCAGACACAGTTGCCTGTGGGGGCACCTTGCATCTGGGAGATATCCTGAAGCATGCGGAATTTCAGCAGGCATCCGGCCACTCCGGGCCACCGGGCCCTGGACATGAACGATGCCCTTTCCCCTGAGAAACAAAACTCACCAGGCCAGGTTCCTGATGTCAGTTTGCAGGAGGCACTTGGCACTGTGAAACCAGACACAGTTGCCTGTGGGGGCACCTTGCATCTGGGAGATATCCTGAACCATGCGGAATTTCAGCAGGCAGCCGGCCACTCCGGGCCACTGGGCCCTGGACACAAACGATGCCCTTTCCCCTGAGAAACAAAACTCACCAGGCCAGGTTCCTGATGTCAGTTTGCAGGAGGCACTTGGCACTCTCAAACCAGACACAGTTGCCTGTGGGGGCACCTTGCATCTGGGAGATATCCTGAAGCATGCGGAATTTCAGCAGGCAGCCGGCCACTCCGGGCCACCGGGCCCTGGACACAAACGATGGACTTTCCCCAAAGAAATGAAACTCACCAGGCCAGGTTCCTGATGTCAGTTTGCAGGAGGCACTTGGCACTGCCAAACCAGGCACAGTTTTCTGTGGGGGCACCTTGCATCTGGGAGATATCCTGAAGCATGCGGAATTTCAGCAGGCAGCTGGCCACTCCGGGCCACCGGGCCCTGGACACGAACCATGCCCTTTCCCCTGAGAAACAAAACTCACCAGGCCAGGTTCCTGATGTCAGTTTGCAGGAGGCACTTGGCACTGTCAAACCAGACACAGTTGCCGGTGGGGGCACCTTGCATCTGGGAGATATCCTGAACCATGCGGAATTTCAGCAGGCAGCTGGCCACTCCGGGCCACCGGGCCCTGGACACGAACGACGCCCTTTCCCCTGAGAAACAAAACTCACCAGGCCAGGTTCCTGATGTCAGTTTGCAGGAGGCACTTGGCACTGTCAAACCAGACACAGTTGTCTGTGGGGGCACCTTGCATCTGGGAGATATCCTGAACCATGCGGAATTTCAGCAGGCAGCCGGCACTCCGGGCCACCGGGCCCTGGACACAAACGATGGCCTTTCCCCTGAGAAACAAAACTCACCAGGCCAGGTTCCTGATGTCAGTTTGCAGGAGGCACTTGGCACTGTCAAACCAGACACAGTTGCCTGTGGGGGCACCTTGCATCTGGGAGATATCCTGAACCATGCGGAATTTCAGCAGGCAGCCGGCCACTCCGGGCCACCGGGCCCTGGACACGAACCATGCCCTTTCCCCTGAGAAACAAAACTCACCAGGCCAGGTTCTGATGTCAGTTTGCAGGAGGCACTTGGCACTCTCAAACCAGACACAGTTGCCTGTGGGGGCACCTTGCATCTGGGAGATATCCTGAACCATGCGGAATTTCAGCAGGCAGCCGGCCACTCCGGGCCACCGGGCCCTGGACACGAACCATGCCCTTTCCCCTGAGAAACAAAACTCACCAGGCCAGGTTCCTGATGTCAGTTTGCAGGAGGCACTTGGCACTGTCAAACCAGACACAGTTGCCTGTGGGGGCACCTTGCATCTGGGAGATATCCTGAAGCATGCGGAATTTCAGCAGGCAGCCGGCCACTCTGGGCCACCGGGCCCTGGACACGAACCATGCCCTTTCCCCTGAGAAACAAAACTCACCAGGCCAGGTTCCTGATGTCAGTTTGCAGGAGGCACTTGGCACTGTCAAACCAGACACAGTTGCCTGTGGGGGCACCTTGCATCTGGGAGATATCCTGAAGCATGCGGAATTTCAGCAGGCAGCCGGCACTCCGGGCCACCGGGCCCAGGACACAAACGATGGCCTTTCCCCTGAGAAACAAAACTCACCAGGCCAGGTTCCTGATGTCAGTTTGCAGGAGGCACTTGGCACTGTCAAACCAGACACAGTTGCCTGTGGGGGCACCTTGCATCTGGGAGATATCCTGAAGCATGCGGAATTTCAGCAGGCAGCCGGCCACTCCGGGCCACCGGGCCCTGGACACAAACGATGGCCTTTCCCCAAAGAAATGAAACTCACCAGGCCAGGTTCCTGATGTCAGTTTGCAGGAGGCACTTGGCACTGCCAAACCAGACACAGTTGTCTGTGGGGGCACCTTGCATCTGGGAGATATCCTGAAGCATGCGGAATTTCAGCAGGCAGCTGGCCACTCCGGGCCACCGGGCCCTGGACACGAACCATGCCCTTTCCCCTGAGAAACAAAACTCACCAGGCCAGGTTCCTGATGTCAGTTTGCAGGAGGCACTTGGCACTCTCAAACCAGACACAGTTGCCGGTGGGGGCACCTTGCATCTGGGAGATATCCTGAAGCATGCGGAATTTCAGCAGGCAGCCGGCACTCCGGGCCACCGGGCCCAGGACACAAACGATGGCCTTTCCCCTGAGAAACAAAACTCACCAGGCCAGGTTCCTGATGTCAGTTTGCAGGAGGCACTTGGCACTGTCAAACCAGACACAGTTGCCTGTGGGGGCACCTTGCATCTGGGAGATATCCTGAAGCATGCGGAATTTCAGCAGGCAGCCGGCCACTCCGGGCCACCGGGCCCTGGACACGAACGATGCCCTTTCCCCTGAGAAACAAAACTCACTAGGCCAGGTTCTGATGTCAGTTTGCAGGAGGCACTTGGCACTCTCAAACCAGACACAGTTGCCTGTGGGGGCACCTTGCATCTGGGAGATATCCTGAAGAATGCGGAATTTCAGCAGGCAGCCGGCCACTCTGGGCCACCGGGCCCTGGACACGAACGATGGCCTTTCCCCTGAGAAACAAAACTCACCAGGCCAGGTTCCTGATGTCAGTTTGCAGGAGGCACTTGGCACTGTCAAACCAGACACAGTTGCCTGTGGGGGCACCTTGCATCTGGGAGATATCCTGAAGCATGCGGAATTTCAGCAGGCATCCGGCCACTCCGGGCCACCGGGCCCTGGACACGAACGATGGCCTTTCCCCTGAGAAACAAAACTCACCAGGCCAGGTTCCTGATGTCAGTTTGCAGGAGGCACTTGGCACTGTCAAACCAGACACAGTTGCCTGTGGGGGCACCTTGCATCTGGGAGATATCCTGAAGCATGCGGAATTTCAGCAGGCAGCCGGCCACTCCGGGCCACCGGGCCCTGGACACGAACGATGGCCTTTCCCCTGAGAAACAAAACTCACCAGGCCAGGTTCCTGATGTCAGTTTGCCGGAGGCACTTGGCACTGTCAAACCAGACACAGTTGCCTGTGGGGGCACCTTGCATCTGGGAGATATCCTGAACCATGCGGAATTTCAGCAGGCAGCCGGCCACTCCGGGCCACTGGGCCCTGGACACAAACGATGCCCTTTCCCCTGAGAAACAAAACTCACCAGGCCAGGTTCCTGATGTCAGTTTGCAGGAGGCACTTGGCACTGTCAAACCAGACACAGTTGCCTGTGGGGGCACCTTGCATCTGGGAGATATCCTGAAGCATGCGGAATTTCAGCAGGCAGCCGGCCACTCCGGGCCACCGGGCCCTGGACACAAACGATGGCCTTTCCCCAAAGAAATGAAACTCACCAGGCCAGGTTCCTGATGTCAGTTTGCAGGAGGCACTTGGCACTGCCAAACCAGACACAGTTGTCTGTGGGGGCACCTTGCATCTGGGAGATATCCTGAAGCATGCGGAATTTCAGCAGGCAGCTGGCCACTCCGGGCCACCGGGCCCTGGACACGAACCATGCCCTTTCCCCTGAGAAACAAAACTCACCAGGCCAGGTTCCTGATGTCAGTTTGCAGGAGGCACTTGGCACTCTCAAACCAGACACAGTTGCCGGTGGGGGCACCTTGCATCTGGGAGATATCCTGAAGCATGCGGAATTTCAGCAGGCAGCCGGCCACTCCGGGCCACCGGGCCCTGGACACGAACGACGCCCTTTCCCCTGAGAAACAAAACTCACCAGGCCAGGTTCCTGATGTCAGTTTGCAGGAGGCACTTGGCACTGTCAAACCAGACACAGTTGCCTGTGGGGGCACCTTGCATCTGGGAGATATCCTGAACCATGCGGAATTTCAGCAGGCAGCCGGCACTCCGGGCCACCGGGCCCTGGACACAAACGATGGCCTTTCCCCTGAGAAACAAAACTCACCAGGCCAGGTTCCTGATGTCAGTTTGCAGGAGGCACTTGGCACTGTCAAACCAGACACAGTTGCCTGTGGGGGCACCTTGCATCTGGGAGATATCCTGAAGCATGCGGAATTTCAGCAGGCAGCCGGCCACTCCGGGCCACCGGGCCCTGGACACGAACCATGCCCTTTCCCCTGAGAAACAAAACTCACCAGGCCAGGTTCTGATGTCAGTTTGCAGGAGGCACTTGGCACTCTCAAACCAGACACAGTTGCCTGTGGGGGCACCTTGCATCTGGGAGATATCCTGAACCATGCGGAATTTCAGCAGGCAGCCGGCCACTCTGGGCCACCGGGCCCTGGACACGAACGATGGCCTTTCCCCTGAGAAACAAAACTCACCAGGCCAGGTTCCTGATGTCAGTTTGCAGGAGGCACTTGGCACTGTCAAACCAGACACAGTTGCCTGTGGGGGCACCTTGCATCTGGGAGATATCCTGAAGCATGCGGAATTTCAGCAGGCAGCCGGCCACTCCGGGCCACCGGGCCCTGGACACGAACCATGCCCTTTCCCCTGAGAAATAAAACTCACCAGGCCAGGTTCCTGATGTCAGTTTGCAGGAGGCACTTGGCACTGTCAAACCAGACACAGTTGCCTGTGGGGGCACCTTGCATCTGGGAGATATCCTGAAGCATGCGGAATTTCAGCAGGCAGCCGGCCACTCCGGGCCACCGGGCCCTGGACACGAACCATGCCCTTTCCCCTGAGAAACAAAACTCACCAGGCCAGGTTCCTGATGTCAGTTTGCAGGAGGCACTTGGCACTGTCAAACCAGACACAGTTGCCTGTGGGGGCACCTTGCATCTGGGAGATATCCTGAAGCATGCGGAATTTCAGCAGGCAGCCGGCACTCCGGGCCACCGGGCCCAGGACACAAACGATGGCCTTTCCCCTGAGAAACAAAACTCACCAGGCCAGGTTCCTGATGTCAGTTTGCAGGAGGCACTTGGCACTGTCAAACCAGACACAGTTGCCTGTGGGGGCACCTTGCATCTGGGAGATATCCTGAAGCATGCGGAATTTCAGCAGGCAGCCGGCCACTCCGGGCCACCGGGCCCTGGACACGAACGATGCCCTTTCCCCTGAGAAACAAAACTCACTAGGCCAGGTTCTGATGTCAGTTTGCAGGAGGCACTTGGCACTCTCAAACCAGACACAGTTGCCTGTGGGGGCACCTTGCATCTGGGAGATATCCTGAAGCATGCGGAATTTCAGCAGGCAGCCGGCCACTCCGGGCCACCGGGCCCTGGACACGAACCATGCCCTTTCCCCTGAGAAACAAAACTCACCAGGCCAGGTTCCTGATGTCAGTTTGCAGGAGGCACTTGGCACTGTCAAACCAGACACAGTTGCCTGTGGGGGCACCTTGCATCTGGGAGATATCCTGAAGCATGCGGAATTTCAGCAGGCAGCCGGCCACTCCGGGCCACCGGGCCCTGGACACGAACCATGCCCTTTCCCCTGAGAAACAAAACTCACCAGGCCAGGTTCCTGATGTCAGTTTGCAGGAGGCACTTGGCACTGTCAAACCAGACACAGTTGCCTGTGGGGGCACCTTGCATCTGGGAGATATCCTGAAGCATGCGGAATTTCAGCAGGCAGCCGGCACTCCGGGCCACCGGGCCCAGGACACAAACGATGGCCTTTCCCCTGAGAAACAAAACTCACCAGGCCAGGTTCCTGATGTCAGTTTGCAGGAGGCACTTGGCACTGTCAAACCAGACACAGTTGCCTGTGGGGGCACCTTGCATCTGGGAGATATCCTGAAGCATGCGGAATTTCAGCAGGCAGCCGGCCACTCCGGGCCACCGGGCCCTGGACACGAACGATGCCCTTTCCCCTGAGAAACAAAACTCACTAGGCCAGGTTCTGATGTCAGTTTGCAGGAGGCACTTGGCACTCTCAAACCAGACACAGTTGCCTGTGGGGGCACCTTGCATCTGGGAGATATCCTGAACCATGCGGAATTTCAGCAGGCAGCCGGCCACTCCGGGCCACCGGGCCCTGGACACGAACGATGCCCTTTCCCCTGAGAAACAAAACTCACCAGGCCAGGTTCCTGATGTCAGTTTGCAGGAGGCACTTGGCACTCTCAAACCAGACACAGTTGCCTGTGGGGGCACCTTGCATCTGGGAGATATCATGAAGCATGCGGAATTTCAGCAGGCAGCCGGCCACTCTGGGCCACCGGGCCCTGGACACGAACGATGGCCTTTCCCCTGAGAAACAAAACTCACCAGGCCAGGTTCCTGATGTCAGTTTGCAGGAGGCACTTGGCACTGTCAAACCAGACACAGTTGCCTGTGGGGGCACCTTGCATCTGGGAGATATCCTGAAGCATGCGGAATTTCAGCAGGCATCCGGCCACTCCGGGCCACCGGGCCCTGGACACGAACGATGGCCTTTCCCCTGAGAAACAAAACTCACCAGGCCAGGTTCCTGATGTCAGTTTGCCGGAGGCACTTGGCACTGTCAAACCAGACACAGTTGCCTGTGGGGGCACCTTGCATCTGGGAGATATCCTGAACCATGCGGAATTTCAGCAGGCAGCCGGCCACTCCGGGCCACCGGGCCCTGGACACGAACCATGCCCTTTCCCCTGAGAAACAAAACTCACCAGGCCAGGTTCCTGATGTCAGTTTGCAGGAGGCACTTGGCACTCTCAAACCAGACACAGTTGCCGGTGGGGGCACCTTGCATCTGGGAGATATCCTGAAGCATGCGGAATTTCAGCAGGCAGCTGGCCACTCCGGGCCACCGGGCCCTGGACACGAACGACGCCCTTTCCCCTGAGAAACAAAACTCACCAGGCCAGGTTCCTGATGTCAGTTTGCAGGAGGCACTTGGCACTGTCAAACCAGACACAGTTGCCTGTGGGGGCACCTTGCATCTGGGAGATATCCTGAACCATGCGGAATTTCAGCAGGCAGCCGGCACTCCGGGCCACCGGGCCCTGGACACAAACGATGGCCTTTCCCCTGAGAAACAAAACTCACCAGGCCAGGTTCCTGATGTCAGTTTGCAGGAGGCACTTGGCACTGTCAAACCAGACACAGTTGCCTGTGGGGGCACCTTGCATCTGGGAGATATCCTGAAGCATGCGGAATTTCAGCAGGCAGCCGGCCACTCCGGGCCACCGGGCCCTGGACACGAACCATGCCCTTTCCCCTGAGAAACAAAACTCACCAGGCCAGGTTCTGATGTCAGTTTGCAGGAGGCACTTGGCACTCTCAAACCAGACACAGTTGCCTGTGGGGGCACCTTGCATCTGGGAGATATCCTGAACCATGCGGAATTTCAGCAGGCAGCCGGCCACTCCGGGCCACCGGGCCCTGGACACGAACCATGCCCTTTCCCCTGAGAAACAAAACTCACCAGGCCAGGTTCCTGATGTCAGTTTGCAGGAGGCACTTGGCACTCTCAAACCAGACACAGTTGCCTGTGGTTGCACCTTGCATCTGGGAGATATCCTGAAGCATGCGGAATTTCAGCAGGCAGCCGGCCACTCCGGGCCACCGGGCCCTGGACACGAACCATGCCCTTTCCCCTGAGAAATAAAACTCACCAGGCCAGGTTCCTGATGTCAGTTTGCAGGAGGCACTTGGCACTGTCAAACCAGACACAGTTGCCTGTGGGGGCACCTTGCATCTGGGAGATATCCTGAAGCATGCGGAATTTCAGCAGGCAGCCGGCCACTCCGGGCCACCGGGCCCTGGACACGAACCATGCCCTTTCCCCTGAGAAACAAAACTCACCAGGCCAGGTTCCTGATGTCAGTTTGCAGGAGGCACTTGGCACTGTCAAACCAGACACAGTTGCCTGTGGGGGCACCTTGCATCTGGGAGATATCCTGAAGCATGCGGAATTTCAGCAGGCAGCCGGCACTCCGGGCCACCGGGCCCAGGACACAAACGATGGCCTTTCCCCTGAGAAACAAAACTCACCAGGCCAGGTTCCTGATGTCAGTTTGCAGGAGGCACTTGGCACTGTCAAACCAGACACAGTTGCCTGTGGGGGCACCTTGCATCTGGGAGATATCCTGAAGCATGCGGAATTTCAGCAGGCAGCCGGCCACTCCGGGCCACCGGGCCCTGGACACGAACGATGCCCTTTCCCCTGAGAAACAAAACTCACTAGGCCAGGTTCTGATGTCAGTTTGCAGGAGGCACTTGGCACTCTCAAACCAGACACAGTTGCCTGTGGGGGCACCTTGCATCTGGGAGATATCCTGAAGCATGCGGAATTTCAGCAGGCAGCCGGGCACTCCGGGCCACCGGGCCCTGGACACGAACGATGCCCTTTCCCCTGAGAAACAAAACTCACCAGGCCAGGTTCCTGATGTCAGTTTGCAGGAGGCACTTGGCACTCTCAAACCAGACACAGTTGCCTGTGGGGGCACCTTGCATCTGGGAGATATCATGAAGCATGCGGAATTTCAGCAGGCATCTCGCCACTCCGGGCCACCGGGCCCTGGACACGAACCATGCCCTTTCCCCTGAGAAACAAAACTCACCAGGCCAGGTTCCTGATGTCAGTTTGCAGGAGGCACTTGGCACTGTCAAACCAGACACAGTTGCCTGTGGGGGCACCTTGCATCTGGGAGATATCATGAAGCATGCGGAATTTCAGCAGGCAGCTGGCCACTCCGGGCCACCGGGCCCTGGACACGAACGACGCCCTTTCCCCTGAGAAACAAAACTCACCAGGCCAGGTTCCTGATGTCAGTTTGCAGGAGGCACTTGGCACTCTCAAACCAGACACAGTTGTCTGTGGGGGCACCTTGCATCTGGGAGATATCCTGAAGCATGCGGAATTTCAGCAGGCAGTCGGCCACTCCGGGCCACCGGGCCCTGGACACGAACCATGCCCTTTCCCCTGAGAAATAAAACTCACCAGGCCAGGTTCCTGATGTCAGTTTGCAGGAGGCACTTGGCACTGTCAAACCAGACACAGTTGCCTGTGGGGGCACCTTGCATCTGGGAGATATCCTGAACCATGCGGAATTTCAGCAGGCAGCCGGCCACTCCGGGCCACCGGGCCCTGGACACGAACCATGCCCTTTCCCCTGAGAAACAAAACTCACCAGGCCAGGTTCCTGATGTCAGTTTGCCGGAGGCACTTGGCACTGTCAAACCAGACACAGTTGCCTGTGGGGGCACCTTGCATCTGGGAGATATCCTGAAGCATGCGGAATTTCAGCAGGCAGCCGGCCACTCCGGGCCACCGGGCCCTGGACACAAACGATGGCCTTTCCCCTGAGAAACAAAACTCACCAGGCCAGGTTCCTGATGTCAGTTTGCAGGAGGCACTTGGCACTGTCAAACCAGACACAGTTGCCTGTGGGGGCACCTTGCATCTGGGAGATATCCTGAAGCATGCGGAATTTCAGCAGGCAGCCGGCCACTCCGGGCCACCGGGCCCTGGACACGAACCATGCCCTTTCCCCTGAGAAACAAAACTCACCAGGCCAGGTTCCTGATGTCAGTTTGCAGGAGGCACTTGGCACTGTCAAACCAGACACAGTTGCCTTTGGGGGCACCTTGCATCTAGGAGATATCCTGAACCATGCGGAATTTCAGCAGGCAGCCGGCCACTCCGGGCCACCGGGCCCTGGACACGAACCATGCCCTTTCCCCTGAGAAACAAAACTCACCAGGCCAGGTTCCTGATGTCAGTTTGCAGGAGGCACTTGGCACTGTCAAACCAGACACAGTTGCCTTTGGGGGCACCTTGCATCTGGGAGATATCCTGAAGCATGCGGAATTTCAGCAGGCAGCCGGCCACTCCGGGCCACCGGGCCCTGGACACGAACGATGCCCTTTCCCCTGAGAAACAAAACTCACCAGGCCAGGTTCCTGATGTCAGTTTGCAGGAGGCACTTGGCACTGTCAAACCAGACACAGTTGCCTGTGGGGGCACCTTGCATCTGGGAGATATCCTGAAGCATGCGGAATTTCAGCAGGCAGCCGGCCACTCCGGGCCACCGGGCCCTGGACACGAACGATGGCCTTTCCCCTGAGAAACAAAACTCACCAGGCCAGGTTCCTGATGTCAGTTTGCAGGAGGCACTTGGCACTGTCAAACCAGACACAGTTGCCTGTGGGGGCACCTTGCATCTGGGAGATATCCTGAACCATGCGGAATTTCAGCAGGCAGCCGGCCACTCCGGGCCACCGGGCCCTGGACACGAACCATGCCCTTTCCCCTGAGAAACAAAACTCACCAGGCCAGGTTCCTGATGTCAGTTTGCAGGAGGCACTTGGCACTCTCAAACCAGAAACAGTTGCCTCTGGGGGCACCTTGCATCTGGGAGATATCCTGAAGCATGCGGAATATCAGCAGGCAGCCGGCCACTCCGTGCCACCGGGCCCTGGACATGAACGATGCCATTTCCCCTGAGAAACAAAACTCACCAGGCCAGGTTCCTGATGTCAGTTTGCAGGAGGCACTTGGCACTCTCAAACCAGACACAGTTGCCTGTGGGGGCACCTTGCATCTGGGAGATATCCTGAACCATGCGGAATTTCAGCAGGCAGCCGGCCACTCCGGGCCACCGGGCCCTGGACACGAACGATGCCCTTTCCCCTGAGAAACAAAAGTCACCAGGCCAGGTTCCTGATGTCAGTTTGCAGGAGGCACTTGGCACTGTCAAACCAGACACAGTTGCCTGTGGGGGCACCTTGCATCTGGGAGATATCCTGAAGCATGCGGAATTTCAGCAGGCAGCCGGCCACTCCGGGCCACCGGGCCCTGGACATGAACGATGCCATTTCCCCTGAGAAACAAAACTCACCAGGCCAGGTTCCTGATGTCAGTTTGCAGGAGGCACTTGGCACTGTCAAACCAGACACAGTTGCCTGTGGGGGCACCTTGCATCTGGGAGATATCCTGAAGCATGCGGAATTTCAGCAGGCAGCCGGCCACTCCGGGCCACCGGGCCCTGGACACGAACGATGGCCTTTCCCCTGAGAAACAAAACTCACCAGGCCAGGTTCCTGATGTCAGTTTGCAGGAGGCACTTGGCACTGTCAAACCAGACACAGTTGCCTGTGGGGGCACCTTGCATCTGGGAGATATCCTGAACCATACGGAATTTCAGCAGGCAGCCGGCCACTCGGGGCCACCGAGCCCTGGACAAAAACGATGGCCTTTGCCCTGAGAAACAAAACTCACCAGGCCAGGTTCCTGATGTCAGTTTGCAGGAGGCACTTGGCACTGTCAAACCAGACACAGTTGCCTGTGGGGGCACCTTGCATCTGGGAGATATCCTGAACCATGCGGAATTTCAGCAGGCAGCCGGCACTCCGGGCCACCGGGCCCTGGACACAAACGATGGCCTTTCCCCTGAGAAACAAAACTCACCAGGCCAGGTTCCTGATGTCAGTTTGCAGGAGGCACTTGGCACTGTCAAACCAGACACAGTTGCCTGTGG
The DNA here is from genome assembly GCF_036417665.1 of Passer domesticus. NCBI lineage: Eukaryota > Metazoa > Chordata > Aves > Passeriformes > Passeridae > Passer > Passer domesticus. The sequence continues at coordinate 1,787,579 of NC_087499.1, forward strand.
GGGCACCTTGCATCTGGGAGATATCCTGAACCATGCGGAATTTCAGCAGGCAGCCGGCCACTCCGGGCCACCGGGCCCTGGACACGAACCATGCCCTTTCCCCTGAGAAACAAAACTCACCAGGCCAGGTTCTGATGTCAGTTTGCAGGAGGCACTTGGCACTCTCAAACCAGACACAGTTGCCTGTGGGGGCACCTTGCATCTGGGAGATATCCTGAACCATGCGGAATTTCAGCAGGCAGCCGGCCACTCCGGGCCACCGGGCCCTGGACACGAACCATGCCCTTTCCCCTGAGAAACAAAACTCACCAGGCCAGGTTCCTGATGTCAGTTTGCAGGAGGCACTTGGCACTGTCAAACCAGACACAGTTGCCTGTGGGGGCACCTTGCATCTGGGAGATATCCTGAAGCATGCGGAATTTCAGCAGGCAGCCGGCCACTCTGGGCCACCGGGCCCTGGACACGAACCATGCCCTTTCCCCTGAGAAACAAAACTCACCAGGCCAGGTTCCTGATGTCAGTTTGCAGGAGGCACTTGGCACTGTCAAACCAGACACAGTTGCCTGTGGGGGCACCTTGCATCTGGGAGATATCCTGAAGCATGCGGAATTTCAGCAGGCAGCCGGCACTCCGGGCCACCGGGCCCAGGACACAAACGATGGCCTTTCCCCTGAGAAACAAAACTCACCAGGCCAGGTTCCTGATGTCAGTTTGCAGGAGGCACTTGGCACTGTCAAACCAGACACAGTTGCCTGTGGGGGCACCTTGCATCTGGGAGATATCCTGAAGCATGCGGAATTTCAGCAGGCAGCCGGCCACTCCGGGCCACCGGGCCCTGGACACAAACGATGGCCTTTCCCCAAAGAAATGAAACTCACCAGGCCAGGTTCCTGATGTCAGTTTGCAGGAGGCACTTGGCACTGCCAAACCAGACACAGTTGTCTGTGGGGGCACCTTGCATCTGGGAGATATCCTGAAGCATGCGGAATTTCAGCAGGCAGCTGGCCACTCCGGGCCACCGGGCCCTGGACACGAACCATGCCCTTTCCCCTGAGAAACAAAACTCACCAGGCCAGGTTCCTGATGTCAGTTTGCAGGAGGCACTTGGCACTCTCAAACCAGACACAGTTGCCGGTGGGGGCACCTTGCATCTGGGAGATATCCTGAAGCATGCGGAATTTCAGCAGGCAGCCGGCACTCCGGGCCACCGGGCCCAGGACACAAACGATGGCCTTTCCCCTGAGAAACAAAACTCACCAGGCCAGGTTCCTGATGTCAGTTTGCAGGAGGCACTTGGCACTGTCAAACCAGACACAGTTGCCTGTGGGGGCACCTTGCATCTGGGAGATATCCTGAAGCATGCGGAATTTCAGCAGGCAGCCGGCCACTCCGGGCCACCGGGCCCTGGACACGAACGATGCCCTTTCCCCTGAGAAACAAAACTCACTAGGCCAGGTTCTGATGTCAGTTTGCAGGAGGCACTTGGCACTCTCAAACCAGACACAGTTGCCTGTGGGGGCACCTTGCATCTGGGAGATATCCTGAAGAATGCGGAATTTCAGCAGGCAGCCGGCCACTCTGGGCCACCGGGCCCTGGACACGAACGATGGCCTTTCCCCTGAGAAACAAAACTCACCAGGCCAGGTTCCTGATGTCAGTTTGCAGGAGGCACTTGGCACTGTCAAACCAGACACAGTTGCCTGTGGGGGCACCTTGCATCTGGGAGATATCCTGAAGCATGCGGAATTTCAGCAGGCATCCGGCCACTCCGGGCCACCGGGCCCTGGACACGAACGATGGCCTTTCCCCTGAGAAACAAAACTCACCAGGCCAGGTTCCTGATGTCAGTTTGCAGGAGGCACTTGGCACTGTCAAACCAGACACAGTTGCCTGTGGGGGCACCTTGCATCTGGGAGATATCCTGAAGCATGCGGAATTTCAGCAGGCAGCCGGCCACTCCGGGCCACCGGGCCCTGGACACGAACGATGGCCTTTCCCCTGAGAAACAAAACTCACCAGGCCAGGTTCCTGATGTCAGTTTGCCGGAGGCACTTGGCACTGTCAAACCAGACACAGTTGCCTGTGGGGGCACCTTGCATCTGGGAGATATCCTGAACCATGCGGAATTTCAGCAGGCAGCCGGCCACTCCGGGCCACTGGGCCCTGGACACAAACGATGCCCTTTCCCCTGAGAAACAAAACTCACCAGGCCAGGTTCCTGATGTCAGTTTGCAGGAGGCACTTGGCACTGTCAAACCAGACACAGTTGCCTGTGGGGGCACCTTGCATCTGGGAGATATCCTGAAGCATGCGGAATTTCAGCAGGCAGCCGGCCACTCCGGGCCACCGGGCCCTGGACACAAACGATGGCCTTTCCCCAAAGAAATGAAACTCACCAGGCCAGGTTCCTGATGTCAGTTTGCAGGAGGCACTTGGCACTGCCAAACCAGACACAGTTGTCTGTGGGGGCACCTTGCATCTGGGAGATATCCTGAAGCATGCGGAATTTCAGCAGGCAGCTGGCCACTCCGGGCCACCGGGCCCTGGACACGAACCATGCCCTTTCCCCTGAGAAACAAAACTCACCAGGCCAGGTTCCTGATGTCAGTTTGCAGGAGGCACTTGGCACTCTCAAACCAGACACAGTTGCCGGTGGGGGCACCTTGCATCTGGGAGATATCCTGAAGCATGCGGAATTTCAGCAGGCAGCCGGCCACTCCGGGCCACCGGGCCCTGGACACGAACGACGCCCTTTCCCCTGAGAAACAAAACTCACCAGGCCAGGTTCCTGATGTCAGTTTGCAGGAGGCACTTGGCACTGTCAAACCAGACACAGTTGCCTGTGGGGGCACCTTGCATCTGGGAGATATCCTGAACCATGCGGAATTTCAGCAGGCAGCCGGCACTCCGGGCCACCGGGCCCTGGACACAAACGATGGCCTTTCCCCTGAGAAACAAAACTCACCAGGCCAGGTTCCTGATGTCAGTTTGCAGGAGGCACTTGGCACTGTCAAACCAGACACAGTTGCCTGTGGGGGCACCTTGCATCTGGGAGATATCCTGAAGCATGCGGAATTTCAGCAGGCAGCCGGCCACTCCGGGCCACCGGGCCCTGGACACGAACCATGCCCTTTCCCCTGAGAAACAAAACTCACCAGGCCAGGTTCTGATGTCAGTTTGCAGGAGGCACTTGGCACTCTCAAACCAGACACAGTTGCCTGTGGGGGCACCTTGCATCTGGGAGATATCCTGAACCATGCGGAATTTCAGCAGGCAGCCGGCCACTCTGGGCCACCGGGCCCTGGACACGAACGATGGCCTTTCCCCTGAGAAACAAAACTCACCAGGCCAGGTTCCTGATGTCAGTTTGCAGGAGGCACTTGGCACTGTCAAACCAGACACAGTTGCCTGTGGGGGCACCTTGCATCTGGGAGATATCCTGAAGCATGCGGAATTTCAGCAGGCAGCCGGCCACTCCGGGCCACCGGGCCCTGGACACGAACCATGCCCTTTCCCCTGAGAAATAAAACTCACCAGGCCAGGTTCCTGATGTCAGTTTGCAGGAGGCACTTGGCACTGTCAAACCAGACACAGTTGCCTGTGGGGGCACCTTGCATCTGGGAGATATCCTGAAGCATGCGGAATTTCAGCAGGCAGCCGGCCACTCCGGGCCACCGGGCCCTGGACACGAACCATGCCCTTTCCCCTGAGAAACAAAACTCACCAGGCCAGGTTCCTGATGTCAGTTTGCAGGAGGCACTTGGCACTGTCAAACCAGACACAGTTGCCTGTGGGGGCACCTTGCATCTGGGAGATATCCTGAAGCATGCGGAATTTCAGCAGGCAGCCGGCACTCCGGGCCACCGGGCCCAGGACACAAACGATGGCCTTTCCCCTGAGAAACAAAACTCACCAGGCCAGGTTCCTGATGTCAGTTTGCAGGAGGCACTTGGCACTGTCAAACCAGACACAGTTGCCTGTGGGGGCACCTTGCATCTGGGAGATATCCTGAAGCATGCGGAATTTCAGCAGGCAGCCGGCCACTCCGGGCCACCGGGCCCTGGACACGAACGATGCCCTTTCCCCTGAGAAACAAAACTCACTAGGCCAGGTTCTGATGTCAGTTTGCAGGAGGCACTTGGCACTCTCAAACCAGACACAGTTGCCTGTGGGGGCACCTTGCATCTGGGAGATATCCTGAAGCATGCGGAATTTCAGCAGGCAGCCGGCCACTCCGGGCCACCGGGCCCTGGACACGAACCATGCCCTTTCCCCTGAGAAACAAAACTCACCAGGCCAGGTTCCTGATGTCAGTTTGCAGGAGGCACTTGGCACTGTCAAACCAGACACAGTTGCCTGTGGGGGCACCTTGCATCTGGGAGATATCCTGAAGCATGCGGAATTTCAGCAGGCAGCCGGCCACTCCGGGCCACCGGGCCCTGGACACGAACCATGCCCTTTCCCCTGAGAAACAAAACTCACCAGGCCAGGTTCCTGATGTCAGTTTGCAGGAGGCACTTGGCACTGTCAAACCAGACACAGTTGCCTGTGGGGGCACCTTGCATCTGGGAGATATCCTGAAGCATGCGGAATTTCAGCAGGCAGCCGGCACTCCGGGCCACCGGGCCCAGGACACAAACGATGGCCTTTCCCCTGAGAAACAAAACTCACCAGGCCAGGTTCCTGATGTCAGTTTGCAGGAGGCACTTGGCACTGTCAAACCAGACACAGTTGCCTGTGGGGGCACCTTGCATCTGGGAGATATCCTGAAGCATGCGGAATTTCAGCAGGCAGCCGGCCACTCCGGGCCACCGGGCCCTGGACACGAACGATGCCCTTTCCCCTGAGAAACAAAACTCACTAGGCCAGGTTCTGATGTCAGTTTGCAGGAGGCACTTGGCACTCTCAAACCAGACACAGTTGCCTGTGGGGGCACCTTGCATCTGGGAGATATCCTGAACCATGCGGAATTTCAGCAGGCAGCCGGCCACTCCGGGCCACCGGGCCCTGGACACGAACGATGCCCTTTCCCCTGAGAAACAAAACTCACCAGGCCAGGTTCCTGATGTCAGTTTGCAGGAGGCACTTGGCACTCTCAAACCAGACACAGTTGCCTGTGGGGGCACCTTGCATCTGGGAGATATCATGAAGCATGCGGAATTTCAGCAGGCAGCCGGCCACTCTGGGCCACCGGGCCCTGGACACGAACGATGGCCTTTCCCCTGAGAAACAAAACTCACCAGGCCAGGTTCCTGATGTCAGTTTGCAGGAGGCACTTGGCACTGTCAAACCAGACACAGTTGCCTGTGGGGGCACCTTGCATCTGGGAGATATCCTGAAGCATGCGGAATTTCAGCAGGCATCCGGCCACTCCGGGCCACCGGGCCCTGGACACGAACGATGGCCTTTCCCCTGAGAAACAAAACTCACCAGGCCAGGTTCCTGATGTCAGTTTGCCGGAGGCACTTGGCACTGTCAAACCAGACACAGTTGCCTGTGGGGGCACCTTGCATCTGGGAGATATCCTGAACCATGCGGAATTTCAGCAGGCAGCCGGCCACTCCGGGCCACCGGGCCCTGGACACGAACCATGCCCTTTCCCCTGAGAAACAAAACTCACCAGGCCAGGTTCCTGATGTCAGTTTGCAGGAGGCACTTGGCACTCTCAAACCAGACACAGTTGCCGGTGGGGGCACCTTGCATCTGGGAGATATCCTGAAGCATGCGGAATTTCAGCAGGCAGCTGGCCACTCCGGGCCACCGGGCCCTGGACACGAACGACGCCCTTTCCCCTGAGAAACAAAACTCACCAGGCCAGGTTCCTGATGTCAGTTTGCAGGAGGCACTTGGCACTGTCAAACCAGACACAGTTGCCTGTGGGGGCACCTTGCATCTGGGAGATATCCTGAACCATGCGGAATTTCAGCAGGCAGCCGGCACTCCGGGCCACCGGGCCCTGGACACAAACGATGGCCTTTCCCCTGAGAAACAAAACTCACCAGGCCAGGTTCCTGATGTCAGTTTGCAGGAGGCACTTGGCACTGTCAAACCAGACACAGTTGCCTGTGGGGGCACCTTGCATCTGGGAGATATCCTGAAGCATGCGGAATTTCAGCAGGCAGCCGGCCACTCCGGGCCACCGGGCCCTGGACACGAACCATGCCCTTTCCCCTGAGAAACAAAACTCACCAGGCCAGGTTCTGATGTCAGTTTGCAGGAGGCACTTGGCACTCTCAAACCAGACACAGTTGCCTGTGGGGGCACCTTGCATCTGGGAGATATCCTGAACCATGCGGAATTTCAGCAGGCAGCCGGCCACTCCGGGCCACCGGGCCCTGGACACGAACCATGCCCTTTCCCCTGAGAAACAAAACTCACCAGGCCAGGTTCCTGATGTCAGTTTGCAGGAGGCACTTGGCACTCTCAAACCAGACACAGTTGCCTGTGGTTGCACCTTGCATCTGGGAGATATCCTGAAGCATGCGGAATTTCAGCAGGCAGCCGGCCACTCCGGGCCACCGGGCCCTGGACACGAACCATGCCCTTTCCCCTGAGAAATAAAACTCACCAGGCCAGGTTCCTGATGTCAGTTTGCAGGAGGCACTTGGCACTGTCAAACCAGACACAGTTGCCTGTGGGGGCACCTTGCATCTGGGAGATATCCTGAAGCATGCGGAATTTCAGCAGGCAGCCGGCCACTCCGGGCCACCGGGCCCTGGACACGAACCATGCCCTTTCCCCTGAGAAACAAAACTCACCAGGCCAGGTTCCTGATGTCAGTTTGCAGGAGGCACTTGGCACTGTCAAACCAGACACAGTTGCCTGTGGGGGCACCTTGCATCTGGGAGATATCCTGAAGCATGCGGAATTTCAGCAGGCAGCCGGCACTCCGGGCCACCGGGCCCAGGACACAAACGATGGCCTTTCCCCTGAGAAACAAAACTCACCAGGCCAGGTTCCTGATGTCAGTTTGCAGGAGGCACTTGGCACTGTCAAACCAGACACAGTTGCCTGTGGGGGCACCTTGCATCTGGGAGATATCCTGAAGCATGCGGAATTTCAGCAGGCAGCCGGCCACTCCGGGCCACCGGGCCCTGGACACGAACGATGCCCTTTCCCCTGAGAAACAAAACTCACTAGGCCAGGTTCTGATGTCAGTTTGCAGGAGGCACTTGGCACTCTCAAACCAGACACAGTTGCCTGTGGGGGCACCTTGCATCTGGGAGATATCCTGAAGCATGCGGAATTTCAGCAGGCAGCCGGGCACTCCGGGCCACCGGGCCCTGGACACGAACGATGCCCTTTCCCCTGAGAAACAAAACTCACCAGGCCAGGTTCCTGATGTCAGTTTGCAGGAGGCACTTGGCACTCTCAAACCAGACACAGTTGCCTGTGGGGGCACCTTGCATCTGGGAGATATCATGAAGCATGCGGAATTTCAGCAGGCATCTCGCCACTCCGGGCCACCGGGCCCTGGACACGAACCATGCCCTTTCCCCTGAGAAACAAAACTCACCAGGCCAGGTTCCTGATGTCAGTTTGCAGGAGGCACTTGGCACTGTCAAACCAGACACAGTTGCCTGTGGGGGCACCTTGCATCTGGGAGATATCATGAAGCATGCGGAATTTCAGCAGGCAGCTGGCCACTCCGGGCCACCGGGCCCTGGACACGAACGACGCCCTTTCCCCTGAGAAACAAAACTCACCAGGCCAGGTTCCTGATGTCAGTTTGCAGGAGGCACTTGGCACTCTCAAACCAGACACAGTTGTCTGTGGGGGCACCTTGCATCTGGGAGATATCCTGAAGCATGCGGAATTTCAGCAGGCAGTCGGCCACTCCGGGCCACCGGGCCCTGGACACGAACCATGCCCTTTCCCCTGAGAAATAAAACTCACCAGGCCAGGTTCCTGATGTCAGTTTGCAGGAGGCACTTGGCACTGTCAAACCAGACACAGTTGCCTGTGGGGGCACCTTGCATCTGGGAGATATCCTGAACCATGCGGAATTTCAGCAGGCAGCCGGCCACTCCGGGCCACCGGGCCCTGGACACGAACCATGCCCTTTCCCCTGAGAAACAAAACTCACCAGGCCAGGTTCCTGATGTCAGTTTGCCGGAGGCACTTGGCACTGTCAAACCAGACACAGTTGCCTGTGGGGGCACCTTGCATCTGGGAGATATCCTGAAGCATGCGGAATTTCAGCAGGCAGCCGGCCACTCCGGGCCACCGGGCCCTGGACACAAACGATGGCCTTTCCCCTGAGAAACAAAACTCACCAGGCCAGGTTCCTGATGTCAGTTTGCAGGAGGCACTTGGCACTGTCAAACCAGACACAGTTGCCTGTGGGGGCACCTTGCATCTGGGAGATATCCTGAAGCATGCGGAATTTCAGCAGGCAGCCGGCCACTCCGGGCCACCGGGCCCTGGACACGAACCATGCCCTTTCCCCTGAGAAACAAAACTCACCAGGCCAGGTTCCTGATGTCAGTTTGCAGGAGGCACTTGGCACTGTCAAACCAGACACAGTTGCCTTTGGGGGCACCTTGCATCTAGGAGATATCCTGAACCATGCGGAATTTCAGCAGGCAGCCGGCCACTCCGGGCCACCGGGCCCTGGACACGAACCATGCCCTTTCCCCTGAGAAACAAAACTCACCAGGCCAGGTTCCTGATGTCAGTTTGCAGGAGGCACTTGGCACTGTCAAACCAGACACAGTTGCCTTTGGGGGCACCTTGCATCTGGGAGATATCCTGAAGCATGCGGAATTTCAGCAGGCAGCCGGCCACTCCGGGCCACCGGGCCCTGGACACGAACGATGCCCTTTCCCCTGAGAAACAAAACTCACCAGGCCAGGTTCCTGATGTCAGTTTGCAGGAGGCACTTGGCACTGTCAAACCAGACACAGTTGCCTGTGGGGGCACCTTGCATCTGGGAGATATCCTGAAGCATGCGGAATTTCAGCAGGCAGCCGGCCACTCCGGGCCACCGGGCCCTGGACACGAACGATGGCCTTTCCCCTGAGAAACAAAACTCACCAGGCCAGGTTCCTGATGTCAGTTTGCAGGAGGCACTTGGCACTGTCAAACCAGACACAGTTGCCTGTGGGGGCACCTTGCATCTGGGAGATATCCTGAACCATGCGGAATTTCAGCAGGCAGCCGGCCACTCCGGGCCACCGGGCCCTGGACACGAACCATGCCCTTTCCCCTGAGAAACAAAACTCACCAGGCCAGGTTCCTGATGTCAGTTTGCAGGAGGCACTTGGCACTCTCAAACCAGAAACAGTTGCCTCTGGGGGCACCTTGCATCTGGGAGATATCCTGAAGCATGCGGAATATCAGCAGGCAGCCGGCCACTCCGTGCCACCGGGCCCTGGACATGAACGATGCCATTTCCCCTGAGAAACAAAACTCACCAGGCCAGGTTCCTGATGTCAGTTTGCAGGAGGCACTTGGCACTCTCAAACCAGACACAGTTGCCTGTGGGGGCACCTTGCATCTGGGAGATATCCTGAACCATGCGGAATTTCAGCAGGCAGCCGGCCACTCCGGGCCACCGGGCCCTGGACACGAACGATGCCCTTTCCCCTGAGAAACAAAAGTCACCAGGCCAGGTTCCTGATGTCAGTTTGCAGGAGGCACTTGGCACTGTCAAACCAGACACAGTTGCCTGTGGGGGCACCTTGCATCTGGGAGATATCCTGAAGCATGCGGAATTTCAGCAGGCAGCCGGCCACTCCGGGCCACCGGGCCCTGGACATGAACGATGCCATTTCCCCTGAGAAACAAAACTCACCAGGCCAGGTTCCTGATGTCAGTTTGCAGGAGGCACTTGGCACTGTCAAACCAGACACAGTTGCCTGTGGGGGCACCTTGCATCTGGGAGATATCCTGAAGCATGCGGAATTTCAGCAGGCAGCCGGCCACTCCGGGCCACCGGGCCCTGGACACGAACGATGGCCTTTCCCCTGAGAAACAAAACTCACCAGGCCAGGTTCCTGATGTCAGTTTGCAGGAGGCACTTGGCACTGTCAAACCAGACACAGTTGCCTGTGGGGGCACCTTGCATCTGGGAGATATCCTGAACCATACGGAATTTCAGCAGGCAGCCGGCCACTCGGGGCCACCGAGCCCTGGACAAAAACGATGGCCTTTGCCCTGAGAAACAAAACTCACCAGGCCAGGTTCCTGATGTCAGTTTGCAGGAGGCACTTGGCACTGTCAAACCAGACACAGTTGCCTGTGGGGGCACCTTGCATCTGGGAGATATCATGAAGCATGCGGAATTTCAGCAGGCAGCCGGCCAATCCGGGCCACCGGGCCCTGGACACGAACCATGCCCTTTCCCCTGAGAAACAAAACTCACCAGGCCAGGTTCCTGATGTCAGTTTGCAGGAGGCACTTGGCACTGTCAAACCAGACACAGTTGCCTGTGGGGGCACCTTGCATCTGGGAGATATCCTGAAGCATGCGGAATTTCAGCAGGCAGCCGGCCACTCCGGGCCACCGGGCCCTGGACACGAACGATGCCCTTTCCCCTGAGAAACAAAACTCACCAGGCCAGGTTCCTGATGTCAGTTTGCAGGAGGCACTTGGCACTGTCAAACCAGACACAGTTGCCTGTGGGGGCACCTTGCATCTGGGAGATATCCTGAAGCATGCGGAATTTCAGCAGGCAGCCGGCCACTCTGGGCCACCGGTCCCTGGACACAAACGATGGCCTTTCCCCTGAGAAACAAAACTCACCAGGCCAGGTTCCTGATGTCAGTTTGCAGGAGGCACTTGGCACTGTCAAACCAGACACAGTTGCCTCTGGGGGCACCTTGCATCTGGGAGATATCCTGAACCATGCGGAATTTCAGCAGGCAGCCGGCCACTCCGGGCCACCGGGCCCTGGACACGAACGATGGCCTTTCCCCTGAGAAACAAAACTCACCAGGCCAGGTTCCTGATGTCAGTTTGCAGGAGGCACTTGGCACTGTCAAACCAGACACAGTTGCCTGTGGGGGCACCTTGCATCTGGGAGATATCCTGAAGCATGCGGAATTTCAGCAGGCAGCCGGCCACTCTGGGCCACCGGGCCCTGGACACAAACGATGGCCTTTCCCCTGAGAAACAAAACTCACCAGGCCAGGTTCCTGATGTCAGTTTGCAGGAGGCACTTGGCACTGTCAAACCAGACACAGTTGCCTCTGGGGGCACCTTGCATCTGGGAGATATCCTGAACCATGCGGAATATCAGCAGGCAGCCGGCCACTCCGGGCCACCGGGTCCTGGACACAAACGATGGCCTTTCCCCTGAGAAACAAAACTCACCAGGCCAGGTTCCTGATGTCAGTTTGCAGGAGGCACTTGGCACTGTCAAACCAGACACAGTTGCCTGTGGGGGCACCTTGCATCTGGGAGATATCCTGAAGCATGCGGAATTTCAGCAGGCAGCCGGCCACTCCGGGCCACCGGGCCCTGGACACAAACGATGCCCTTTCCCCTGAGAAACAAAACTCACCAGGCCAGGTTCCTGATGTCAGTTTGCCGGAGGCACTTGGCACTGTCAAACCAGACACAGTTGCCTGTGGGGGCACCTTGCATCTGGGAGATATCCTGAAGCATGCGGAATTTCAGCAGGCAGCCGGCCACTCCGGGCCACCGGGCCCTGGACACGAACCATGCCCTTTCCCCTGAGAAACAAAACTCACCAGGCCAGGTTCTGATGTCAGTTTGCAGGAGGCACTTGGCACTCTCAAACCAGACACAGTTGCCTGTGGGGGCACCTTGCATCTGGGAGATATCCTGAACCATGCGGAATTTCAGCAGGCAGCCGGCCACTCCGGGCCACCGGGCCCTGGACACAAACGATGGCCTTTCCCCTGAGAAACAAAACTCACCAGGCCAGGTTCCTGATCTCAGCTTGCAGGAGGCACTTGGCACTCTCAAACCAGACACAGTTGCCTGTGGGGGCACCTTGCATCTGGGAGATATCCTGAACCATGCGGAATTTCAGCAGGCAACCGGCCACTCCGGGCCACTGGGCCCTGGACACGAACGATGCCCTTTCCCCTGAGAAACAAAACTCACCAGGCCAGGTTCCTGATGTCAGTTTGCAGGAGGCACTTTGCACTCTCAAACAAGACACCGTTGCCTCTGGGGGCACCTTGCATCTGGGAGATATCCTGAACCATACGGAATTTCAGCAGGCAGCCGGCCACTCCGGGCCACCGAGCCCTGGACAAAAACGATGGCCTTTGCCCTGAGAAACAAAACTCACCAGGCCAGGTTCCTGATGTCAGTTTGCAGGAGGCACTTGGCACTGTCAAACCAGACACAGTTGCCTGTGGGGGCACCTTGCATCTGGGAGATATCATGAAGCATGCGGAATTTCAGCAGGCAGCCGGCCACTCCGGGCCACCGGGCCCTGGACACGAACGATGCCCTTTCCCCTGAGAAACAAAACTCACCAGGCCAGGTTCCTGATGTCAGTTTGCAGGAGGCACTTGGCACTGTCAAACCAGACACAGTTGCCTGTGGGGGCACCTTGCATCTGGGAGATATCCTGAACCATGCGGAATTTCAGCAGGCAGCCGGCCACTCCGGGCCACCGGGCCCTGGACACGAACCATGCCCTTTCCCCTGAGAAACAAAACTCACCAGGCCAGGTTCCTGATGTCAGTTTGCAGGAGGCACTTGGCACTGTCAAACCAGACACAGTTGCCTGTGGGGGCACCTTGCATCTGGGAGATATCCTGAACCATGCGGAATATCAGCAGGCAGCCGGCCACTCCGGGCTACCGGGCCCTGGACACAAACGATGGCCTTTCCCCTGAGAAACAAAACTCACCAGGCCAGGTTCCTGATGTCAGTTTGCAGGAGGCACTTGGCACTGTCAAACCAGACACAGTTGCCTGTGGGGGCACCTTGCATCTGGGAGATATCCTGAAGCATGCGGAATATCAGCAGGCAGCCGGCCACTCCGGGCCACCGGGCCCTGGACACAAACGATGGCCTTTCCCCTGAGAAACAAAACTCACCAGGCCAGGTTCCTGATGTCAGTTTGCAGGAGGCACTTGGCACTGTCAAACCAGACACAGTTGCCTGTGGGGGCACCTTGCATCTGGGAGATATCCTGAACCATGCGGAATATCAGCAGGCAGCCGGCCACTCCGGGCCACCGGGTCCTGGACACAAACGATGGCCTTTCCCCTGAGAAACAAAACTCACCAGGCCAGGTTCCTGATGTCAGTTTGCAGGAGGCACTTGGCACTGTCAAACCAGACACAGTTGCCTGTGGGGGCACCTTGCATCTGGGAGATATCCTGAAGCATGCGGAATTTCAGCAGGCAGCCGGCCACTCCGGGCCACCGGGCCCTGGACACGAACGATGGCCTTTCCCCTGAGAAACAAAACTCACCAGGCCAGGTTCTGATGTCAGTTTGCAGGAGGCACTTGGCACTCTCAAACCAGACACAGTTGCCTGTGGGGGCACCTTGCATCTGGGAGATATCCTGAACCATGCGGAATATCAGCAGGCAGCCGGCCACTCCGGGCCACCGGGCCCTGGACACAAACGATGGCCTTTCCCCTGAGAAACAAAACTCACCAGGCCAGGTTCCTGATGTCAGTTTGCCGGAGGCACTTGGCACTGTCAAACCAGACACAGTTGCCTGTGGGGGCACCTTGCATCTGGGAGATATCCTGAACCATGCGGAATTTCAGCAGGCAGCCGGCCACTCCGGGCCACTGGGCCCTGGACACAAACGATGCCCTTTCCCCTGAGAAACAAAACTCACCAGGCCAGGTTCCTGATGTCAGTTTGCAGGAGGCACTTGGCACTCTCAAACCAGACACAGTTGCCTGTGGGGGCACCTTGCATCTGGGAGATATCCTGAAGCATGCGGAATTTCAGCAGGCAGCCGGCCACTCCGGGCCACCGGGCCCTGGACACAAACGATGGACTTTCCCCAAAGAAATGAAACTCACCAGGCCAGGTTCCTGATGTCAGTTTGCAGGAGGCACTTGGCACTGCCAAACCAGGCACAGTTGTCTGTGGGGGCACCTTGCATCTGGGAGATATCCTGAAGCATGCGGAATTTCAGCAGGCAGCCGGCCACTCCGGGCCACCGGGCCCTGGACACGAACCATGCCCTTTCCCCTGAGAAACAAAACTCACCAGGCCAGGTTCCTGATGTCAGTTTGCAGGAGGCACTTGGCACTGTCAAACCAGACACAGTTGCCTGTGGGGGCACCTTGCATCTGGGAGATATCCTGAACCATGCGGAATATCAGCAGGCAGCCGGCCACTCCGGGCTACCGGGCCCTGGACACAAACGATGGCCTTTCCCCTGAGAAACAAAACTCACCAGGCCAGGTTCCTGATGTCAGTTTGCAGGAGGCACTTGGCACTGTCAAACCAGACACAGTTGCCTGTGGGGGCACCTTGCATCTGGGAGATATCCTGAAGCATGCGGAATATCAGCAGGCAGCCGGCCACTCCGGGCCACCGGGCCCTGGACACAAACGATGGCCTTTCCCCTGAGAAACAAAACTCACCAGGCCAGGTTCCTGATGTCAGTTTGCAGGAGGCACTTGGCACTGTCAAACCAGACACAGTTGCCTGTGGGGGCACCTTGCATCTGGGAGATATCCTGAACCATGCGGAATATCAGCAGGCAGCCGGCCACTCCGGGCCACCGGGTCCTGGACACAAACGATGGCCTTTCCCCTGAGAAACAAAACTCACCAGGCCAGGTTCCTGATGTCAGTTTGCAGGAGGCACTTGGCACTGTCAAACCAGACACAGTTGCCTGTGGGGGCACCTTGCATCTGGGAGATATCCTGAAGCATGCGGAATTTCAGCAGGCAGCCGGCCACTCCGGGCCACCGGGCCCTGGACACGAACGATGGCCTTTCCCCTGAGAAACAAAACTCACCAGGCCAGGTTCTGATGTCAGTTTGCAGGAGGCACTTGGCACTCTCAAACCAGACACAGTTGCCTGTGGGGGCACCTTGCATCTGGGAGATATCCTGAACCATGCGGAATATCAGCAGGCAGCCGGCCACTCCGGGCCACCGGGCCCTGGACACAAACGATGGCCTTTCCCCTGAGAAACAAAACTCACCAGGCCAGGTTCCTGATGTCAGTTTGCCGGAGGCACTTGGCACTGTCAAACCAGACACAGTTGCCTGTGGGGGCACCTTGCATCTGGGAGATATCCTGAACCATGCGGAATTTCAGCAGGCAGCCGGCCACTCCGGGCCACTGGGCCCTGGACACAAACGATGCCCTTTCCCCTGAGAAACAAAACTCACCAGGCCAGGTTCCTGATGTCAGTTTGCAGGAGGCACTTGGCACTCTCAAACCAGACACAGTTGCCTGTGGGGGCACCTTGCATCTGGGAGATATCCTGAAGCATGCGGAATTTCAGCAGGCAGCCGGCCACTCCGGGCCACCGGGCCCTGGACACAAACGATGGACTTTCCCCAAAGAAATGAAACTCACCAGGCCAGGTTCCTGATGTCAGTTTGCAGGAGGCACTTGGCACTGCCAAACCAGGCACAGTTGTCTGTGGGGGCACCTTGCATCTGGGAGATATCCTGAAGCATGCGGAATTTCAGCAGGCAGCCGGCCACTCCGGGCCACCGGGCCCTGGACACGAACCATGCCCTTTCCCCTGAGAAACAAAACTCACCAGGCCAGGTTCCTGATGTCAGTTTGCAGGAGGCACTTGGCACTGTCAAACCAGACACAGTTGCCTGTGGGGGCACCTTGCATCTGGGAGATATCCTGAAGCATGCGGAATTTCAGCAGGCAGCCGGCACTCCGGGCCACCGGGCCCAGGACACAAACGATGGCCTTTCCCCTGAGAAACAAAACTCACCAGGCCAGGTTCCTGATGTCAGTTTGCAGGAGGCACTTGGCACTGTCAAACCAGACACAGTTGCCTGTGGGGGCACCTTGCATCTGGGAGATATCCTGAAGCATGCGGAATTTCAGCAGGCAGCCGGCCACTCCGGGCCACCGGGCCCTGGACACGAACGATGCCCTTTCCCCTGAGAAACAAAACTCACTAGGCCAGGTTCTGATGTCAGTTTGCAGGAGGCACTTGGCACTCTCAAACCAGACACAGTTGCCTGTGGGGGCACCTTGCATCTGGGAGATATCCTGAAGCATGCGGAATTTCAGCAGGCAGCCGGGCACTCCGGGCCACCGGGCCCTGGACACGAACGATGCCCTTTCCCCTGAGAAACAAAACTCACCAGGCCAGGTTCCTGATGTCAGTTTGCAGGAGGCACTTGGCACTCTCAAACCAGACACAGTTGCCTGTGGGGGCACCTTGCATCTGGGAGATATCATGAAGCATGCGGAATTTCAGCAGGCATCTCGCCACTCCGGGCCACCGGGCCCTGGACACGAACCATGCCCTTTCCCCTGAGAAACAAAACTCACCAGGCCAGGTTCCTGATGTCAGTTTGCAGGAGGCACTTGGCACTGTCAAACCAGACACAGTTGCCTGTGGGGGCACCTTGCATCTGGGAGATATCCTGAAGCATGCGGAATTTCAGCAGGCAGCTGGCCACTCCGGGCCACCGGGCCCTGGACACGAACGACGCCCTTTCCCCTGAGAAACAAAACTCACCAGGCCAGGTTCCTGATGTCAGTTTGCAGGAGGCACTTGGCACTCTCAAACCAGACACAGTTGTCTGTGGGGGCACCTTGCATCTGGGAGATATCCTGAAGCATGCGGAATTTCAGCAGGCAGTCGGCCACTCCGGGCCACCGGGCCCTGGACACGAACCATGCCCTTTCCCCTGAGAAATAAAACTCACCAGGCCAGGTTCCTGATGTCAGTTTGCAGGAGGCACTTGGCACTGTCAAACCAGACACAGTTGCCTGTGGGGGCACCTTGCATCTGGGAGATATCCTGAACCATGCGGAATTTCAGCAGGCAGCCGGCCACTCCGGGCCACCGGGCCCTGGACACGAACCATGCCCTTTCCCCTGAGAAACAAAACTCACCAGGCCAGGTTCCTGATGTCAGTTTGCCGGAGGCACTTGGCACTGTCAAACCAGACACAGTTGCCTGTGGGGGCACCTTGCATCTGGGAGATATCCTGAAGCATGCGGAATTTCAGCAGGCAGCCGGCCACTCCGGGCCACCGGGCCCTGGACTCAAACGATGGCCTTTCCCCTGAGAAACAAAACTCACCAGGCCAGGTTCCTGATGTCAGTTTGCAGGAGGCACTTGGCACTGTCAAACCAGACACAGTTGCCTGTGGGGGCACCTTGCATCTGGGAGATATCCTGAAGCATGCGGAATTTCAGCAGGCAGCCGGCCACTCCGGGCCACCGGGCCCTGGACACGAACCATGCCCTTTCCCCTGAGAAACAAAACTCACCAGGCCAGGTTCCTGATGTCAGTTTGCAGGAGGCACTTGGCACTGTCAAACCAGACACAGTTGCCTGTGGGGGCACCTTGCATCTAGGAGATATCCTGAAGCATGCGGAATTTCAGCAGGCAGCCGGCCACTCCGGGCCACCGGGCCCTGGACACGAACCATGCCCTTTCCCCTGAGAAACAAAACTCACCAGGCCAGGTTCCTGATGTCAGTTTGCAGGAGGCACTTGGCACTGTCAAACCAGACACAGTTGCCTTTGGGGGCACCTTGCATCTGGGAGATATCCTGAAGCATGCGGAATTTCAGCAGGCAGCCGGCCACTCCGGGCCACCGGGCCCTGGACAGGAACGATGCCCTTTCCCCTGAGAAACAAAACTCACCAGGCCAGGTTCCTGATGTCAGTTTGCAGGAGGCACTTGGCACTGTCAAACCAGACACAGTTGCCTGTGGGGGCACCTTGCATCTGGGAGATATCCTGAACCATGCGGAATTTCAGCAGGCAGCCGGCCACTCCGGGCCACCGGGCCCTGGACACGAACGATGGCCTTTCCCCTGAGAAACAAAACTCACCAGGCCAGGTTCCTGATGTCAGTTTGCAGGAGGCACTTGGCACTGTCAAACCAGACACAGTTGCCTGTGGGGGCACCTTGCATCTGGGAGATATCCTGAACCATGCGGAATTTCAGCAGGCAGCCGGCCACTCCGGGCCACCGGGCCCTGGACACGAACGATGCCCTTTCCCCTGAGAAACAAAACTCACCAGGCCAGGTTCCTGATGTCAGTTTGCAGGAGGCACTTGGCACTCTCAAACCAGACACAGTTGCCTGTGGGGGCACCTTGCATCTGGGAGATATCCTGAAGCATGCGGAATTTCAGCAGGCAGCCGGCCACTCCGGGCCACCGGGCCCTGGACATGAACGATGCCATTTCCCCTGAGAAACAAAACTCACCAGGCCAGGTTCCTGATGTCAGTTTGCAGGAGGCACTTGGCACTGTCAAACCAGACACAGTTGCCTGTGGGGGCACCTTGCATCTGGGAGATATCCTGAACCATACGGAATTTCAGCAGGCAGCCGGCCACTCGGGGCCACCGAGCCCTGGACAAAAACGATGGCCTTTGCCCTGAGAAACAAAACTCACCAGGCCAGGTTCCTGATGTCAGTTTGCAGGAGGCACTTGGCACTGTCAAACCAGACACAGTTGCCTGTGGGGGCACCTTGCATCTGGGAGATATCATGAAGCATGCGGAATTTCAGCAGGCAGCCGGCCAATCCGGGCCACCGGGCCCTGGACACGAACCATGCCCTTTCCCCTGAGAAACAAAACTCACCAGGCCAGGTTCCTGATGTCAGTTTGCAGGAGGCACTTGGCACTGTCAAACCAGACACAGTTGCCTGTGGGGGCACCTTGCATCTGGGAGATATCCTGAAGCATGCGGAATTTCAGCAGGCAGCCGGCCACTCCGGGCCACCGGGCCCTGGACACGAACGATGGCCTTTCCCCTGAGAAACAAAACTCACCAGGCCAGGTTCCTGATGTCAGTTTGCAGGAGGCACTTGGCACTGTCAAACCAGACACAGTTGCCTGTGGGGGCACCTTGCATCTGGGAGATATCCTGAAGCATGCGGAATTTCAGCAGGCAGCCGGCCACTCTGGGCCACCGGGCCCTGGACACAAACGATGGCCTTTCCCCTGAGAAACAAAACTCACCAGGCCAGGTTCCTGATGTCAGTTTGCAGGAGGCACTTGGCACTGTCAAACCAGACACAGTTGCCTCTGGGGGCACCTTGCATCTGGGAGATATCCTGAACCATGCGGAATTTCAGCAGGCAGCCGGCCACTCCGGGCCACCGGGCCCTGGACACGAACGATGGCCTTTCCCCTGAGAAACAAAACTCACCAGGCCAGGTTCCTGATGTCAGTTTGCAGGAGGCACTTGGCACTGTCAAACCAGACACAGTTGCCTGTGGGGGCACCTTGCATCTGGGAGATATCCTGAAGCATGCGGAATTTCAGCAGGCAGCCGGCCACTCTGGGCCACCGGGCCCTGGACACAAACGATGGCCTTTCCCCTGAGAAACAAAACTCACCAGGCCAGGTTCCTGATGTCAGTTTGCAGGAGGCACTTGGCACTGTCAAACCAGACACAGTTGCCTGTGGGGGCACCTTGCATCTGGGAGATATCCTGAACCATGCGGAATATCAGCAGGCAGCCGGCCACTCCGGGCCACCGGGTCCTGGACACAAACGATGGCCTTTCCCCTGAGAAACAAAACTCACCAGGCCAGGTTCCTGATGTCAGTTTGCAGGAGGCACTTGGCACTGTCAAACCAGACACAGTTGCCTGTGGGGGCACCTTGCATCTGGGAGATATCCTGAAGCATGCGGAATTTCAGCAGGCAGCCGGCCACTCCGGGCCACCGGGCCCTGGACACAAACGATGCCCTTTCCCCTGAGAAACAAAACTCACCAGGCCAGGTTCCTGATGTCAGTTTGCCGGAGGCACTTGGCACTGTCAAACCAGACACAGTTGCCTGTGGGGGCACCATGCATCTGGGAGATATCCTGAAGCATGCGGAATTTCAGCAGGCAGCCGGCCACTCCGGGCCACCGGGCCCTGGACACGAACCATGCCCTTTCCCCTGAGAAACAAAACTCACCAGGCCAGGTTCTGATGTCAGTTTGCAGGAGGCACTTGGCACTGTCAAACCAGACACAGTTGCCTGTGGGGGCACCTTGCATCTGGGAGATATCCTGAACCATGCGGAATTTCAGCAGGCAGCCGGCCACTCCGGGCCACCGGGCCCTGGACACAAACGATGGCCTTTCCCCTGAGAAACAAAACTCACCAGGCCAGGTTCCTGATCTCAGCTTGCAGGAGGCACTTGGCACTGTCAAACCAGACACAGTTGCCTGTGGGGGCACCTTGCATCTGGGAGATATCCTGAACCATGCGGAATTTCAGCAGGCAACCGGCCACTCCGGGCCACTGGGCCCTGGACACGAACGATGCCCTTTCCCCTGAGAAACAAAACTCACCAGGCCAGGTTCCTGATGTCAGTTTGCAGGAGGCACTTGGCACTCTCAAACAAGACACCGTTGCCTCTGGGGGCACCTTGCATCTGGGAGATATCCTGAACCATACGGAATTTCAGCAGGCAGCCGGCCACTCCGGGCCACCGAGCCCTGGACAAAAACGATGGCCTTTGCCCTGAGAAACAAAACTCACCAGGCCAGGTTCCTGATGTCAGTTTGCAGGAGGCACTTGGCACTGTCAAACCAGACACAGTTGCCTGTGGGGGCACCTTGCATCTGGGAGATATCATGAAGCATGCGGAATTTCAGCAGGCAGCCGGCCACTCCGGGCCACCGGGCCCTGGACACGAACGATGCCCTTTCCCCTGAGAAACAAAACTCACCAGGCCAGGTTCCTGATGTCAGTTTGCAGGAGGCACTTGGCACTGTCAAACCAGACACAGTTGCCTGTGGGGGCACCTTGCATCTGGGAGATATCCTGAACCATGCGGAATTTCAGCAGGCAGCCGGCCACTCCGGGCCACCGGGCCCTGGACACGAACCATGCCCTTTCCCCTGAGAAACAAAACTCACCAGGCCAGGTTCCTGATGTCAGTTTGCAGGAGGCACTTGGCACTGTCAAACCAGACACAGTTGCCTGTGGGGGCACCTTGCATCTGGGAGATATCCTGAACCATGCGGAATATCAGCAGGCAGCCGGCCACTCCGGGCTACCGGGCCCTGGACACAAACGATGGCCTTTCCCCTGAGAAACAAAACTCACCAGGCCAGGTTCCTGATGTCAGTTTGCAGGAGGCACTTGGCACTGTCAAACCAGACACAGTTGCCTGTGGGGGCACCTTGCATCTGGGAGATATCCTGAAGCATGCGGAATATCAGCAGGCAGCCGGCCACTCCGGGCCACCGGGCCCTGGACACAAACGATGGCCTTTCCCCTGAGAAACAAAACTCACCAGGCCAGGTTCCTGATGTCAGTTTGCAGGAGGCACTTGGCACTGTCAAACCAGACACAGTTGCCTGTGGGGGCACCTTGCATCTGGGAGATATCCTGAACCATGCGGAATATCAGCAGGCAGCCGGCCACTCCGGGCCACCGGGTCCTGGACACAAACGATGGCCTTTCCCCTGAGAAACAAAACTCACCAGGCCAGGTTCCTGATGTCAGTTTGCAGGAGGCACTTGGCACTGTCAAACCAGACACAGTTGCCTGTGGGGGCACCTTGCATCTGGGAGATATCCTGAAGCATGCGGAATTTCAGCAGGCAGCCGGCCACTCCGGGCCACCGGGCCCTGGACACGAACGATGGCCTTTCCCCTGAGAAACAAAACTCACCAGGCCAGGTTCTGATGTCAGTTTGCAGGAGGCACTTGGCACTCTCAAACCAGACACAGTTGCCTGTGGGGGCACCTTGCATCTGGGAGATATCCTGAACCATGCGGAATATCAGCAGGCAGCCGGCCACTCCGGGCCACCGGGCCCTGGACACAAACGATGGCCTTTCCCCTGAGAAACAAAACTCACCAGGCCAGGTTCCTGATGTCAGTTTGCCGGAGGCACTTGGCACTGTCAAACCAGACACAGTTGCCTGTGGGGGCACCTTGCATCAGGGAGATATCCTGAACCATGCGGAATTTCAGCAGGCAGCCGGCCACTCCGGGCCACTGGGCTCTGGACACAAACGATGCCCTTTCCCCTGAGAAACAAAACTCACCAGGCCAGGTTCCTGATGTCAGTTTGCAGGAGGCACTTGGCACTCTCAAACCAGACACAGTTGCCTGTGGGGGCACCTTGCATCTGGGAGATATCCTGAAGCATGCGGAATTTCAGCAGGCAGCCGGCCACTCTGGGCCACCGGGCCCTGGACACAAACGATGGACTTTCCCCAAAGAAATGAAACTCACCAGGCCAGGTTCCTGATGTCAGTTTGCAGGAGGCACTTGGCACTGCCAAACCAGGCACAGTTGTCTGTGGGGGCACCTTGCATCTGGGAGATATCCTGAAGCATGCGGAATTTCAGCAGGCAGCTGGCCACTCCGGGCCACCGGGCCCTGGACACGAACCATGCCCTTTCCCCTGAGAAACAAAACTCACCAGGCCAGGTTCCTGATCTCAGCTTGCAGGAGGCACTTGGCACTCTCAAACCAGACACAGTTGCCTGTGGGGGCACCTTGCATCTGGGAGATATCCTGAACCATGCGGAATTTCAGCAGGCAACCGGCCACTCCGGGCCACTGGGCCCTGGACACGAACGATGCCCTTTCCCCTGAGAAACAAAACTCACCAGGCCAGGTTCCTGATGTCAGTTTGCAGGAGGCACTTTGCACTCTCAAACAAGACACCGTTGCCTCTGGGGGCACCTTGCATCTGGGAGATATCCTGAACCATACGGAATTTCAGCAGGCAGCCGGCCACTCCGGGCCACCGAGCCCTGGACAAAAACGATGGCCTTTGCCCTGAGAAACAAAACTCACCAGGCCAGGTTCCTGATGTCAGTTTGCAGGAGGCACTTGGCACTGTCAAACCAGACACAGTTGCCTGTGGGGGCACCTTGCATCTGGGAGATATCATGAAGCATGCGGAATTTCAGCAGGCAGCCGGCCACTCCGGGCCACCGGGCCCTGGACACGAACGATGCCCTTTCCCCTGAGAAACAAAACTCACCAGGCCAGGTTCCTGATGTCAGTTTGCAGGAGGCACTTGGCACTGTCAAACCAGACACAGTTGCCTGTGGGGGCACCTTGCATCTGGGAGATATCCTGAACCATGCGGAATTTCAGCAGGCAGCCGGCCACTCCGGGCCACCGGGCCCTGGACACGAACCATGCCCTTTCCCCTGAGAAACAAAACTCACCAGGCCAGGTTCCTGATGTCAGTTTGCAGGAGGCACTTGGCACTGTCAAACCAGACACAGTTGCCTGTGGGGGCACCTTGCATCTGGGAGATATCCTGAACCATGCGGAATATCAGCAGGCAGCCGGCCACTCCGGGCTACCGGGCCCTGGACACAAACGATGGCCTTTCCCCTGAGAAACAAAACTCACCAGGCCAGGTTCCTGATGTCAGTTTGCAGGAGGCACTTGGCACTGTCAAACCAGACACAGTTGCCTGTGGGGGCACCTTGCATCTGGGAGATATCCTGAAGCATGCGGAATATCAGCAGGCAGCCGGCCACTCCGGGCCACCGGGCCCTGGACACAAACGATGGCCTTTCCCCTGAGAAACAAAACTCACCAGGCCAGGTTCCTGATGTCAGTTTGCAGGAGGCACTTGGCACTGTCAAACCAGACACAGTTGCCTGTGGGGGCACCTTGCATCTGGGAGATATCCTGAACCATGCGGAATATCAGCAGGCAGCCGGCCACTCCGGGCCACCGGGTCCTGGACACAAACGATGGCCTTTCCCCTGAGAAACAAAACTCACCAGGCCAGGTTCCTGATGTCAGTTTGCAGGAGGCACTTGGCACTGTCAAACCAGACACAGTTGCCTGTGGGGGCACCTTGCATCTGGGAGATATCCTGAAGCATGCGGAATTTCAGCAGGCAGCCGGCCACTCCGGGCCACCGGGCCCTGGACACGAACGATGGCCTTTCCCCTGAGAAACAAAACTCACCAGGCCAGGTTCTGATGTCAGTTTGCAGGAGGCACTTGGCACTCTCAAACCAGACACAGTTGCCTGTGGGGGCACCTTGCATCTGGGAGATATCCTGAACCATGCGGAATATCAGCAGGCAGCCGGCCACTCCGGGCCACCGGGCCCTGGACACAAACGATGGCCTTTCCCCTGAGAAACAAAACTCACCAGGCCAGGTTCCTGATGTCAGTTTGCCGGAGGCACTTGGCACTGTCAAACCAGACACAGTTGCCTGTGGGGGCACCTTGCATCTGGGAGATATCCTGAAGCATGCGGAATTTCAGCAGGCAGCCGGCCACTCCGGGCCACCGGGCCCTGGACACAAACGATGCCCTTTCCCCTGAGAAACAAAACTCACCAGGCCAGGTTCCTGATGTCAGTTTGCAGGAGGCACTTGGCACTGCCAAACCAGGCACAGTTGTCTGTGGGGGCACCTTGCATCTGGGAGATATCCTGAAGCATGCGGAATTTCAGCAGGCAGCTGGCCACTCCGGGCCACCGGGCCCTGGACACGAACGATGCCCTTTCCCCTGAGAAACAAAACTCACCAGGCCAGGTTCCTGATGTCAGTTTGCAGGAGGCACTTGGCACTGTCAAACCAGACACAGTTGCCTGTGGGGGCACCTTGCATCTGGGAGATATCCTGAACCATGCGGAATTTCAGCAGGCAGCCGGCCACTCCGGGCCACCGGGCCCTGGACACGAACCATGCCCTTTCCCCTGAGAAACAAAACTCACCAGGCCAGGTTCTGATGTCAGTTTGCAGGAGGCACTTGGCACTGTCAAACCAGACACAGTTGCCTGTGGGGGCACCTTGCATCTGGGAGATATCCTGAACCATGCGGAATTTCAGCAGGCAGCCGGCCACTCCGGGCCACCGGGCCCTGGACACGAACCATGCCCTTTCCCCTGAGAAACAAAACTCACCAGGCCAGGTTCCTGATGTCAGTTTGCAGGAGGCACTTGGCACTGTCAAACCAGACACAGTTGCCTGTGGGGGCACCTTGCATCTGGGAGATATCCTGAAGCATGCGGAATTTCAGCAGGCAGCCGGCCACTCCGGGCCACCGGGCCCTGGACACGAACCATGCCCTTTCCCCTGAGAAACAAAACTCACCAGGCCAGGTTCCTGATGTCAGTTTGCAGGAGGCACTTGGCACTGTCAAACCAGACACAGCTGCCTGTGGGGGCACCTTGCATCTGGGAGATATCCTGAAGCATGCGGAATTTCAGCAGGCAGCCGGCACTCCGGGCCACCGGGCCCAGGACACAAACGATGGCCTTTCCCCTGAGAAACAAAACTCACCAGGCCAGGTTCCTGATGTCAGTTTGCAGGAGGCACTTGGCACTGTCAAACCAGACACAGTTGCCTGTGGGGGCACCTTGCATCTGGGAGATATCCTGAAGCATGCGGAATTTCAGCAGGCAGCCGGCCACTCCGGGCCACCGGGCCCTGGACACAAACGATGGCCTTTCCCCAAAGAAATGAAACTCACCAGGCCAGGTTCCTGATGTCAGTTTGCAGGAGGCACTTGGCACTGCCAAACCAGACACAGTTGTCTGTGGGGGCACCTTGCATCTGGGAGATATCCTGAAGCATGCGGAATTTCAGCAGGCAGCTGGCCACTCCGGGCCACCGGGCCCTGGACACGAACCATGCCCTTTCCCCTGAGAAACAAAACTCACCAGGCCAGGTTCCTGATGTCAGTTTGCAGGAGGCACTTGGCACTCTCAAACCAGACACAGTTGCCGGTGGGGGCACCTTGCATCTGGGAGATATCCTGAAGCATGCGGAATTTCAGCAGGCAGCCGGCCACTCCGGGCCACCGGGCCCTGGACACGAACGATGGCCTTTCCCCTGAGAAACAAAACTCACCAGGCCAGGTTCTGATGTCAGTTTGCAGGAGGCACTTGGCACTCTCAAACCAGACACAGTTGCCTGTGGGGGCACCTTGCATCTGGGAGATATCCTGAACCATGCGGAATATCAGCAGGCAGCCGGCCACTCCGGGCCACCGGGCCCTGGACACAAACGATGGCCTTTCCCCTGAGAAACAAAACTCACCAGGCCAGGTTCCTGATGTCAGTTTGCCGGAGGCACTTGGCACTGTCAAACCAGACACAGTTGCCTGTGGGGGCACCTTGCATCTGGGAGATATCCTGAACCATGCGGAATTTCAGCAGGCAGCCGGCCACTCCGGGCCACTGGGCCCTGGACACAAACGATGCCCTTTCCCCTGAGAAACAAAACTCACCAGGCCAGGTTCCTGATGTCAGTTTGCAGGAGGCACTTGGCACTGCCAAACCAGACACAGTTGCCTGTGGGGGCACCTTGCATCTGGGAGATATCCTGAAGCATGCGGAATTTCAGCAGGCAGCCGGCCACTCCGGGCCACCGGGCCCTGGACACAAACGATGGACTTTCCCCAAAGAAATGAAACTCACCAGGCCAGGTTCCTGATGTCAGTTTGCAGGAGGCACTTGGCACTGCCAAACCAGGCACAGTTGTCTGTGGGGGCACCTTGCATCTGGGAGATATCCTGAAGCATGCGGAATTTCAGCAGGCAGCTGGCCACTCCGGGCCACCGGGCCCTGGACACGAACCATGCCCTTTCCCCTGAGAAACAAAACTCACCAGGCCAGGTTCCTGATGTCAGTTTGCAGGAGGCACTTGGCACTGTCAAACCAGACACAGTTGCCGGTGGGGGCACCTTGCATCTGGGAGATATCCTGAACCATGCGGAATTTCAGCAGGCAGCTGGCCACTCCGGGCCACCGGGCCCTGGACACGAACGACGCCCTTTCCCCTGAGAAACAAAACTCACCAGGCCAGGTTCCTGATGTCAGTTTGCAGGAGGCACTTGGCACTGTCAAACCAGACACAGTTGCCTGTGGGGGCACCTTGCATCTGGGAGATATCCTGAACCATGCGGAATATCAGCAGGCAGCCGGCCACTCCGGGCCACCGGGTCCTGGACACAAACGATGGCCTTTCCCCTGAGAAACAAAACTCACCAGGCCAGGTTCCTGATGTCAGTTTGCAGGAGGCACTTGGCACTGTCAAACCAGACACAGTTGCCTGTGGGGGCACCTTGCATCTGGGAGATATCCTGAAGCATGCGGAATTTCAGCAGGCAGCCGGCCACTCCGGGCCACCGGGCCCTGGACACGAACGATGGCCTTTCCCCTGAGAAACAAAACTCACCAGGCCAGGTTCTGATGTCAGTTTGCAGGAGGCACTTGGCACTCTCAAACCAGACACAGTTGCCTGTGGGGGCACCTTGCATCTGGGAGATATCCTGAACCATGCGGAATATCAGCAGGCAGCCGGCCACTCCGGGCCACCGGGCCCTGGACACAAACGATGGCCTTTCCCCTGAGAAACAAAACTCACCAGGCCAGGTTCCTGATGTCAGTTTGCCGGAGGCACTTGGCACTGTCAAACCAGACACAGTTGCCTGTGGGGGCACCTTGCATCTGGGAGATATCCTGAACCATGCGGAATTTCAGCAGGCAGCCGGCCACTCCGGGCCACTGGGCCCTGGACACAAACGATGCCCTTTCCCCTGAGAAACAAAACTCACCAGGCCAGGTTCCTGATGTCAGTTTGCAGGAGGCACTTGGCACTCTCAAACCAGACACAGTTGCCTGTGGGGGCACCTTGCATCTGGGAGATATCCTGAAGCATGCGGAATTTCAGCAGGCAGCCGGCCACTCCGGGCCACCGGGCCCTGGACACAAACGATGGACTTTCCCCAAAGAAATGAAACTCACCAGGCCAGGTTCCTGATGTCAGTTTGCAGGAGGCACTTGGCACTGCCAAACCAGGCACAGTTGTCTGTGGGGGCACCTTGCATCTGGGAGATATCCTGAAGCATGCGGAATTTCAGCAGGCAGCCGGCCACTCCGGGCCACCGGGCCCTGGACACGAACCATGCCCTTTCCCCTGAGAAACAAAACTCACCAGGCCAGGTTCCTGATGTCAGTTTGCAGGAGGCACTTGGCACTGTCAAACCAGACACAGTTGCCTGTGGGGGCACCTTGCATCTGGGAGATATCCTGAAGCATGCGGAATTTCAGCAGGCAGCCGGCACTCCGGGCCACCGGGCCCAGGACACAAACGATGGCCTTTCCCCTGAGAAACAAAACTCACCAGGCCAGGTTCCTGATGTCAGTTTGCAGGAGGCACTTGGCACTGTCAAACCAGACACAGTTGCCTGTGGGGGCACCTTGCATCTGGGAGATATCCTGAAGCATGCGGAATTTCAGCAGGCAGCCGGCCACTCCGGGCCACCGGGCCCTGGACACGAACGATGCCCTTTCCCCTGAGAAACAAAACTCACTAGGCCAGGTTCTGATGTCAGTTTGCAGGAGGCACTTGGCACTCTCAAACCAGACACAGTTGCCTGTGGGGGCACCTTGCATCTGGGAGATATCCTGAAGCATGCGGAATTTCAGCAGGCAGCCGGGCACTCCGGGCCACCGGGCCCTGGACACGAACGATGCCCTTTCCCCTGAGAAACAAAACTCACCAGGCCAGGTTCCTGATGTCAGTTTGCAGGAGGCACTTGGCACTCTCAAACCAGACACAGTTGCCTGTGGGGGCACCTTGCATCTGGGAGATATCATGAAGCATGCGGAATTTCAGCAGGCATCTCGCCACTCCGGGCCACCGGGCCCTGGACACGAACCATGCCCTTTCCCCTGAGAAACAAAACTCACCAGGCCAGGTTCCTGATGTCAGTTTGCAGGAGGCACTTGGCACTGTCAAACCAGACACAGTTGCCTGTGGGGGCACCTTGCATCTGGGAGATATCCTGAAGCATGCGGAATTTCAGCAGGCAGCTGGCCACTCCGGGCCACCGGGCCCTGGACACGAACGACGCCCTTTCCCCTGAGAAACAAAACTCACCAGGCCAGGTTCCTGATGTCAGTTTGCAGGAGGCACTTGGCACTCTCAAACCAGACACAGTTGTCTGTGGGGGCACCTTGCATCTGGGAGATATCCTGAAGCATGCGGAATTTCAGCAGGCAGTCGGCCACTCCGGGCCACCGGGCCCTGGACACGAACCATGCCCTTTCCCCTGAGAAATAAAACTCACCAGGCCAGGTTCCTGATGTCAGTTTGCAGGAGGCACTTGGCACTGTCAAACCAGACACAGTTGCCTGTGGGGGCACCTTGCATCTGGGAGATATCCTGAACCATGCGGAATTTCAGCAGGCAGCCGGCCACTCCGGGCCACCGGGCCCTGGACACGAACCATGCCCTTTCCCCTGAGAAACAAAACTCACCAGGCCAGGTTCCTGATGTCAGTTTGCCGGAGGCACTTGGCACTGTCAAACCAGACACAGTTGCCTGTGGGGGCACCTTGCATCTGGGAGATATCCTGAAGCATGCGGAATTTCAGCAGGCAGCCGGCCACTCCGGGCCACCGGGCCCTGGACACAAACGATGGCCTTTCCCCTGAGAAACAAAACTCACCAGGCCAGGTTCCTGATGTCAGTTTGCAGGAGGCACTTGGCACTGTCAAACCAGACACAGTTGCCTGTGGGGGCACCTTGCATCTGGGAGATATCCTGAAGCATGCGGAATTTCAGCAGGCAGTCGGCCACTCCGGGCCACCGGGCCCTGGACACGAACCATGCCCTTTCCCCTGAGAAATAAAACTCACCAGGCCAGGTTCCTGATGTCAGTTTGCAGGAGGCACTTGGCACTGTCAAACCAGACACAGTTGCCTGTGGGGGCACCTTGCATCTGGGAGATATCCTGAACCATGCGGAATTTCAGCAGGCAGCCGGCCACTCCGGGCCACCGGGCCCTGGACACGAACCATGCCCTTTCCCCTGAGAAACAAAACTCACCAGGCCAGGTTCCTGA
This sequence comes from Passer domesticus, assembly GCF_036417665.1. Lineage (NCBI taxonomy): Eukaryota > Metazoa > Chordata > Aves > Passeriformes > Passeridae > Passer > Passer domesticus. The sequence continues at coordinate 1,817,517 of NC_087499.1, forward strand.
TGTCAGTTTGCCGGAGGCACTTGGCACTGTCAAACCAGACACAGTTGCCTGTGGGGGCACCTTGCATCTGGGAGATATCCTGAAGCATGCGGAATTTCAGCAGGCAGCCGGCCACTCCGGGCCACCGGGCCCTGGACACAAACGATGGCCTTTCCCCTGAGAAACAAAACTCACCAGGCCAGGTTCCTGATGTCAGTTTGCAGGAGGCACTTGGCACTGTCAAACCAGACACAGTTGCCTGTGGGGGCACCTTGCATCTGGGAGATATCCTGAAGCATGCGGAATTTCAGCAGGCAGCCGGCCACTCCGGGCCACCGGGCCCTGGACACGAACCATGCCCTTTCCCCTGAGAAACAAAACTCACCAGGCCAGGTTCCTGATGTCAGTTTGCAGGAGGCACTTGGCACTGTCAAACCAGACACAGTTGCCTGTGGGGGCACCTTGCATCTAGGAGATATCCTGAACCATGCGGAATTTCAGCAGGCAGCCGGCCACTCCGGGCCACCGGGCCCTGGACACGAACCATGCCCTTTCCCCTGAGAAACAAAACTCACCAGGCCAGGTTCCTGATGTCAGTTTGCAGGAGGCACTTGGCACTGTCAAACCAGACACAGTTGCCTTTGGGGGCACCTTGCATCTGGGAGATATCCTGAAGCATGCGGAATTTCAGCAGGCAGCCGGCCACTCCGGGCCACCGGGCCCTGGACAGGAACGATGCCCTTTCCCCTGAGAAACAAAACTCACCAGGCCAGGTTCCTGATGTCAGTTTGCAGGAGGCACTTGGCACTGTCAAACCAGACACAGTTGCCTGTGGGGGCACCTTGCATCTGGGAGATATCCTGAACCATGCGGAATTTCAGCAGGCAGCCGGCCACTCCGGGCCACCGGGCCCTGGACACGAACGATGGCCTTTCCCCTGAGAAACAAAACTCACCAGGCCAGGTTCCTGATGTCAGTTTGCAGGAGGCACTTGGCACTGTCAAACCAGACACAGTTGCCTGTGGGGGCACCTTGCATCTGGGAGATATCCTGAACCATGCGGAATTTCAGCAGGCAGCCGGCCACTCCGGGCCACCGGGCCCTGGACACGAACCATGCCCTTTCCCCTGAGAAACAAAACTCACCAGGCCAGGTTCCTGATGTCAGTTTGCAGGAGGCACTTGGCACTCTCAAACCAGACACAGTTGCCTGTGGGGGCACCTTGCATCTGGGAGATATCCTGAAGCATGCGGAATTTCAGCAGGCAGCCGGCCACTCCGGGCCACCGGGCCCTGGACATGAACGATGCCATTTCCCCTGAGAAACAAAACTCACCAGGCCAGGTTCCTGATGTCAGTTTGCAGGAGGCACTTGGCACTGTCAAACCAGACACAGTTGCCTGTGGGGGCACCTTGCATCTGGGAGATATCCTGAACCATACGGAATTTCAGCAGGCAGCCGGCCACTCGGGGCCACCGAGCCCTGGACAAAAACGATGGCCTTTGCCCTGAGAAACAAAACTCACCAGGCCAGGTTCCTGATGTCAGTTTGCAGGAGGCACTTGGCACTGTCAAACCAGACACAGTTGCCTGTGGGGGCACCTTGCATCTGGGAGATATCATGAAGCATGCGGAATTTCAGCAGGCAGCCGGCCAATCCGGGCCACCGGGCCCTGGACACGAACCATGCCCTTTCCCCTGAGAAACAAAACTCACCAGGCCAGGTTCCTGATGTCAGTTTGCAGGAGGCACTTGGCACTGTCAAACCAGACACAGTTGCCTGTGGGGGCACCTTGCATCTGGGAGATATCCTGAAGCATGCGGAATTTCAGCAGGCAGCCGGCCACTCCGGGCCACCGGGCCCTGGACACGAACGATGGCCTTTCCCCTGAGAAACAAAACTCACCAGGCCAGGTTCCTGATGTCAGTTTGCAGGAGGCACTTGGCACTGTCAAACCAGACACAGTTGCCGGTGGGGGCACCTTGCATCTGGGAGATATCCTGAACCATGCGGAATTTCAGCAGGCAGCTGGCCACTCCGGGCCACCGGGCCCTGGACACGAACGACGCCCTTTCCCCTGAGAAACAAAACTCACCAGGCCAGGTTCCTGATGTCAGTTTGCAGGAGGCACTTGGCACTGTCAAACCAGACACAGTTGCCTGTGGGGGCACCTTGCATCTGGGAGATATCCTGAACCATGCGGAATATCAGCAGGCAGCCGGCCACTCCGGGCCACCGGGTCCTGGACACAAACGATGGCCTTTCCCCTGAGAAACAAAACTCACCAGGCCAGGTTCCTGATGTCAGTTTGCAGGAGGCACTTGGCACTGTCAAACCAGACACAGTTGCCTGTGGGGGCACCTTGCATCTGGGAGATATCCTGAAGCATGCGGAATTTCAGCAGGCAGCCGGCCACTCCGGGCCACCGGGCCCTGGACACGAACGATGGCCTTTCCCCTGAGAAACAAAACTCACCAGGCCAGGTTCTGATGTCAGTTTGCAGGAGGCACTTGGCACTCTCAAACCAGACACAGTTGCCTGTGGGGGCACCTTGCATCTGGGAGATATCCTGAACCATGCGGAATATCAGCAGGCAGCCGGCCACTCCGGGCCACCGGGCCCTGGACACAAACGATGGCCTTTCCCCTGAGAAACAAAACTCACCAGGCCAGGTTCCTGATGTCAGTTTGCCGGAGGCACTTGGCACTGTCAAACCAGACACAGTTGCCTGTGGGGGCACCTTGCATCTGGGAGATATCCTGAACCATGCGGAATTTCAGCAGGCAGCCGGCCACTCCGGGCCACTGGGCCCTGGACACAAACGATGCCCTTTCCCCTGAGAAACAAAACTCACCAGGCCAGGTTCCTGATGTCAGTTTGCAGGAGGCACTTGGCACTCTCAAACCAGACACAGTTGCCTGTGGGGGCACCTTGCATCTGGGAGATATCCTGAAGCATGCGGAATTTCAGCAGGCAGCCGGCCACTCCGGGCCACCGGGCCCTGGACACAAACGATGGACTTTCCCCAAAGAAATGAAACTCACCAGGCCAGGTTCCTGATGTCAGTTTGCAGGAGGCACTTGGCACTGCCAAACCAGGCACAGTTGTCTGTGGGGGCACCTTGCATCTGGGAGATATCCTGAAGCATGCGGAATTTCAGCAGGCAGCCGGCCACTCCGGGCCACCGGGCCCTGGACACGAACCATGCCCTTTCCCCTGAGAAACAAAACTCACCAGGCCAGGTTCCTGATGTCAGTTTGCAGGAGGCACTTGGCACTGTCAAACCAGACACAGTTGCCTGTGGGGGCACCTTGCATCTGGGAGATATCCTGAAGCATGCGGAATTTCAGCAGGCAGCCGGCACTCCGGGCCACCGGGCCCAGGACACGAACGATGGCCTTTCCCCTGAGAAACAAAACTCACCAGGCCAGGTTCCTGATGTCAGTTTGCAGGAGGCACTTGGCACTGTCAAACCAGACACAGTTGCCTGTGGGGGCACCTTGCATCTGGGAGATATCCTGAAGCATGCGGAATTTCAGCAGGCAGCCGGCCACTCCGGGCCACCGGGCCCTGGACACGAACGATGCCCTTTCCCCTGAGAAACAAAACTCACTAGGCCAGGTTCTGATGTCAGTTTGCAGGAGGCACTTGGCACTCTCAAACCAGACACAGTTGCCTGTGGGGGCACCTTGCATCTGGGAGATATCCTGAAGCATGCGGAATTTCAGCAGGCAGCCGGGCACTCCGGGCCACCGGGCCCTGGACACGAACGATGCCCTTTCCCCTGAGAAACAAAACTCACCAGGCCAGGTTCCTGATGTCAGTTTGCAGGAGGCACTTGGCACTCTCAAACCAGACACAGTTGCCTGTGGGGGCACCTTGCATCTGGGAGATATCATGAAGCATGCGGAATTTCAGCAGGCATCTCGCCACTCCGGGCCACCGGGCCCTGGACACGAACCATGCCCTTTCCCCTGAGAAACAAAACTCACCAGGCCAGGTTCCTGATGTCAGTTTGCAGGAGGCACTTGGCACTGTCAAACCAGACACAGTTGCCTGTGGGGGCACCTTGCATCTGGGAGATATCCTGAAGCATGCGGAATTTCAGCAGGCAGCTGGCCACTCCGGGCCACCGGGCCCTGGACACGAACGACGCCCTTTCCCCTGAGAAACAAAACTCACCAGGCCAGGTTCCTGATGTCAGTTTGCAGGAGGCACTTGGCACTCTCAAACCAGACACAGTTGTCTGTGGGGGCACCTTGCATCTGGGAGATATCCTGAAGCATGCGGAATTTCAGCAGGCAGTCGGCCACTCCGGGCCACCGGGCCCTGGACACGAACCATGCCCTTTCCCCTGAGAAATAAAACTCACCAGGCCAGGTTCCTGATGTCAGTTTGCAGGAGGCACTTGGCACTGTCAAACCAGACACAGTTGCCTGTGGGGGCACCTTGCATCTGGGAGATATCCTGAACCATGCGGAATTTCAGCAGGCAGCCGGCCACTCCGGGCCACCGGGCCCTGGACACGAACCATGCCCTTTCCCCTGAGAAACAAAACTCACCAGGCCAGGTTCCTGATGTCAGTTTGCCGGAGGCACTTGGCACTGTCAAACCAGACACAGTTGCCTGTGGGGGCACCTTGCATCTGGGAGATATCCTGAAGCATGCGGAATTTCAGCAGGCAGCCGGCCACTCCGGGCCACCGGGCCCTGGACACAAACGATGGCCTTTCCCCTGAGAAACAAAACTCACCAGGCCAGGTTCCTGATGTCAGTTTGCAGGAGGCACTTGGCACTGTCAAACCAGACACAGTTGCCTGTGGGGGCACCTTGCATCTGGGAGATATCCTGAAGCATGCGGAATTTCAGCAGGCAGCCGGCCACTCCGGGCCACCGGGCCCTGGACACGAACCATGCCCTTTCCCCTGAGAAACAAAACTCACCAGGCCAGGTTCCTGATGTCAGTTTGCAGGAGGCACTTGGCACTGTCAAACCAGACACAGTTGCCTGTGGGGGCACCTTGCATCTAGGAGATATCCTGAACCATGCGGAATTTCAGCAGGCAGCCGGCCACTCCGGGCCACCGGGCCCTGGACACGAACCATGCCCTTTCCCCTGAGAAACAAAACTCACCAGGCCAGGTTCCTGATGTCAGTTTGCAGGAGGCACTTGGCACTGTCAAACCAGACACAGTTGCCTTTGGGGGCACCTTGCATCTGGGAGATATCCTGAAGCATGCGGAATTTCAGCAGGCAGCCGGCCACTCCGGGCCACCGGGCCCTGGACAGGAACGATGCCCTTTCCCCTGAGAAACAAAACTCACCAGGCCAGGTTCCTGATGTCAGTTTGCAGGAGGCACTTGGCACTGTCAAACCAGACACAGTTGCCTGTGGGGGCACCTTGCATCTGGGAGATATCCTGAACCATGCGGAATTTCAGCAGGCAGCCGGCCACTCCGGGCCACCGGGCCCTGGACACGAACGATGGCCTTTCCCCTGAGAAACAAAACTCACCAGGCCAGGTTCCTGATGTCAGTTTGCAGGAGGCACTTGGCACTGTCAAACCAGACACAGTTGCCTGTGGGGGCACCTTGCATCTGGGAGATATCCTGAACCATGCGGAATTTCAGCAGGCAGCCGGCCACTCCGGGCCACCGGGCCCTGGACACGAACGATGCCCTTTCCCCTGAGAAACAAAACTCACCAGGCCAGGTTCCTGATGTCAGTTTGCAGGAGGCACTTGGCACTCTCAAACCAGACACAGTTGCCTGTGGGGGCACCTTGCATCTGGGAGATATCCTGAAGCATGCGGAATTTCAGCAGGCAGCCGGCCACTCCGGGCCACCGGGCCCTGGACATGAACGATGCCATTTCCCCTGAGAAACAAAACTCACCAGGCCAGGTTCCTGATGTCAGTTTGCAGGAGGCACTTGGCACTGTCAAACCAGACACAGTTGCCTGTGGGGGCACCTTGCATCTGGGAGATATCCTGAACCATACGGAATTTCAGCAGGCAGCCGGCCACTCGGGGCCACCGAGCCCTGGACAAAAACGATGGCCTTTGCCCTGAGAAACAAAACTCACCAGGCCAGGTTCCTGATGTCAGTTTGCAGGAGGCACTTGGCACTGTCAAACCAGACACAGTTGCCTGTGGGGGCACCTTGCATCTGGGAGATATCATGAAGCATGCGGAATTTCAGCAGGCAGCCGGCCAATCCGGGCCACCGGGCCCTGGACACGAACCATGCCCTTTCCCCTGAGAAACAAAACTCACCAGGCCAGGTTCCTGATGTCAGTTTGCAGGAGGCACTTGGCACTGTCAAACCAGACACAGTTGCCTGTGGGGGCACCTTGCATCTGGGAGATATCCTGAAGCATGCGGAATTTCAGCAGGCAGCCGGCCACTCCGGGCCACCGGGCCCTGGACACGAACGATGGCCTTTCCCCTGAGAAACAAAACTCACCAGGCCAGGTTCCTGATGTCAGTTTGCAGGAGGCACTTGGCACTGTCAAACCAGACACAGTTGCCTGTGGGGGCACCTTGCATCTGGGAGATATCCTGAAGCATGCGGAATTTCAGCAGGCAGCCGGCCACTCTGGGCCACCGGGCCCTGGACACAAACGATGGCCTTTCCCCTGAGAAACAAAACTCACCAGGCCAGGTTCCTGATGTCAGTTTGCAGGAGGCACTTGGCACTGTCAAACCAGACACAGTTGCCTCTGGGGGCACCTTGCATCTGGGAGATATCCTGAACCATGCGGAATTTCAGCAGGCAGCCGGCCACTCCGGGCCACCGGGCCCTGGACACGAACGATGGCCTTTCCCCTGAGAAACAAAACTCACCAGGCCAGGTTCCTGATGTCAGTTTGCAGGAGGCACTTGGCACTGTCAAACCAGACACAGTTGCCTGTGGGGGCACCTTGCATCTGGGAGATATCCTGAAGCATGCGGAATTTCAGCAGGCAGCCGGCCACTCTGGGCCACCGGGCCCTGGACACAAACGATGGCCTTTCCCCTGAGAAACAAAACTCACCAGGCCAGGTTCCTGATGTCAGTTTGCAGGAGGCACTTGGCACTGTCAAACCAGACACAGTTGCCTGTGGGGGCACCTTGCATCTGGGAGATATCCTGAACCATGCGGAATATCAGCAGGCAGCCGGCCACTCCGGGCCACCGGGTCCTGGACACAAACGATGGCCTTTCCCCTGAGAAACAAAACTCACCAGGCCAGGTTCCTGATGTCAGTTTGCAGGAGGCACTTGGCACTGTCAAACCAGACACAGTTGCCTGTGGGGGCACCTTGCATCTGGGAGATATCCTGAAGCATGCGGAATTTCAGCAGGCAGCCGGCCACTCCGGGCCACCGGGCCCTGGACACAAACGATGCCCTTTCCCCTGAGAAACAAAACTCACCAGGCCAGGTTCCTGATGTCAGTTTGCCGGAGGCACTTGGCACTGTCAAACCAGACACAGTTGCCTGTGGGGGCACCATGCATCTGGGAGATATCCTGAAGCATGCGGAATTTCAGCAGGCAGCCGGCCACTCCGGGCCACCGGGCCCTGGACACGAACCATGCCCTTTCCCCTGAGAAACAAAACTCACCAGGCCAGGTTCTGATGTCAGTTTGCAGGAGGCACTTGGCACTGTCAAACCAGACACAGTTGCCTGTGGGGGCACCTTGCATCTGGGAGATATCCTGAACCATGCGGAATTTCAGCAGGCAGCCGGCCACTCCGGGCCACCGGGCCCTGGACACAAACGATGGCCTTTCCCCTGAGAAACAAAACTCACCAGGCCAGGTTCCTGATCTCAGCTTGCAGGAGGCACTTGGCACTCTCAAACCAGACACAGTTGCCTGTGGGGGCACCTTGCATCTGGGAGATATCCTGAACCATGCGGAATTTCAGCAGGCAACCGGCCACTCCGGGCCACTGGGCCCTGGACACGAACGATGCCCTTTCCCCTGAGAAACAAAACTCACCAGGCCAGGTTCCTGATGTCAGTTTGCAGGAGGCACTTGGCACTCTCAAACAAGACACCGTTGCCTCTGGGGGCACCTTGCATCTGGGAGATATCCTGAACCATACGGAATTTCAGCAGGCAGCCGGCCACTCCGGGCCACCGAGCCCTGGACAAAAACGATGGCCTTTGCCCTGAGAAACAAAACTCACCAGGCCAGGTTCCTGATGTCAGTTTGCAGGAGGCACTTGGCACTGTCAAACCAGACACAGTTGCCTGTGGGGGCACCTTGCATCTGGGAGATATCATGAAGCATGCGGAATTTCAGCAGGCAGCCGGCCACTCCGGGCCACCGGGCCCTGGACACGAACGATGCCCTTTCCCCTGAGAAACAAAACTCACCAGGCCAGGTTCCTGATGTCAGTTTGCAGGAGGCACTTGGCACTGTCAAACCAGACACAGTTGCCTGTGGGGGCACCTTGCATCTGGGAGATATCCTGAACCATGCGGAATTTCAGCAGGCAGCCGGCCACTCCGGGCCACCGGGCCCTGGACACGAACCATGCCCTTTCCCCTGAGAAACAAAACTCACCAGGCCAGGTTCCTGATGTCAGTTTGCAGGAGGCACTTGGCACTGTCAAACCAGACACAGTTGCCTGTGGGGGCACCTTGCATCTGGGAGATATCCTGAACCATGCGGAATTTCAGCAGGCAGCCGGCCACTCCGGGCTACCGGGCCCTGGACACAAACGATGGCCTTTCCCCTGAGAAACAAAACTCACCAGGCCAGGTTCCTGATGTCAGTTTGCAGGAGGCACTTGGCACTGTCAAACCAGACACAGTTGCCTGTGGGGGCACCTTGCATCTGGGAGATATCCTGAAGCATGCGGAATATCAGCAGGCAGCCGGCCACTCCGGGCCACCGGGCCCTGGACACAAACGATGGCCTTTCCCCTGAGAAACAAAACTCACCAGGCCAGGTTCCTGATGTCAGTTTGCAGGAGGCACTTGGCACTGTCAAACCAGACACAGTTGCCTGTGGGGGCACCTTGCATCTGGGAGATATCCTGAACCATGCGGAATATCAGCAGGCAGCCGGCCACTCCGGGCCACCGGGTCCTGGACACAAACGATGGCCTTTCCCCTGAGAAACAAAACTCACCAGGCCAGGTTCCTGATGTCAGTTTGCAGGAGGCACTTGGCACTGTCAAACCAGACACAGTTGCCTGTGGGGGCACCTTGCATCTGGGAGATATCCTGAAGCATGCGGAATTTCAGCAGGCAGCCGGCCACTCCGGGCCACCGGGCCCTGGACACGAACGATGGCCTTTCCCCTGAGAAACAAAACTCACCAGGCCAGGTTCTGATGTCAGTTTGCAGGAGGCACTTGGCACTCTCAAACCAGACACAGTTGCCTGTGGGGGCACCTTGCATCTGGGAGATATCCTGAACCATGCGGAATATCAGCAGGCAGCCGGCCACTCCGGGCCACCGGGCCCTGGACACAAACGATGGCCTTTCCCCTGAGAAACAAAACTCACCAGGCCAGGTTCCTGATGTCAGTTTGCCGGAGGCACTTGGCACTGTCAAACCAGACACAGTTGCCTGTGGGGGCACCTTGCATCTGGGAGATATCCTGAACCATGCGGAATTTCAGCAGGCAGCCGGCCACTCCGGGCCACTGGGCTCTGGACACAAACGATGCCCTTTCCCCTGAGAAACAAAACTCACCAGGCCAGGTTCCTGATGTCAGTTTGCAGGAGGCACTTGGCACTGTCAAACCAGACACAGTTGCCTGTGGGGGCACCTTGCATCTGGGAGATATCCTGAAGCATGCGGAATTTCAGCAGGCAGCCGGCCACTCTGGGCCACCGGGCCCTGGACACAAACGATGGACTTTCCCCAAAGAAATGAAACTCACCAGGCCAGGTTCCTGATGTCAGTTTGCAGGAGGCACTTGGCACTGCCAAACCAGGCACAGTTGTCTGTGGGGGCACCTTGCATCTGGGAGATATCCTGAAGCATGCGGAATTTCAGCAGGCAGCTGGCCACTCCGGGCCACCGGGCCCTGGACACGAACCATGCCCTTTCCCCTGAGAAACAAAACTCACCAGGCCAGGTTCCTGATCTCAGCTTGCAGGAGGCACTTGGCACTCTCAAACCAGACACAGTTGCCTGTGGGGGCACCTTGCATCTGGGAGATATCCTGAACCATGCGGAATTTCAGCAGGCAACCGGCCACTCCGGGCCACTGGGCCCTGGACACGAACGATGCCCTTTCCCCTGAGAAACAAAACTCACCAGGCCAGGTTCCTGATGTCAGTTTGCAGGAGGCACTTTGCACTCTCAAACAAGACACCGTTGCCTCTGGGGGCACCTTGCATCTGGGAGATATCCTGAACCATACGGAATTTCAGCAGGCAGCCGGCCACTCCGGGCCACCGAGCCCTGGACAAAAACGATGGCCTTTGCCCTGAGAAACAAAACTCACCAGGCCAGGTTCCTGATGTCAGTTTGCAGGAGGCACTTGGCACTGTCAAACCAGACACAGTTGCCTGTGGGGGCACCTTGCATCTGGGAGATATCATGAAGCATGCGGAATTTCAGCAGGCAGCCGGCCACTCCGGGCCACCGGGCCCTGGACACGAACGATGCCCTTTCCCCTGAGAAACAAAACTCACCAGGCCAGGTTCCTGATGTCAGTTTGCAGGAGGCACTTGGCACTGTCAAACCAGACACAGTTGCCTGTGGGGGCACCTTGCATCTGGGAGATATCCTGAACCATGCGGAATTTCAGCAGGCAGCCGGCCACTCCGGGCCACCGGGCCCTGGACACGAACCATGCCCTTTCCCCTGAGAAACAAAACTCACCAGGCCAGGTTCCTGATGTCAGTTTGCAGGAGGCACTTGGCACTGTCAAACCAGACACAGTTGCCTGTGGGGGCACCTTGCATCTGGGAGATATCCTGAACCATGCGGAATATCAGCAGGCAGCCGGCCACTCCGGGCTACCGGGCCCTGGACACAAACGATGGCCTTTCCCCTGAGAAACAAAACTCACCAGGCCAGGTTCCTGATGTCAGTTTGCAGGAGGCACTTGGCACTGTCAAACCAGACACAGTTGCCTGTGGGGGCACCTTGCATCTGGGAGATATCCTGAAGCATGCGGAATATCAGCAGGCAGCCGGCCACTCCGGGCCACCGGGCCCTGGACACAAACGATGGCCTTTCCCCTGAGAAACAAAACTCACCAGGCCAGGTTCCTGATGTCAGTTTGCAGGAGGCACTTGGCACTGTCAAACCAGACACAGTTGCCTGTGGGGGCACCTTGCATCTGGGAGATATCCTGAACCATGCGGAATATCAGCAGGCAGCCGGCCACTCCGGGCCACCGGGTCCTGGACACAAACGATGGCCTTTCCCCTGAGAAACAAAACTCACCAGGCCAGGTTCCTGATGTCAGTTTGCAGGAGGCACTTGGCACTGTCAAACCAGACACAGTTGCCTGTGGGGGCACCTTGCATCTGGGAGATATCCTGAAGCATGCGGAATTTCAGCAGGCAGCCGGCCACTCCGGGCCACCGGGCCCTGGACACGAACGATGGCCTTTCCCCTGAGAAACAAAACTCACCAGGCCAGGTTCTGATGTCAGTTTGCAGGAGGCACTTGGCACTCTCAAACCAGACACAGTTGCCTGTGGGGGCACCTTGCATCTGGGAGATATCCTGAACCATGCGGAATATCAGCAGGCAGCCGGCCACTCCGGGCCACCGGGCCCTGGACACAAACGATGCCCTTTCCCCTGAGAAACAAAACTCACCAGGCCAGGTTCCTGATGTCAGTTTGCAGGAGGCACTTGGCACTGTCAAACCAGACACAGTTGCCTGTGGGGGCACCTTGCATCTGGGAGATATCCTGAAGCATGCGGAATTTCAGCAGGCAGCCGGCCACTCCGGGCCACCGGGCCCTGGACACGAACCATGCCCTTTCCCCTGAGAAACAAAACTCACCAGGCCAGGTTCCTGATGTCAGTTTGCAGGAGGCACTTGGCACTGTCAAACCAGACACAGTTGCCTGTGGGGGCACCTTGCATCTGGGAGATATCCTGAACCATGCGGAATATCAGCAGGCAGCCGGCCACTCCGGGCTACCGGGCCCTGGACACAAACGATGGCCTTTCCCCTGAGAAACAAAACTCACCAGGCCAGGTTCCTGATGTCAGTTTGCAGGAGGCACTTGGCACTGTCAAACCAGACACAGTTGCCTGTGGGGGCACCTTGCATCTGGGAGATATCCTGAAGCATGCGGAATATCAGCAGGCAGCCGGCCACTCCGGGCCACCGGGCCCTGGACACAAACGATGGCCTTTCCCCTGAGAAACAAAACTCACCAGGCCAGGTTCCTGATGTCAGTTTGCAGGAGGCACTTGGCACTGTCAAACCAGACACAGTTGCCTGTGGGGGCACCTTGCATCTGGGAGATATCCTGAACCATGCGGAATATCAGCAGGCAGCCGGCCACTCCGGGCCACCGGGTCCTGGACACAAACGATGGCCTTTCCCCTGAGAAACAAAACTCACCAGGCCAGGTTCCTGATGTCAGTTTGCAGGAGGCACTTGGCACTGTCAAACCAGACACAGTTGCCTGTGGGGGCACCTTGCATCTGGGAGATATCCTGAAGCATGCGGAATTTCAGCAGGCAGCCGGCCACTCCGGGCCACCGGGCCCTGGACACGAACGATGGCCTTTCCCCTGAGAAACAAAACTCACCAGGCCAGGTTCTGATGTCAGTTTGCAGGAGGCACTTGGCACTCTCAAACCAGACACAGTTGCCTGTGGGGGCACCTTGCATCTGGGAGATATCCTGAACCATGCGGAATATCAGCAGGCAGCCGGCCACTCCGGGCCACCGGGCCCTGGACACAAACGATGGCCTTTCCCCTGAGAAACAAAACTCACCAGGCCAGGTTCCTGATGTCAGTTTGCCGGAGGCACTTGGCACTGTCAAACCAGACACAGTTGCCTGTGGGGGCACCTTGCATCTGGGAGATATCCTGAACCATGCGGAATTTCAGCAGGCAGCCGGCCACTCCGGGCCACTGGGCTCTGGACACAAACGATGCCCTTTCCCCTGAGAAACAAAACTCACCAGGCCAGGTTCCTGATGTCAGTTTGCAGGAGGCACTTGGCACTGTCAAACCAGACACAGTTGCCTGTGGGGGCACCTTGCATCTGGGAGATATCCTGAAGCATGCGGAATTTCAGCAGGCAGCCGGCCACTCTGGGCCACCGGGCCCTGGACACAAACGATGGACTTTCCCCAAAGAAATGAAACTCACCAGGCCAGGTTCCTGATGTCAGTTTGCAGGAGGCACTTGGCACTGCCAAACCAGGCACAGTTGTCTGTGGGGGCACCTTGCATCTGGGAGATATCCTGAAGCATGCGGAATTTCAGCAGGCAGCTGGCCACTCCGGGCCACCGGGCCCTGGACACGAACCATGCCCTTTCCCCTGAGAAACAAAACTCACCAGGCCAGGTTCCTGATCTCAGCTTGCAGGAGGCACTTGGCACTCTCAAACCAGACACAGTTGCCTGTGGGGGCACCTTGCATCTGGGAGATATCCTGAACCATGCGGAATTTCAGCAGGCAACCGGCCACTCCGGGCCACTGGGCCCTGGACACGAACGATGCCCTTTCCCCTGAGAAACAAAACTCACCAGGCCAGGTTCCTGATGTCAGTTTGCAGGAGGCACTTTGCACTCTCAAACAAGACACCGTTGCCTCTGGGGGCACCTTGCATCTGGGAGATATCCTGAACCATACGGAATTTCAGCAGGCAGCCGGCCACTCCGGGCCACCGAGCCCTGGACAAAAACGATGGCCTTTGCCCTGAGAAACAAAACTCACCAGGCCAGGTTCCTGATGTCAGTTTGCAGGAGGCACTTGGCACTGTCAAACCAGACACAGTTGCCTGTGGGGGCACCTTGCATCTGGGAGATATCATGAAGCATGCGGAATTTCAGCAGGCAGCCGGCCACTCCGGGCCACCGGGCCCTGGACACGAACGATGCCCTTTCCCCTGAGAAACAAAACTCACCAGGCCAGGTTCCTGATGTCAGTTTGCAGGAGGCACTTGGCACTGTCAAACCAGACACAGTTGCCTGTGGGGGCACCTTGCATCTGGGAGATATCCTGAACCATGCGGAATTTCAGCAGGCAGCCGGCCACTCCGGGCCACCGGGCCCTGGACACGAACCATGCCCTTTCCCCTGAGAAACAAAACTCACCAGGCCAGGTTCCTGATGTCAGTTTGCAGGAGGCACTTGGCACTGTCAAACCAGACACAGTTGCCTGTGGGGGCACCTTGCATCTGGGAGATATCCTGAACCATGCGGAATATCAGCAGGCAGCCGGCCACTCCGGGCTACCGGGCCCTGGACACAAACGATGGCCTTTCCCCTGAGAAACAAAACTCACCAGGCCAGGTTCCTGATGTCAGTTTGCAGGAGGCACTTGGCACTGTCAAACCAGACACAGTTGCCTGTGGGGGCACCTTGCATCTGGGAGATATCCTGAAGCATGCGGAATATCAGCAGGCAGCCGGCCACTCCGGGCCACCGGGCCCTGGACACAAACGATGGCCTTTCCCCTGAGAAACAAAACTCACCAGGCCAGGTTCCTGATGTCAGTTTGCAGGAGGCACTTGGCACTGTCAAACCAGACACAGTTGCCTGTGGGGGCACCTTGCATCTGGGAGATATCCTGAACCATGCGGAATATCAGCAGGCAGCCGGCCACTCCGGGCCACCGGGTCCTGGACACAAACGATGGCCTTTCCCCTGAGAAACAAAACTCACCAGGCCAGGTTCCTGATGTCAGTTTGCAGGAGGCACTTGGCACTGTCAAACCAGACACAGTTGCCTGTGGGGGCACCTTGCATCTGGGAGATATCCTGAAGCATGCGGAATTTCAGTAGGCAGCCGGCCACTCCGGGCCAACGGGCCCTGGACACGAACGATGGCCTTTCCCCTGAGAAACAAAACTCACCAGGCCAGGTTCTGATGTCAGTTTGCAGGAGGCACTTGGCACTCTCAAACCAGACACAGTTGCCTGTGGGGGCACCTTGCATCTGGGAGATATCCTGAACCATGCGGAATATCAGCAGGCAGCCGGCCACTCCGGGCCACCGGGCCCTGGACACAAACGATGGCCTTTCCCCTGAGAAACAAAACTCACCAGGCCAGGTTCCTGATGTCAGTTTGCCGGAGGCACTTGGCACTGTCAAACCAGACACAGTTGCCTGTGGGGGCACCTTGCATCTGGGAGATATCCTGAAGCATGCGGAATTTCAGCAGGCAGCCGGCCACTCCGGGCCACCGGGCCCTGGACACAAACGATGCCCTTTCCCCTGAGAAACAAAACTCACCAGGCCAGGTTCCTGATGTCAGTTTGCAGGAGGCACTTGGCACTGCCAAACCAGGCACAGTTGTCTGTGGGGGCACCTTGCATCTGGGAGATATCCTGAAGCATGCGGAATTTCAGCAGGCAGCTGGCCACTCCGGGCCACCGGGCCCTGGACACGAACGATGGCCTTTCCCCTGAGAAACAAAACTCACCAGGCCAGGTTCCTGATGTCAGTTTGCAGGAGGCACTTGGCACTGTCAAACCAGACACAGTTGCCGGTGGGGGCACCTTGCATCTGGGAGATATCCTGAACCATGCGGAATTTCAGCAGGCAGCCGGCCACTCCGGGCCACCGGGCCCTGGACACGAACCATGCCCTTTCCCCTGAGAAACAAAACTCACCAGGCCAGGTTCTGATGTCAGTTTGCAGGAGGCACTTGGCACTGTCAAACCAGACACAGTTGCCTGTGGGGGCACCTTGCATCTGGGAGATATCCTGAACCATGCGGAATTTCAGCAGGCAGCCGGCCACTCCGGGCCACCGGGCCCTGGACACGAACCATGCCCTTTCCCCTGAGAAACAAAACTCACCAGGCCAGGTTCCTGATGTCAGTTTGCAGGAGGCACTTGGCACTGTCAAACCAGACACAGTTGCCTGTGGGGGCACCTTGCATCTGGGAGATATCCTGAAGCATGCGGAATTTCAGCAGGCAGCCGGCCACTCCGGGCCACCGGGCCCTGGACACGAACCATGCCCTTTCCCCTGAGAAACAAAACTCACCAGGCCAGGTTCCTGATGTCAGTTTGCAGGAGGCACTTGGCACTGTCAAACCAGACACAGCTGCCTGTGGGGGCACCTTGCATCTGGGAGATATCCTGAAGCATGCGGAATTTCAGCAGGCAGCCGGCACTCCGGGCCACCGGGCCCAGGACACAAACGATGGCCTTTCCCCTGAGAAACAAAACTCACCAGGCCAGGTTCCTGATGTCAGTTTGCAGGAGGCACTTGGCACTCTCAAACCAGACACAGTTGCCTGTGGGGGCACCTTGCATCTGGGAGATATCCTGAAGCATGCGGAATTTCAGCAGGCAGCCGGCCACTCCGGGCCACCGGGCCCTGGACATGAACGATGCCATTTCCCCTGAGAAACAAAACTCACCAGGCCAGGTTCCTGATGTCAGTTTGCAGGAGGCACTTGGCACTGTCAAACCAGACACAGTTGCCTGTGGGGGCACCTTGCATCTGGGAGATATCCTGAACCATACGGAATTTCAGCAGGCAGCCGGCCACTCGGGGCCACCGAGCCCTGGACAAAAACGATGGCCTTTGCCCTGAGAAACAAAACTCACCAGGCCAGGTTCCTGATGTCAGTTTGCAGGAGGCACTTGGCACTGTCAAACCAGACACAGTTGCCTGTGGGGGCACCTTGCATCTGGGAGATATCATGAAGCATGCGGAATTTCAGCAGGCAGCCGGCCAATCCGGGCCACCGGGCCCTGGACACGAACCATGCCCTTTCCCCTGAGAAACAAAACTCACCAGGCCAGGTTCCTGATGTCAGTTTGCAGGAGGCACTTGGCACTGTCAAACCAGACACAGTTGCCTGTGGGGGCACCTTGCATCTGGGAGATATCCTGAAGCATGCGGAATTTCAGCAGGCAGCCGGCCACTCCGGGCCACCGGGCCCTGGACACGAACGATGGCCTTTCCCCTGAGAAACAAAACTCACCAGGCCAGGTTCCTGATGTCAGTTTGCAGGAGGCACTTGGCACTGTCAAACCAGACACAGTTGCCGGTGGGGGCACCTTGCATCTGGGAGATATCCTGAACCATGCGGAATTTCAGCAGGCAGCTGGCCACTCCGGGCCACCGGGCCCTGGACACGAACGACGCCCTTTCCCCTGAGAAACAAAACTCACCAGGCCAGGTTCCTGATGTCAGTTTGCAGGAGGCACTTGGCACTGTCAAACCAGACACAGTTGCCTGTGGGGGCACCTTGCATCTGGGAGATATCCTGAACCATGCGGAATATCAGCAGGCAGCCGGCCACTCCGGGCCACCGGGTCCTGGACACAAACGATGGCCTTTCCCCTGAGAAACAAAACTCACCAGGCCAGGTTCCTGATGTCAGTTTGCAGGAGGCACTTGGCACTGTCAAACCAGACACAGTTGCCTGTGGGGGCACCTTGCATCTGGGAGATATCCTGAAGCATGCGGAATTTCAGCAGGCAGCCGGCCACTCCGGGCCACCGGGCCCTGGACACGAACGATGGCCTTTCCCCTGAGAAACAAAACTCACCAGGCCAGGTTCTGATGTCAGTTTGCAGGAGGCACTTGGCACTCTCAAACCAGACACAGTTGCCTGTGGGGGCACCTTGCATCTGGGAGATATCCTGAACCATGCGGAATATCAGCAGGCAGCCGGCCACTCCGGGCCACCGGGCCCTGGACACAAACGATGGCCTTTCCCCTGAGAAACAAAACTCACCAGGCCAGGTTCCTGATGTCAGTTTGCCGGAGGCACTTGGCACTGTCAAACCAGACACAGTTGCCTGTGGGGGCACCTTGCATCTGGGAGATATCCTGAACCATGCGGAATTTCAGCAGGCAGCCGGCCACTCCGGGCCACTGGGCCCTGGACACAAACAATGCCCTTTCCCCTGAGAAACAAAACTCACCAGGCCAGGTTCCTGATGTCAGTTTGCAGGAGGCACTTGGCACTCTCAAACCAGACACAGTTGCCTGTGGGGGCACCTTGCATCTGGGAGATATCCTGAAGCATGCGGAATTTCAGCAGGCAGCCGGCCACTCCGGGCCACCGGGCCCTGGACACAAACGATGGACTTTCCCCAAAGAAATGAAACTCACCAGGCCAGGTTCCTGATGTCAGTTTGCAGGAGGCACTTGGCACTGCCAAACCAGGCACAGTTGTCTGTGGGGGCACCTTGCATCTGGGAGATATCCTGAAGCATGCGGAATTTCAGCAGGCAGCCGGCCACTCCGGGCCACCGGGCCCTGGACACGAACCATGCCCTTTCCCCTGAGAAACAAAACTCACCAGGCCAGGTTCCTGATGTCAGTTTGCAGGAGGCACTTGGCACTGTCAAACCAGACACAGTTGCCTGTGGGGGCACCTTGCATCTGGGAGATATCCTGAAGCATGCGGAATTTCAGCAGGCAGCCGGCACTCCGGGCCACCGGGCCCAGGACACGAACGATGGCCTTTCCCCTGAGAAACAAAACTCACCAGGCCAGGTTCCTGATGTCAGTTTGCAGGAGGCACTTGGCACTGTCAAACCAGACACAGTTGCCTGTGGGGGCACCTTGCATCTGGGAGATATCCTGAAGCATGCGGAATTTCAGCAGGCAGCCGGCCACTCCGGGCCACCGGGCCCTGGACACGAACGATGCCCTTTCCCCTGAGAAACAAAACTCACTAGGCCAGGTTCTGATGTCAGTTTGCAGGAGGCACTTGGCACTCTCAAACCAGACACAGTTGCCTGTGGGGGCACCTTGCATCTGGGAGATATCATGAAGCATGCGGAATTTCAGCAGGCAGCCGGCCACTCCGGGCCACCGGGCCCTGGACACGAACGATGCCCTTTCCCCTGAGAAACAAAACTCACCAGGCCAGGTTCCTGATGTCAGTTTGCAGGAGGCACTTGGCACTGTCAAACCAGACACAGTTGCCTGTGGGGGCACCTTGCATCTGGGAGATATCCTGAACCATGCGGAATTTCAGCAGGCAGCCGGCCACTCCGGGCCACCGGGCCCTGGACACGAACCATGCCCTTTCCCCTGAGAAACAAAACTCACCAGGCCAGGTTCCTGATGTCAGTTTGCAGGAGGCACTTGGCACTGTCAAACCAGACACAGTTGCCTGTGGGGGCACCTTGCATCTGGGAGATATCCTGAACCATGCGGAATATCAGCAGGCAGCCGGCCACTCCGGGCTACCGGGCCCTGGACACAAACGATGGCCTTTCCCCTGAGAAACAAAACTCACCAGGCCAGGTTCCTGATGTCAGTTTGCAGGAGGCACTTGGCACTGTCAAACCAGACACAGTTGCCTGTGGGGGCACCTTGCATCTGGGAGATATCCTGAAGCATGCGGAATATCAGCAGGCAGCCGGCCACTCCGGGCCACCGGGCCCTGGACACAAACGATGGCCTTTCCCCTGAGAAACAAAACTCACCAGGCCAGGTTCCTGATGTCAGTTTGCAGGAGGCACTTGGCACTGTCAAACCAGACACAGTTGCCTGTGGGGGCACCTTGCATCTGGGAGATATCCTGAACCATGCGGAATATCAGCAGGCAGCCGGCCACTCCGGGCCACCGGGTCCTGGACACAAACGATGGCCTTTCCCCTGAGAAACAAAACTCACCAGGCCAGGTTCCTGATGTCAGTTTGCAGGAGGCACTTGGCACTGTCAAACCAGACACAGTTGCCTGTGGGGGCACCTTGCATCTGGGAGATATCCTGAAGCATGCGGAATTTCAGCAGGCAGCCGGCCACTCCGGGCCACCGGGCCCTGGACACGAACGATGGCCTTTCCCCTGAGAAACAAAACTCACCAGGCCAGGTTCTGATGTCAGTTTGCAGGAGGCACTTGGCACTCTCAAACCAGACACAGTTGCCTGTGGGGGCACCTTGCATCTGGGAGATATCCTGAACCATGCGGAATATCAGCAGGCAGCCGGCCACTCCGGGCCACCGGGCCCTGGACACAAACGATGCCCTTTCCCCTGAGAAACAAAACTCACCAGGCCAGGTTCCTGATGTCAGTTTGCAGGAGGCACTTGGCACTGTCAAACCAGACACAGTTGCCTGTGGGGGCACCTTGCATCTGGGAGATATCCTGAAGCATGCGGAATTTCAGCAGGCAGCCGGCCACTCCGGGCCACCGGGCCCTGGACACGAACCATGCCCTTTCCCCTGAGAAACAAAACTCACCAGGCCAGGTTCCTGATGTCAGTTTGCAGGAGGCACTTGGCACTGTCAAACCAGACACAGTTGCCTGTGGGGGCACCTTGCATCTGGGAGATATCCTGAACCATGCGGAATATCAGCAGGCAGCCGGCCACTCCGGGCTACCGGGCCCTGGACACAAACGATGGCCTTTCCCCTGAGAAACAAAACTCACCAGGCCAGGTTCCTGATGTCAGTTTGCAGGAGGCACTTGGCACTGTCAAACCAGACACAGTTGCCTGTGGGGGCACCTTGCATCTGGGAGATATCCTGAAGCATGCGGAATATCAGCAGGCAGCCGGCCACTCCGGGCCACCGGGCCCTGGACACAAACGATGGCCTTTCCCCTGAGAAACAAAACTCACCAGGCCAGGTTCCTGATGTCAGTTTGCAGGAGGCACTTGGCACTGTCAAACCAGACACAGTTGCCTGTGGGGGCACCTTGCATCTGGGAGATATCCTGAACCATGCGGAATATCAGCAGGCAGCCGGCCACTCCGGGCCACCGGGTCCTGGACACAAACGATGGCCTTTCCCCTGAGAAACAAAACTCACCAGGCCAGGTTCCTGATGTCAGTTTGCAGGAGGCACTTGGCACTGTCAAACCAGACACAGTTGCCTGTGGGGGCACCTTGCATCTGGGAGATATCCTGAAGCATGCGGAATTTCAGCAGGCAGCCGGCCACTCCGGGCCACCGGGCCCTGGACACGAACGATGGCCTTTCCCCTGAGAAACAAAACTCACCAGGCCAGGTTCTGATGTCAGTTTGCAGGAGGCACTTGGCACTCTCAAACCAGACACAGTTGCCTGTGGGGGCACCTTGCATCTGGGAGATATCCTGAACCATGCGGAATATCAGCAGGCAGCCGGCCACTCCGGGCCACCGGGCCCTGGACACAAACGATGGCCTTTCCCCTGAGAAACAAAACTCACCAGGCCAGGTTCCTGATGTCAGTTTGCCGGAGGCACTTGGCACTGTCAAACCAGACACAGTTGCCTGTGGGGGCACCTTGCATCTGGGAGATATCCTGAACCATGCGGAATTTCAGCAGGCAGCCGGCCACTCCGGGCCACTGGGCTCTGGACACAAACGATGCCCTTTCCCCTGAGAAACAAAACTCACCAGGCCAGGTTCCTGATGTCAGTTTGCAGGAGGCACTTGGCACTGTCAAACCAGACACAGTTGCCTGTGGGGGCACCTTGCATCTGGGAGATATCCTGAAGCATGCGGAATTTCAGCAGGCAGCCGGCCACTCTGGGCCACCGGGCCCTGGACACAAACGATGGACTTTCCCCAAAGAAATGAAACTCACCAGGCCAGGTTCCTGATGTCAGTTTGCAGGAGGCACTTGGCACTGCCAAACCAGGCACAGTTGTCTGTGGGGGCACCTTGCATCTGGGAGATATCCTGAAGCATGCGGAATTTCAGCAGGCAGCTGGCCACTCCGGGCCACCGGGCCCTGGACACGAACCATGCCCTTTCCCCTGAGAAACAAAACTCACCAGGCCAGGTTCCTGATCTCAGCTTGCAGGAGGCACTTGGCACTCTCAAACCAGACACAGTTGCCTGTGGGGGCACCTTGCATCTGGGAGATATCCTGAACCATGCGGAATTTCAGCAGGCAACCGGCCACTCCGGGCCACTGGGCCCTGGACACGAACGATGCCCTTTCCCCTGAGAAACAAAACTCACCAGGCCAGGTTCCTGATGTCAGTTTGCAGGAGGCACTTTGCACTCTCAAACAAGACACCGTTGCCTCTGGGGGCACCTTGCATCTGGGAGATATCCTGAACCATACGGAATTTCAGCAGGCAGCCGGCCACTCCGGGCCACCGAGCCCTGGACAAAAACGATGGCCTTTGCCCTGAGAAACAAAACTCACCAGGCCAGGTTCCTGATGTCAGTTTGCAGGAGGCACTTGGCACTGCCAAACCAGGCACAGTTGTCTGTGGGGGCACCTTGCATCTGGGAGATATCCTGAAGCATGCGGAATTTCAGCAGGCAGCTGGCCACTCCGGGCCACCGGGCCCTGGACACGAACCATGCCCTTTCCCCTGAGAAACAAAACTCACCAGGCCAGGTTCCTGATGTCAGTTTGCAGGAGGCACTTGGCACTGTCAAACCAGACACAGTTGCCGGTGGGGGCACCTTGCATCTGGGAGATATCCTGAACCATGCGGAATTTCAGCAGGCAGCCGGCCACTCCGGGCCACCGGGCCCTGGACACAAACGATGGACTTTCCCCAAAGAAATGAAACTCACCAGGCCAGGTTCTGATGTCAGTTTGCAGGAGGCACTTGGCACTCTCAAACCAGACACAGTTGCCTGTGGGGGCACCTTGCATCTGGGAGATATCCTGAACCATGCGGAATTTCAGCAGGCAGCCGGCCACTCCGGGCCACCGGGCCCTGGACACGAACCATGCCCTTTCCCCTGAGAAACAAAACTCACCAGGCCAGGTTCCTGATGTCAGTTTGCAGGAGGCACTTGGCACTGTCAAACCAGACACAGTTGCCTGTGGGGGCACCTTGCATCTGGGAGATATCCTGAAGCATGCGGAATTTCAGCAGGCAGCCGGCCACTCCGGGCCACCGGGCCCTGGACACGAACCATGCCCTTTCCCCTGAGAAACAAAACTCACCAGGCCAGGTTCCTGATGTCAGTTTGCAGGAGGCACTTGGCACTGTCAAACCAGACACAGCTGCCTGTGGGGGCACCTTGCATCTGGGAGATATCCTGAAGCATGCGGAATTTCAGCAGGCAGCCGGCACTCCGGGCCACCGGGCCCAGGACACAAACGATGGCCTTTCCCCTGAGAAACAAAACTCACCAGGCCAGGTTCCTGATGTCAGTTTGCAGGAGGCACTTGGCACTGTCAAACCAGACACAGTTGCCTGTGGGGGCACCTTGCATCTGGGAGATATCCTGAACCATGCGGAATTTCAGCAGGCAGCCGGCACTCCGGGCCACCGGGCCCTGGACACGAACCATGCCCTTTCCCCTGAGAAACAAAACTCACCAGGCCAGGTTCTGATGTCAGTTTGCAGGAGGCACTTGGCACTCTCAAACCAGACACAGTTGCCTGTGGGGGCACCTTGCATCTGGGAGATATCCTGAAGCATGCGGAATTTCAGCAGGCAGCCGGCCACTCCGGGCCACCGGGCCCTGGACACGAACCATGCCCTTTCCCCTGAGAAACAAAACTCACCAGGCCAGGTTCCTGATGTCAGTTTGCAGGAGGCACTTGGCACTGTCAAACCAGACACAGTTGCCTGTGGGGGCACCTTGCATCTGGGAGATATCCTGAAGCATGCGGAATTTCAGCAGGCAGCCGGCCACTCCGGGCCACCGGGCCCTGGACACGAACCATGCCCTTTCCCCTGAGAAACAAAACTCACCAGGCCAGGTTCCTGATGTCAGTTTGCAGGAGGCACTTGGCACTGTCAAACCAGACACAGTTGCCTGTGGGGGCACCTTGCATCTGGGAGATATCCTGAACCATGCGGAATTTCAGCAGGCAGCCGGCACTCCGGGCCACCGGGCCCAGGACACAAACGATGGCCTTTCCCCTGAGAAACAAAACTCACCAGGCCAGGTTCCTGATGTCAGTTTGCAGGAGGCACTTGGCACTGTCAAACCAGACACAGTTGCCTGTGGGGGCACCTTGCATCTGGGAGATATCCTGAAGCATGCGGAATTTCAGCAGGCAGCCGGCACTCCGGGCCACCGGGCCCAGGACACAAACGATGGCCTTTCCCCTGAGAAACAAAACTCACCAGGCCAGGTTCCTGATGTCAGTTTGCAGGAGGCACTTGGCACTGTCAAACCAGACACAGTTGCCTGTGGGGGCACCTTGCATCTGGGAGATATCCTGAAGCATGCGGAATTTCAGCAGGCAGCCGGCCACTCCGGGCCACCGGGCCCTGGACACGAACGATGCCCTTTCCCCTGAGAAACAAAACTCACTAGGCCAGGTTCTGATGTCAGTTTGCAGGAGGCACTTGGCACTCTCAAACCAGACACAGTTGCCTGTGGGGGCACCTTGCATCTGGGAGATATCCTGAAGCATGCGGAATTTCAGCAGGCAGCCGGGCACTCCGGGCCACCGGGCCCTGGACACGAACGATGCCCTTTCCCCTGAGAAACAAAACTCACCAGGCCAGGTTCCTGATGTCAGTTTGCAGGAGGCACTTGGCACTCTCAAACCAGACACAGTTGCCTGTGGGGGCACCTTGCATCTGGGAGATATCATGAAGCATGCGGAATTTCAGCAGGCATCTCGCCACTCCGGGCCACCGGGCCCTGGACACGAACCATGCCCTTTCCCCTGAGAAACAAAACTCACCAGGCCAGGTTCCTGATGTCAGTTTGCAGGAGGCACTTGGCACTGTCAAACCAGACACAGTTGCCTGTGGGGGCACCTTGCATCTGGGAGATATCCTGAAGCATGCGGAATTTCAGCAGGCAGCTGGCCACTCCGGGCCACCGGGCCCTGGACACGAACGACGCCCTTTCCCCTGAGAAACAAAACTCACCAGGCCAGGTTCCTGATGTCAGTTTGCAGGAGGCACTTGGCACTCTCAAACCAGACACAGTTGTCTGTGGGGGCACCTTGCATCTGGGAGATATCCTGAAGCATGCGGAATTTCAGCAGGCAGTCGGCCACTCCGGGCCACCGGGCCCTGGACACGAACCATGCCCTTTCCCCTGAGAAATAAAACTCACCAGGCCAGGTTCCTGATGTCAGTTTGCAGGAGGCACTTGGCACTGTCAAACCAGACACAGTTGCCTGTGGGGGCACCTTGCATCTGGGAGATATCCTGAACCATGCGGAATTTCAGCAGGCAGCCGGCCACTCCGGGCCACCGGGCCCTGGACACGAACCATGCCCTTTCCCCTGAGAAACAAAACTCACCAGGCCAGGTTCCTGATGTCAGTTTGCCGGAGGCACTTGGCACTGTCAAACCAGACACAGTTGCCTGTGGGGGCACCTTGCATCTGGGAGATATCCTGAAGCATGCGGAATTTCAGCAGGCAGCCGGCCACTCCGGGCCACCGGGCCCTGGACACAAACGATGGCCTTTCCCCTGAGAAACAAAACTCACCAGGCCAGGTTCCTGATGTCAGTTTGCAGGAGGCACTTGGCACTGTCAAACCAGACACAGTTGCCTGTGGGGGCACCTTGCATCTGGGAGATATCCTGAAGCATGCGGAATTTCAGCAGGCAGCCGGCCACTCCGGGCCACCGGGCCCTGGACACGAACCATGCCCTTTCCCCTGAGAAACAAAACTCACCAGGCCAGGTTCCTGATGTCAGTTTGCAGGAGGCACTTGGCACTGTCAAACCAGACACAGTTGCCTGTGGGGGCACCTTGCATCTAGGAGATATCCTGAACCATGCGGAATTTCAGCAGGCAGCCGGCCACTCCGGGCCACCGGGCCCTGGACACGAACCATGCCCTTTCCCCTGAGAAACAAAACTCACCAGGCCAGGTTCCTGATGTCAGTTTGCAGGAGGCACTTGGCACTGTCAAACCAGACACAGTTGCCTTTGGGGGCACCTTGCATCTGGGAGATATCCTGAAGCATGCGGAATTTCAGCAGGCAGCCGGCCACTCCGGGCCACCGGGCCCTGGACAGGAACGATGCCCTTTCCCCTGAGAAACAAAACTCACCAGGCCAGGTTCCTGATGTCAGTTTGCAGGAGGCACTTGGCACTGTCAAACCAGACACAGTTGCCTGTGGGGGCACCTTGCATCTGGGAGATATCCTGAACCATGCGGAATTTCAGCAGGCAGCCGGCCACTCCGGGCCACCGGGCCCTGGACACGAACGATGGCCTTTCCCCTGAGAAACAAAACTCACCAGGCCAGGTTCCTGATGTCAGTTTGCAGGAGGCACTTGGCACTGTCAAACCAGACACAGTTGCCTGTGGGGGCACCTTGCATCTGGGAGATATCCTGAACCATGCGGAATTTCAGCAGGCAGCCGGCCACTCCGGGCCACCGGGCCCTGGACACGAACGATGCCCTTTCCCCTGAGAAACAAAACTCACCAGGCCAGGTTCCTGATGTCAGTTTGCAGGAGGCACTTGGCACTCTCAAACCAGACACAGTTGCCTGTGGGGGCACCTTGCATCTGGGAGATATCCTGAAGCATGCGGAATTTCAGCAGGCAGCCGGCCACTCCGGGCCACCGGGCCCTGGACATGAACGATGCCATTTCCCCTGAGAAACAAAACTCACCAGGCCAGGTTCCTGATGTCAGTTTGCAGGAGGCACTTGGCACTGTCAAACCAGACACAGTTGCCTGTGGGGGCACCTTGCATCTGGGAGATATCCTGAACCATACGGAATTTCAGCAGGCAGCCGGCCACTCGGGGCCACCGAGCCCTGGACAAAAACGATGGCCTTTGCCCTGAGAAACAAAACTCACCAGGCCAGGTTCCTGATGTCAGTTTGCAGGAGGCACTTGGCACTGTCAAACCAGACACAGTTGCCTGTGGGGGCACCTTGCATCTGGGAGATATCATGAAGCATGCGGAATTTCAGCAGGCAGCCGGCCAATCCGGGCCACCGGGCCCTGGACACGAACCATGCCCTTTCCCCTGAGAAACAAAACTCACCAGGCCAGGTTCCTGATGTCAGTTTGCAGGAGGCACTTGGCACTGTCAAACCAGACACAGTTGCCTGTGGGGGCACCTTGCATCTGGGAGATATCCTGAAGCATGCGGAATTTCAGCAGGCAGCCGGCCACTCCGGGCCACCGGGCCCTGGACACGAACGATGGCCTTTCCCCTGAGAAACAAAACTCACCAGGCCAGGTTCCTGATGTCAGTTTGCAGGAGGCACTTGGCACTGTCAAACCAGACACAGTTGCCTGTGGGGGCACCTTGCATCTGGGAGATATCCTGAAGCATGCGGAATTTCAGCAGGCAGCCGGCCACTCTGGGCCACCGGGCCCTGGACACAAACGATGGCCTTTCCCCTGAGAAACAAAACTCACCAGGCCAGGTTCCTGATGTCAGTTTGCAGGAGGCACTTGGCACTGTCAAACCAGACACAGTTGCCTCTGGGGGCACCTTGCATCTGGGAGATATCCTGAACCATGCGGAATTTCAGCAGGCAGCCGGCCACTCCGGGCCACCGGGCCCTGGACACGAACGATGGCCTTTCCCCTGAGAAACAAAACTCACCAGGCCAGGTTCCTGATGTCAGTTTGCAGGAGGCACTTGGCACTGTCAAACCAGACACAGTTGCCTGTGGGGGCACCTTGCATCTGGGAGATATCCTGAAGCATGCGGAATTTCAGCAGGCAGCCGGCCACTCTGGGCCACCGGGCCCTGGACACAAACGATGGCCTTTCCCCTGAGAAACAAAACTCACCAGGCCAGGTTCCTGATGTCAGTTTGCAGGAGGCACTTGGCACTGTCAAACCAGACACAGTTGCCTGTGGGGGCACCTTGCATCTGGGAGATATCCTGAAGCATGCGGAATATCAGCAGGCAGCCGGCCACTCCGGGCCACCGGGTCCTGGACACAAACGATGGCCTTTCCCCTGAGAAACAAAACTCACCAGGCCAGGTTCCTGATGTCAGTTTGCAGGAGGCACTTGGCACTGTCAAACCAGACACAGTTGCCTGTGGGGGCACCTTGCATCTGGGAGATATCCTGAAGCATGCGGAATTTCAGCAGGCAGCCGGCCACTCCGGGCCACCGGGCCCTGGACACAAACGATGCCCTTTCCCCTGAGAAACAAAACTCACCAGGCCAGGTTCCTGATGTCAGTTTGCCGGAGGCACTTGGCACTGTCAAACCAGACACAGTTGCCTGTGGGGGCACCATGCATCTGGGAGATATCCTGAAGCATGCGGAATTTCAGCAGGCAGCCGGCCACTCCGGGCCACCGGGCCCTGGACACGAACCATGCCCTTTCCCCTGAGAAACAAAACTCACCAGGCCAGGTTCTGATGTCAGTTTGCAGGAGGCACTTGGCACTGTCAAACCAGACACAGTTGCCTGTGGGGGCACCTTGCATCTGGGAGATATCCTGAACCATGCGGAATTTCAGCAGGCAGCCGGCCACTCCGGGCCACCGGGCCCTGGACACAAACGATGGCCTTTCCCCTGAGAAACAAAACTCACCAGGCCAGGTTCCTGATCTCAGCTTGCAGGAGGCACTTGGCACTCTCAAACCAGACACAGTTGCCTGTGGGGGCACCTTGCATCTGGGAGATATCCTGAACCATGCGGAATTTCAGCAGGCAACCGGCCACTCCGGGCCACTGGGCCCTGGACACGAACGATGCCCTTTCCCCTGAGAAACAAAACTCACCAGGCCAGGTTCCTGATGTCAGTTTGCAGGAGGCACTTGGCACTCTCAAACAAGACACCGTTGCCTCTGGGGGCACCTTGCATCTGGGAGATATCCTGAACCATACGGAATTTCAGCAGGCAGCCGGCCACTCCGGGCCACCGAGCCCTGGACAAAAACGATGGCCTTTGCCCTGAGAAACAAAACTCACCAGGCCAGGTTCCTGATGTCAGTTTGCAGGAGGCACTTGGCACTGTCAAACCAGACACAGTTGCCTGTGGGGGCACCTTGCATCTGGGAGATATCATGAAGCATGCGGAATTTCAGCAGGCAGCCGGCCACTCCGGGCCACCGGGCCCTGGACACGAACGATGCCCTTTCCCCTGAGAAACAAAACTCACCAGGCCAGGTTCCTGATGTCAGTTTGCAGGAGGCACTTGGCACTGTCAAACCAGACACAGTTGCCTGTGGGGGCACCTTGCATCTGGGAGATATCCTGAACCATGCGGAATTTCAGCAGGCAGCCGGCCACTCCGGGCCACCGGGCCCTGGACACGAACCATGCCCTTTCCCCTGAGAAACAAAACTCACCAGGCCAGGTTCCTGATGTCAGTTTGCAGGAGGCACTTGGCACTGTCAAACCAGACACAGTTGCCTGTGGGGGCACCTTGCATCTGGGAGATATCCTGAACCATGCGGAATATCAGCAGGCAGCCGGCCACTCCGGGCTACCGGGCCCTGGACACAAACGATGGCCTTTCCCCTGAGAAACAAAACTCACCAGGCCAGGTTCCTGATGTCAGTTTGCAGGAGGCACTTGGCACTGTCAAACCAGACACAGTTGCCTGTGGGGGCACCTTGCATCTGGGAGATATCCTGAAGCATGCGGAATATCAGCAGGCAGCCGGCCACTCCGGGCCACCGGGCCCTGGACACAAACGATGGCCTTTCCCCTGAGAAACAAAACTCACCAGGCCAGGTTCCTGATGTCAGTTTGCAGGAGGCACTTGGCACTGTCAAACCAGACACAGTTGCCTGTGGGGGCACCTTGCATCTGGGAGATATCCTGAAGCATGCGGAATTTCAGCAGGCAGCCGGCACTCCGGGCCACCGGGCCCAGGACACAAACGATGGCCTTTCCCCTGAGAAACAAAACTCACCAGGCCAGGTTCCTGATGTCAGTTTGCAGGAGGCACTTGGCACTGTCAAACCAGACACAGTTGCCTGTGGGGGCACCTTGCATCTGGGAGATATCCTGAAGCATGCGGAATTTCAGCAGGCAGCCGGCCACTCCGGGCCACCGGGCCCTGGACACGAACGATGCCCTTTCCCCTGAGAAACAAAACTCACTAGGCCAGGTTCTGATGTCAGTTTGCAGGAGGCACTTGGCACTCTCAAACCAGACACAGTTGCCTGTGGGGGCACCTTGCATCTGGGAGATATCCTGAAGCATGCGGAATTTCAGCAGGCAGCCGGGCACTCCGGGCCACCGGGCCCTGGACACGAACGATGCCCTTTCCCCTGAGAAACAAAACTCACCAGGCCAGGTTCCTGATGTCAGTTTGCAGGAGGCACTTGGCACTCTCAAACCAGACACAGTTGCCTGTGGGGGCACCTTGCATCTGGGAGATATCATGAAGCATGCGGAATTTCAGCAGGCATCTCGCCACTCCGGGCCACCGGGCCCTGGACACGAACCATGCCCTTTCCCCTGAGAAACAAAACTCACCAGGCCAGGTTCCTGATGTCAGTTTGCAGGAGGCACTTGGCACTGTCAAACCAGACACAGTTGCCTGTGGGGGCACCTTGCATCTGGGAGATATCCTGAAGCATGCGGAATTTCAGCAGGCAGCTGGCCACTCCGGGCCACCGGGCCCTGGACACGAACGACGCCCTTTCCCCTGAGAAACAAAACTCACCAGGCCAGGTTCCTGATGTCAGTTTGCAGGAGGCACTTGGCACTCTCAAACCAGACACAGTTGTCTGTGGGGGCACCTTGCATCTGGGAGATATCCTGAAGCATGCGGAATTTCAGCAGGCAGTCGGCCACTCCGGGCCACCGGGCCCTGGACACGAACCATGCCCTTTCCCCTGAGAAATAAAACTCACCAGGCCAGGTTCCTGATGTCAGTTTGCAGGAGGCACTTGGCACTGTCAAACCAGACACAGTTGCCTGTGGGGGCACCTTGCATCTGGGAGATATCCTGAACCATGCGGAATTTCAGCAGGCAGCCGGCCACTCCGGGCCACCGGGCCCTGGACACGAACCATGCCCTTTCCCCTGAGAAACAAAACTCACCAGGCCAGGTTCCTGATGTCAGTTTGCCGGAGGCACTTGGCACTGTCAAACCAGACACAGTTGCCTGTGGGGGCACCTTGCATCTGGGAGATATCCTGAAGCATGCGGAATTTCAGCAGGCAGCCGGCCACTCCGGGCCACCGGGCCCTGGACACAAACGATGGCCTTTCCCCTGAGAAACAAAACTCACCAGGCCAGGTTCCTGATGTCAGTTTGCAGGAGGCACTTGGCACTGTCAAACCAGACACAGTTGCCTGTGGGGGCACCTTGCATCTGGGAGATATCCTGAAGCATGCGGAATTTCAGCAGGCAGCCGGCCACTCCGGGCCACCGGGCCCTGGACACGAACCATGCCCTTTCCCCTGAGAAACAAAACTCACCAGGCCAGGTTCCTGATGTCAGTTTGCAGGAGGCACTTGGCACTGTCAAACCAGACACAGTTGCCTGTGGGGGCACCTTGCATCTAGGAGATATCCTGAACCATGCGGAATTTCAGCAGGCAGCCGGCCACTCCGGGCCACCGGGCCCTGGACACGAACCATGCCCTTTCCCCTGAGAAACAAAACTCACCAGGCCAGGTTCCTGATGTCAGTTTGCAGGAGGCACTTGGCACTGTCAAACCAGACACAGTTGCCTTTGGGGGCACCTTGCATCTGGGAGATATCCTGAAGCATGCGGAATTTCAGCAGGCAGCCGGCCACTCCGGGCCACCGGGCCCTGGACAGGAACGATGCCCTTTCCCCTGAGAAACAAAACTCACCAGGCCAGGTTCCTGATGTCAGTTTGCAGGAGGCACTTGGCACTGTCAAACCAGACACAGTTGCCTGTGGGGGCACCTTGCATCTGGGAGATATCCTGAACCATGCGGAATTTCAGCAGGCAGCCGGCCACTCCGGGCCACCGGGCCCTGGACACGAACGATGGCCTTTCCCCTGAGAAACAAAACTCACCAGGCCAGGTTCCTGATGTCAGTTTGCAGGAGGCACTTGGCACTGTCAAACCAGACACAGTTGCCTGTGGGGGCACCTTGCATCTGGGAGATATCCTGAACCATGCGGAATTTCAGCAGGCAGCCGGCCACTCCGGGCCACCGGGCCCTGGACACGAACGATGCCCTTTCCCCTGAGAAACAAAACTCACCAGGCCAGGTTCCTGATGTCAGTTTGCAGGAGGCACTTGGCACTCTCAAACCAGACACAGTTGCCTGTGGGGGCACCTTGCATCTGGGAGATATCCTGAAGCATGCGGAATTTCAGCAGGCAGCCGGCCACTCCGGGCCACCGGGCCCTGGACATGAACGATGCCATTTCCCCTGAGAAACAAAACTCACCAGGCCAGGTTCCTGATGTCAGTTTGCAGGAGGCACTTGGCACTGTCAAACCAGACACAGTTGCCTGTGGGGGCACCTTGCATCTGGGAGATATCCTGAACCATACGGAATTTCAGCAGGCAGCCGGCCACTCGGGGCCACCGAGCCCTGGACAAAAACGATGGCCTTTGCCCTGAGAAACAAAACTCACCAGGCCAGGTTCCTGATGTCAGTTTGCAGGAGGCACTTGGCACTGTCAAACCAGACACAGTTGCCTGTGGGGGCACCTTGCATCTGCGAGATATCATGAAGCATGCGGAATTTCAGCAGGCAGCCGGCCAATCCGGGCCACCGGGCCCTGGACACGAACCATGCCCTTTCCCCTGAGAAACAAAACTCACCAGGCCAGGTTCCTGATGTCAGTTTGCAGGAGGCACTTGGCACTGTCAAACCAGACACAGTTGCCTGTGGGGGCACCTTGCATCTGGGAGATATCCTGAAGCATGCGGAATTTCAGCAGGCAGCCGGCCACTCCGGGCCACCGGGCCCTGGACACGAACGATGGCCTTTCCCCTGAGAAACAAAACTCACCAGGCCAGGTTCCTGATGTCAGTTTGCAGGAGGCACTTGGCACTGTCAAACCAGACACAGTTGCCTGTGGGGGCACCTTGCATCTGGGAGATATCCTGAAGCATGCGGAATTTCAGCAGGCAGCCGGCCACTCTGGGCCACCGGGCCCTGGACACAAACGATGGCCTTTCCCCTGAGAAACAAAACTCACCAGGCCAGGTTCCTGATGTCAGTTTGCAGGAGGCACTTGGCACTGTCAAACCAGACACAGTTGCCTCTGGGGGCACCTTGCATCTGGGAGATATCCTGAACCATGCGGAATTTCAGCAGGCAGCCGGCCACTCCGGGCCACCGGGCCCTGGACACGAACGATGGCCTTTCCCCTGAGAAACAAAACTCACCAGGCCAGGTTCCTGATGTCAGTTTGCAGGAGGCACTTGGCACTGTCAAACCAGACACAGTTGCCTGTGGGGGCACCTTGCATCTGGGAGATATCCTGAAGCATGCGGAATTTCAGCAGGCAGCCGGCCACTCTGGGCCACCGGGCCCTGGACACAAACGATGGCCTTTCCCCTGAGAAACAAAACTCACCAGGCCAGGTTCCTGATGTCAGTTTGCAGGAGGCACTTGGCACTGTCAAACCAGACACAGTTGCCTGTGGGGGCACCTTGCATCTGGGAGATATCCTGAACCATGCGGAATATCAGCAGGCAGCCGGCCACTCCGGGCCACCGGGTCCTGGACACAAACGATGGCCTTTCCCCTGAGAAACAAAACTCACCAGGCCAGGTTCCTGATGTCAGTTTGCAGGAGGCACTTGGCACTGTCAAACCAGACACAGTTGCCTGTGGGGGCACCTTGCATCTGGGAGATATCCTGAAGCATGCGGAATTTCAGCAGGCAGCCGGCCACTCCGGGCCACCGGGCCCTGGACACAAACGATGCCCTTTCCCCTGAGAAACAAAACTCACCAGGCCAGGTTCCTGATGTCAGTTTGCCGGAGGCACTTGGCACTGTCAAACCAGACACAGTTGCCTGTGGGGGCACCATGCATCTGGGAGATATCCTGAAGCATGCGGAATTTCAGCAGGCAGCCGGCCACTCCGGGCCACCGGGCCCTGGACACGAACCATGCCCTTTCCCCTGAGAAACAAAACTCACCAGGCCAGGTTCTGATGTCAGTTTGCAGGAGGCACTTGGCACTGTCAAACCAGACACAGTTGCCTGTGGGGGCACCTTGCATCTGGGAGATATCCTGAACCATGCGGAATTTCAGCAGGCAGCCGGCCACTCCGGGCCACCGGGCCCTGGACACAAACGATGGCCTTTCCCCTGAGAAACAAAACTCACCAGGCCAGGTTCCTGATCTCAGCTTGCAGGAGGCACTTGGCACTCTCAAACCAGACACAGTTGCCTGTGGGGGCACCTTGCATCTGGGAGATATCCTGAACCATGCGGAATTTCAGCAGGCAACCGGCCACTCCGGGCCACTGGGCCCTGGACACGAACGATGCCCTTTCCCCTGAGAAACAAAACTCACCAGGCCAGGTTCCTGATGTCAGTTTGCAGGAGGCACTTGGCACTCTCAAACAAGACACCGTTGCCTCTGGGGGCACCTTGCATCTGGGAGATATCCTGAACCATACGGAATTTCAGCAGGCAGCCGGCCACTCCGGGCCACCGAGCCCTGGACAAAAACGATGGCCTTTGCCCTGAGAAACAAAACTCACCAGGCCAGGTTCCTGATGTCAGTTTGCAGGAGGCACTTGGCACTGTCAAACCAGACACAGTTGCCTGTGGGGGCACCTTGCATCTGGGAGATATCATGAAGCATGCGGAATTTCAGCAGGCAGCCGGCCACTCCGGGCCACCGGGCCCTGGACACGAACGATGCCCTTTCCCCTGAGAAACAAAACTCACCAGGCCAGGTTCCTGATGTCAGTTTGCAGGAGGCACTTGGCACTGTCAAACCAGACACAGTTGCCTGTGGGGGCACCTTGCATCTGGGAGATATCCTGAACCATGCGGAATTTCAGCAGGCAGCCGGCCACTCCGGGCCACCGGGCCCTGGACACGAACCATGCCCTTTCCCCTGAGAAACAAAACTCACCAGGCCAGGTTCCTGATGTCAGTTTGCAGGAGGCACTTGGCACTGTCAAACCAGACACAGTTGCCTGTGGGGGCACCTTGCATCTGGGAGATATCCTGAACCATGCGGAATATCAGCAGGCAGCCGGCCACTCCGGGCTACCGGGCCCTGGACACAAACGATGGCCTTTCCCCTGAGAAACAAAACTCACCAGGCCAGGTTCCTGATGTCAGTTTGCAGGAGGCACTTGGCACTGTCAAACCAGACACAGTTGCCTGTGGGGGCACCTTGCATCTGGGAGATATCCTGAAGCATGCGGAATATCAGCAGGCAGCCGGCCACTCCGGGCCACCGGGCCCTGGACACAAACGATGGCCTTTCCCCTGAGAAACAAAACTCACCAGGCCAGGTTCCTGATGTCAGTTTGCAGGAGGCACTTGGCACTGTCAAACCAGACACAGTTGCCTGTGGGGGCACCTTGCATCTGGGAGATATCCTGAACCATGCGGAATATCAGCAGGCAGCCGGCCACTCCGGGCCACCGGGTCCTGGACACAAACGATGGCCTTTCCCCTGAGAAACAAAACTCACCAGGCCAGGTTCCTGATGTCAGTTTGCAGGAGGCACTTGGCACTGTCAAACCAGACACAGTTGCCTGTGGGGGCACCTTGCATCTGGGAGATATCCTGAAGCATGCGGAATTTCAGCAGGCAGCCGGCCACTCCGGGCCACCGGGCCCTGGACACGAACGATGGCCTTTCCCCTGAGAAACAAAACTCACCAGGCCAGGTTCTGATGTCAGTTTGCAGGAGGCACTTGGCACTCTCAAACCAGACACAGTTGCCTGTGGGGGCACCTTGCATCTGGGAGATATCCTGAACCATGCGGAATATCAGCAGGCAGCCGGCCACTCCGGGCCACCGGGCCCTGGACACAAACGATGGCCTTTCCCCTGAGAAACAAAACTCACCAGGCCAGGTTCCTGATGTCAGTTTGCCGGAGGCACTTGGCACTGTCAAACCAGACACAGTTGCCTGTGGGGGCACCTTGCATCTGGGAGATATCCTGAACCATGCGGAATTTCAGCAGGCAGCCGGCCACTCCGGGCCACTGGGCTCTGGACACAAACGATGCCCTTTCCCCTGAGAAACAAAACTCACCAGGCCAGGTTCCTGATGTCAGTTTGCAGGAGGCACTTGGCACTCTCAAACCAGACACAGTTGCCTGTGGGGGCACCTTGCATCTGGGAGATATCCTGAAGCATGC
Source organism: Passer domesticus (assembly GCF_036417665.1). NCBI lineage: Eukaryota > Metazoa > Chordata > Aves > Passeriformes > Passeridae > Passer > Passer domesticus. The sequence continues at coordinate 1,853,680 of NC_087499.1, forward strand.
GGAATTTCAGCAGGCAGCCGGCCACTCTGGGCCACCGGGCCCTGGACACAAACGATGGACTTTCCCCAAAGAAATGAAACTCACCAGGCCAGGTTCCTGATGTCAGTTTGCAGGAGGCACTTGGCACTGCCAAACCAGGCACAGTTGTCTGTGGGGGCACCTTGCATCTGGGAGATATCCTGAAGCATGCGGAATTTCAGCAGGCAGCTGGCCACTCCGGGCCACCGGGCCCTGGACACGAACCATGCCCTTTCCCCTGAGAAACAAAACTCACCAGGCCAGGTTCCTGATCTCAGCTTGCAGGAGGCACTTGGCACTCTCAAACCAGACACAGTTGCCTGTGGGGGCACCTTGCATCTGGGAGATATCCTGAACCATGCGGAATTTCAGCAGGCAACCGGCCACTCCGGGCCACTGGGCCCTGGACACGAACGATGCCCTTTCCCCTGAGAAACAAAACTCACCAGGCCAGGTTCCTGATGTCAGTTTGCAGGAGGCACTTTGCACTCTCAAACAAGACACCGTTGCCTCTGGGGGCACCTTGCATCTGGGAGATATCCTGAACCATACGGAATTTCAGCAGGCAGCCGGCCACTCCGGGCCACCGAGCCCTGGACAAAAACGATGGCCTTTGCCCTGAGAAACAAAACTCACCAGGCCAGGTTCCTGATGTCAGTTTGCAGGAGGCACTTGGCACTGTCAAACCAGACACAGTTGCCTGTGGGGGCACCTTGCATCTGGGAGATATCATGAAGCATGCGGAATTTCAGCAGGCAGCCGGCCACTCCGGGCCACCGGGCCCTGGACACGAACGATGCCCTTTCCCCTGAGAAACAAAACTCACCAGGCCAGGTTCCTGATGTCAGTTTGCAGGAGGCACTTGGCACTGTCAAACCAGACACAGTTGCCTGTGGGGGCACCTTGCATCTGGGAGATATCCTGAACCATGCGGAATTTCAGCAGGCAGCCGGCCACTCCGGGCCACCGGGCCCTGGACACGAACCATGCCCTTTCCCCTGAGAAACAAAACTCACCAGGCCAGGTTCCTGATGTCAGTTTGCAGGAGGCACTTGGCACTGTCAAACCAGACACAGTTGCCTGTGGGGGCACCTTGCATCTGGGAGATATCCTGAACCATGCGGAATATCAGCAGGCAGCCGGCCACTCCGGGCTACCGGGCCCTGGACACAAACGATGGCCTTTCCCCTGAGAAACAAAACTCACCAGGCCAGGTTCCTGATGTCAGTTTGCAGGAGGCACTTGGCACTGTCAAACCAGACACAGTTGCCTGTGGGGGCACCTTGCATCTGGGAGATATCCTGAAGCATGCGGAATATCAGCAGGCAGCCGGCCACTCCGGGCCACCGGGCCCTGGACACAAACGATGGCCTTTCCCCTGAGAAACAAAACTCACCAGGCCAGGTTCCTGATGTCAGTTTGCAGGAGGCACTTGGCACTGTCAAACCAGACACAGTTGCCTGTGGGGGCACCTTGCATCTGGGAGATATCCTGAACCATGCGGAATATCAGCAGGCAGCCGGCCACTCCGGGCCACCGGGTCCTGGACACAAACGATGGCCTTTCCCCTGAGAAACAAAACTCACCAGGCCAGGTTCCTGATGTCAGTTTGCAGGAGGCACTTGGCACTGTCAAACCAGACACAGTTGCCTGTGGGGGCACCTTGCATCTGGGAGATATCCTGAAGCATGCGGAATTTCAGCAGGCAGCCGGCCACTCCGGGCCACCGGGCCCTGGACACGAACGATGGCCTTTCCCCTGAGAAACAAAACTCACCAGGCCAGGTTCTGATGTCAGTTTGCAGGAGGCACTTGGCACTCTCAAACCAGACACAGTTGCCTGTGGGGGCACCTTGCATCTGGGAGATATCCTGAACCATGCGGAATATCAGCAGGCAGCCGGCCACTCCGGGCCACCGGGCCCTGGACACAAACGATGGCCTTTCCCCTGAGAAACAAAACTCACCAGGCCAGGTTCCTGATGTCAGTTTGCCGGAGGCACTTGGCACTGTCAAACCAGACACAGTTGCCTGTGGGGGCACCTTGCATCTGGGAGATATCCTGAAGCATGCGGAATTTCAGCAGGCAGCCGGCCACTCCGGGCCACCGGGCCCTGGACACAAACGATGCCCTTTCCCCTGAGAAACAAAACTCACCAGGCCAGGTTCCTGATGTCAGTTTGCAGGAGGCACTTGGCACTGCCAAACCAGGCACAGTTGTCTGTGGGGGCACCTTGCATCTGGGAGATATCCTGAAGCATGCGGAATTTCAGCAGGCAGCTGGCCACTCCGGGCCACCGGGCCCTGGACACGAACGATGGCCTTTCCCCTGAGAAACAAAACTCACCAGGCCAGGTTCCTGATGTCAGTTTGCAGGAGGCACTTGGCACTGTCAAACCAGACACAGTTGCCGGTGGGGGCACCTTGCATCTGGGAGATATCCTGAACCATGCGGAATTTCAGCAGGCAGCCGGCCACTCCGGGCCACCGGGCCCTGGACACGAACCATGCCCTTTCCCCTGAGAAACAAAACTCACCAGGCCAGGTTCTGATGTCAGTTTGCAGGAGGCACTTGGCACTGTCAAACCAGACACAGTTGCCTGTGGGGGCACCTTGCATCTGGGAGATATCCTGAACCATGCGGAATTTCAGCAGGCAGCCGGCCACTCCGGGCCACCGGGCCCTGGACACGAACCATGCCCTTTCCCCTGAGAAACAAAACTCACCAGGCCAGGTTCCTGATGTCAGTTTGCAGGAGGCACTTGGCACTGTCAAACCAGACACAGTTGCCTGTGGGGGCACCTTGCATCTGGGAGATATCCTGAAGCATGCGGAATTTCAGCAGGCAGCCGGCCACTCCGGGCCACCGGGCCCTGGACACGAACCATGCCCTTTCCCCTGAGAAACAAAACTCACCAGGCCAGGTTCCTGATGTCAGTTTGCAGGAGGCACTTGGCACTGTCAAACCAGACACAGCTGCCTGTGGGGGCACCTTGCATCTGGGAGATATCCTGAAGCATGCGGAATTTCAGCAGGCAGCCGGCACTCCGGGCCACCGGGCCCAGGACACAAACGATGGCCTTTCCCCTGAGAAACAAAACTCACCAGGCCAGGTTCCTGATGTCAGTTTGCAGGAGGCACTTGGCACTGTCAAACCAGACACAGTTGCCTGTGGGGGCACCTTGCATCTGGGAGATATCCTGAAGCATGCGGAATTTCAGCAGGCAGCCGGCCACTCCGGGCCACCGGGCCCTGGACACAAACGATGGCCATTCCCCAAAGAAATGAAACTCACCAGGCCAGGTTCCTGATGTCAGTTTGCAGGAGGCACTTGGCACTGCCAAACCAGACACAGTTGTCTGTGGGGGCACCTTGCATCTGGGAGATATCCTGAAGCATGCGGAATTTCAGCAGGCAGCTGGCCACTCCGGGCCACCGGGCCCTGGACACGAACCATGCCCTTTCCCCTGAGAAACAAAACTCACCAGGCCAGGTTCCTGATGTCAGTTTGCAGGAGGCACTTGGCACTCTCAAACCAGACACAGTTGCCGGTGGGGGCACCTTGCATCTGGGAGATATCCTGAAGCATGCGGAATTTCAGCAGGCAGCCGGCCACTCCGGGCCACCGGGCCCTGGACACGAACGATGGCCTTTCCCCTGAGAAACAAAACTCACCAGGCCAGGTTCTGATGTCAGTTTGCAGGAGGCACTTGGCACTCTCAAACCAGACACAGTTGCCTGTGGGGGCACCTTGCATCTGGGAGATATCCTGAACCATGCGGAATATCAGCAGGCAGCCGGCCACTCCGGGCCACCGGGCCCTGGACACAAACGATGGCCTTTCCCCTGAGAAACAAAACTCACCAGGCCAGGTTCCTGATGTCAGTTTGCCGGAGGCACTTGGCACTGTCAAACCAGACACAGTTGCCTGTGGGGGCACCTTGCATCTGGGAGATATCCTGAACCATGCGGAATTTCAGCAGGCAGCCGGCCACTCCGGGCCACTGGGCCCTGGACACAAACGATGCCCTTTCCCCTGAGAAACAAAACTCACCAGGCCAGGTTCCTGATGTCAGTTTGCAGGAGGCACTTGGCACTCTCAAACCAGACACAGTTGCCTGTGGGGGCACCTTGCATCTGGGAGATATCCTGAAGCATGCGGAATTTCAGCAGGCAGCCGGCCACTCCGGGCCACCGGGCCCTGGACACAAACGATGGACTTTCCCCAAAGAAATGAAACTCACCAGGCCAGGTTCCTGATGTCAGTTTGCAGGAGGCACTTGGCACTGCCAAACCAGGCACAGTTGTCTGTGGGGGCACCTTGCATCTGGGAGATATCCTGAAGCATGCGGAATTTCAGCAGGCAGCTGGCCACTCCGGGCCACCGGGCCCTGGACACGAACCATGCCCTTTCCCCTGAGAAACAAAACTCACCAGGCCAGGTTCCTGATGTCAGTTTGCAGGAGGCACTTGGCACTGTCAAACCAGACACAGTTGCCGGTGGGGGCACCTTGCATCTGGGAGATATCCTGAACCATGCGGAATTTCAGCAGGCAGCTGGCCACTCCGGGCCACCGGGCCCTGGACACGAACGACGCCCTTTCCCCTGAGAAACAAAACTCACCAGGCCAGGTTCCTGATGTCAGTTTGCAGGAGGCACTTGGCACTGTCAAACCAGACACAGTTGTCTGTGGGGGCACCTTGCATCTGGGAGATATCCTGAACCATGCGGAATTTCAGCAGGCAGCCGGCACTCCGGGCCACCGGGCCCTGGACACAAACGATGGCCTTTCCCCTGAGAAACAAAACTCACCAGGCCAGGTTCCTGATGTCAGTTTGCAGGAGGCACTTGGCACTGTCAAACCAGACACAGTTGCCTGTGGGGGCACCTTGCATCTGGGAGATATCCTGAACCATGCGGAATTTCAGCAGGCAGCCGGCCACTCCGGGCCACCGGGCCCTGGACACGAACCATGCCCTTTCCCCTGAGAAACAAACTCACCAGGCCAGGTTCTGATGTCAGTTTGCAGGAGGCACTTGGCACTGTCAAACCAGACACAGTTGCCTGTGGGGGCACCTTGCATCTGGGAGATATCCTGAAGCATGCGGAATTTCAGCAGGCAGCCGGCCACTCCGGGCCACCGGGCCCTGGACACGAACCATGCCCTTTCCCCTGAGAAACAAAACTCACCAGGCCAGGTTCCTGATGTCAGTTTGCAGGAGGCACTTGGCACTGTCAAACCAGACACAGTTGCCTGTGGGGGCACCTTGCATCTGGGAGATATCCTGAAGCATGCGGAATTTCAGCAGGCAGCCGGCCACTCCGGGCCACCGGGCCCTGGACACGAACCATGCCCTTTCCCCTGAGAAACAAAACTCACCAGGCCAGGTTCCTGATGTCAGTTTGCAGGAGGCACTTGGCACTGTCAAACCAGACACAGCTGCCTGTGGGGGCACCTTGCATCTGGGAGATATCCTGAAGCATGCGGAATTTCAGCAGGCAGCCGGCACTCCGGGCCACCGGGCCCAGGACACAAACGATGGCCTTTCCCCTGAGAAACAAAACTCACCAGGCCAGGTTCCTGATGTCAGTTTGCAGGAGGCACTTGGCACTGTCAAACCAGACACAGTTGCCTGTGGGGGCACCTTGCATCTGGGAGATATCCTGAACCATGCGGAATTTCAGCAGGCAGCCGGCACTCCGGGCCACCGGGCCCTGGACACGAACCATGCCCTTTCCCCTGAGAAACAAAACTCACCAGGCCAGGTTCTGATGTCAGTTTGCAGGAGGCACTTGGCACTCTCAAACCAGACACAGTTGCCTGTGGGGGCACCTTGCATCTGGGAGATATCCTGAAGCATGCGGAATTTCAGCAGGCAGCCGGCCACTCCGGGCCACCGGGCCCTGGACACGAACCATGCCCTTTCCCCTGAGAAACAAAACTCACCAGGCCAGGTTCCTGATGTCAGTTTGCAGGAGGCACTTGGCACTGTCAAACCAGACACAGTTGCCTGTGGGGGCACCTTGCATCTGGGAGATATCCTGAAGCATGCGGAATTTCAGCAGGCAGCCGGCCACTCCGGGCCACCGGGCCCTGGACACGAACCATGCCCTTTCCCCTGAGAAACAAAACTCACCAGGCCAGGTTCCTGATGTCAGTTTGCAGGAGGCACTTGGCACTGTCAAACCAGACACAGTTGCCTGTGGGGGCACCTTGCATCTGGGAGATATCCTGAAGCATGCAGAATTTCAGCAGGCAGCCGGCACTCCGGGCCACCGGGCCCAGGACACAAACGATGGCCTTTCCCCTGAGAAACAAAACTCACCAGGCCAGGTTCCTGATGTCAGTTTGCAGGAGGCACTTGGCACTGTCAAACCAGACACAGTTGCCTGTGGGGGCACCTTGCATCTGGGAGATATCCTGAAGCATGCGGAATTTCAGCAGGCAGCCGGACACTCCGGGCCACCGGGCCCTGGACACGAACGATGCCCTTTCCCCTGAGAAACAAAACTCACTAGGCCAGGTTCTGATGTCAGTTTGCAGGAGGCACTTGGCATTGTCAAACCAGACACAGTTGCCTGTGGGGGCACCTTGCATCTGGGAGATATCCTGAACCATGCGGAATTTCAGCAGGCAGCCGGCCACTCCGGGCCACCGGGCCCTGGACACGAACGATGCCCTTTCCCCTGAGAAACAAAACTCACCAGGCCAGGTTCCTGATGTCAGTTTGCAGGAGGCACTTGGCACTCTCAAACCAGACACAGTTGCCTGTGGGGGCACCTTGCATCTGGGAGATATCATGAAGCATGCGGAATTTCAGCAGGCAGCCGGCCACTCTGGGCCACCGGGCCCTGGACACGAACGATGGCCTTTCCCCTGAGAAACAAAACTCACCAGGCCAGGTTCCTGATGTCAGTTTGCAGGAGGCACTTGGCACTGTCAAACCAGACACAGTTGCCTGTGGGGGCACCTTGCATCTGGGAGATATCCTGAAGCATGCGGAATTTCAGCAGGCAGCCGGCCACTCCGGGCCACCGGGCCCTGGACACGAACGATGCCCTTTCCCCTGAGAAACAAAACTCACCAGGCCAGGTTCCTGATGTCAGTTTGCAGGAGGCACTTGGCACTCTCAAACCAGACACAGTTGCCTGTGGGGGCACCTTGCATCTGGGAGATATCCTGAAGCATGCGGAATTTCAGCAGGCAGCCGGCCACTCCGGGCCACCGGGCCCTGGACACGAACGATGGCCTTTCCCCTGAGAAACAAAACTCACCAGGCCAGGTTCCTGATGTCAGTTTGCCGGAGGCACTTGGCACTGTCAAACCAGACACAGTTGCCTGTGGGGGCACCTTGCATCTGGGAGATATCCTGAACCATGCGGAATTTCAGCAGGCAGCCGGCCACTCCGGGCCACTGGGCCCTGGACACAAACGAAGCCCTTTCCCCTGAGAAACAAAACTCACCAGGCCAGGTTCCTGATGTCAGTTTGCAGGAGGCACTTGGCACTGTGAAACCAGACACAGTTGCCTGTGGGGGCACCTTGCATCTGGGAGATATCCTGAAGCATGCGGAATTTCAGCAGGCAGCCGGCCACTCCGGGCCACCGGGCCCTGGACACAAACGATGGCCTTTCCCCAAAGAAATGAAACTCACCAGGCCAGGTTCCTGATGTCAGTTTGCAGGAGGCACTTGGCACTGCCAAACCAGACACAGCTGCCTGTGGGGGCACCTTGCATCTGGGAGATATCCTGAAGCATGCGGAATTTCAGCAGGCAGCCGGCACTCCGGGCCACCGGGCCCAGGACACAAACGATGGCCTTTCCCCTGAGAAACAAAACTCACCAGGCCAGGTTCCTGATGTCAGTTTGCAGGAGGCACTTGGCACTGTCAAACCAGACACAGTTGCCTGTGGGGGCACCTTGCATCTGGGAGATATCCTGAACCATGCGGAATTTCAGCAGGCAGCCGGCCACTCCGGGCCACCGGGCCCTGGACACGAACCATGCCCTTTCCCCTGAGAAACAAAACTCACCAGGCCAGGTTCCTGATGTCAGTTTGCAGGAGGCACTTGGCACTCTCAAACCAGACACAGTTGCCTGTGGGGGCACCTTGCATCTGGGAGATATCCTGAAACATGCGGAATTTCAGCAGGCAGCCGGCCACTCCGGGCCACCGGGCCCTGGACAGGAACGATGGCCTTTGCCCTGAGAAACAAAACTCACCAGGCCAGGTTCTGATGTCAGTTTGCAGGAGGCACTTGGCACTCTCAAACCAGACACAGTTGCCTGTGGGTGCACCTTGCATCTGGGAGATATCCTGAACCATGCGGAATTTCAGCAGGCAGCCGGCCACTCCGGGCCACCGGGCCCTGGACACGAACCATGCCCTTTCCCCTGAGAAACAAAACTCACCAGGCCAGGTTCCTGATGTCAGTTTGCAGGAGGCACTTGGCACTCTCAAACCAGACACAGTTGTCTGCGGGGGCACCTTGCATCTGGGAGATATCCTGAAGCATGCGGAATTTCAGCAGGCAGCCGGCCACTCCGGGCCACCGGGCCCTGGACACGAACCATGCCCTTTCCCCTGAGAAATAAAACTCACCAGGCCAGGTTCCTGATGTCAGTTTGCAGGAGGCACTTGGCACTGTCAAACCAGACACAGTTGCCTGTGGGGGCACCTTGCATCTGGGAGATATCCTGAAGCATGCGGAATTTCAGCAGGCAGCCGGCCACTCCGGGCCACCGGGCCCTGGACACGAACCATGCCCTTTCCCCTGAGAAACAAAACTCACCAGGCCAGGTTCCTGATGTCAGTTTGCAGGAGGCACTTGGCACTGTCAAACCAGACACAGTTGCCTGTGGGGGCACCTTGCATCTGGGAGATATCCTGAAGCATGCGGAATTTCAGCAGGCAGCCGGCACTCCGGGCCACCGGGCCCAGGACACAAACGATGGCCTTTCCCCTGAGAAACAAAACTCACCAGGCCAGGTTCCTGATGTCAGTTTGCAGGAGGCACTTGGCACTGTCAAACCAGACACAGTTGCCTGTGGGGGCACCTTGCATCTGGGAGATATCCTGAAGCATGCGGAATTTCAGCAGGCAGCCGGCCACTCCGGGCCACCGGGCCCTGGACACGAACGATGCCCTTTCCCCTGAGAAACAAAACTCACTAGGCCAGGTTCTGATGTCAGTTTGCAGGAGGCACTTGGCACTCTCAAACCAGACACAGTTGCCTGTGGGGGCACCTTGCATCTGGGAGATATCCTGAACCATGCGGAATTTCAGCAGGCAGCCGGCCACTCCGGGCCACCGGGCCCTGGACACGAACCATGCCCTTTCCCCTGAGAAACAAAACTCACCAGGCCAGGTTCCTGATGTCAGTTTGCAGGAGGCACTTGGCACTGTCAAACCAGACACAGTTGCCTGTGGGGGCACCTTGCATCTGGGAGATATCCTGAAGCATGCGGAATTTCAGCAGGCAGCCGGCCACTCCGGGCCACCGGGCCCTGGACACGAACCATGCCCTTTCCCCTGAGAAACAAAACTCACCAGGCCAGGTTCCTGATGTCAGTTTGCAGGAGGCACTTGGCACTGTCAAACCAGACACAGTTGCCTGTGGGGGCACCTTGCATCTGGGAGATATCCTGAAGCATGCGGAATTTCAGCAGGCAGCCGGCACTCCGGGCCACCGGGCCCAGGACACAAACGATGGCCTTTCCCCTGAGAAACAAAACTCACCAGGCCAGGTTCCTGATGTCAGTTTGCAGGAGGCACTTGGCACTGTCAAACCAGACACAGTTGCCTGTGGGGGCACCTTGCATCTGGGAGATATCCTGAAGCATGCGGAATTTCAGCAGGCAGCCGGCCACTCCGGGCCACCGGGCCCTGGACACGAACGATGCCCTTTCCCCTGAGAAACAAAACTCACTAGGCCAGGTTCTGATGTCAGTTTGCAGGAGGCACTTGGCACTCTCAAACCAGACACAGTTGCCTGTGGGGGCACCTTGCATCTGGGAGATATCCTGAACCATGCGGAATTTCAGCAGGCAGCCGGCCACTCCGGGCCACCGGGCCCTGGACACGAACGATGCCCTTTCCCCTGAGAAACAAAACTCACCAGGCCAGGTTCCTGATGTCAGTTTGCAGGAGGCACTTGGCACTCTCAAACCAGACACAGTTGCCTGTGGGGGCACCTTGCATCTGGGAGATATCCTGAAGCATGCGGAATTTCAGCAGGCAGCCGGCCACTCCGGGCCACCGGGCCCTGGACACGAACGATGCCCTTTCCCCTGAGAAACAAAACTCACCAGGCCAGGTTCCTGATGTCAGTTTGCAGGAGGCACTTGGCACTCTCAAACAAGACACAGTTGCCTGTGGGGGCACCTTGCATCTGGGAGATATCCTGAACCATACGGAATTTCAGCAGGCAGCCGGCCACTCCGGGCCACCGAGCCCTGGACAAAAACGATGGCCTTTGCCCTGAGAAACAAAACTCACCAGGCCAGGTTCCTGATGTCAGTTTGCAGGAGGCACTTGGCACTCTCAAACCAGACACAGTTGCCTGTGGGGGCACCTTGCATCTGGGAGATATCATGAAGCATGCGGAATTTCAGCAGGCAGCCGGCCAATCCGGGCCACCGGGCCCTGGACACGAACCATGCCCTTTCCCCTGAGAAACAAAACTCACCAGGCCAGGTTCCTGATGTCAGTTTGCAGGAGGCACTTGGCACTGTCAAACCAGACACAGTTGCCTGTGGGGGCACCTTGCATCTGGGAGATATCCTGAAGCATGCGGAATTTCAGCAGGCAGCCGGCCACTCCGGGCCACCGGGCCCTGGACACGAACGATGGCCTTTCCCCTGAGAAACAAAACTCACCAGGCCAGGTTCCTGATGTCAGTTTGCAGGAGGCACTTGGCACTGTCAAACCAGACACAGTTGCCTGTGGGGGCACCTTGCATCTGGGAGATATCCTGAAGCATGCGGAATTTCAGCAGGCAGCCGGCCACTCTGGGCCACCGGGCCCTGGACACAAACGATGGCCTTTCCCCTGAGAAACAAAACTCACCAGGCCAGGTTCCTGATGTCAGTTTGCAGGAGGCACTTGGCACTGTCAAACCAGACACAGTTGCCTGTGGGGGCACCTTGCATCTGGGAGATATCCTGAACCATGCGGAATTTCAGCAGGCAGCCGGCCACTCCGGGCCACCGGGCCCTGGACACGAACGATGCCCTTTCCCCTGAGAAACAAAACTCACCAGGCCAGGTTCCTGATGTCAGTTTGCAGGAGGCACTTGGCACTGTCAAACCAGACACAGTTGCCTGTGGGGGCACCTTGCATCTGGGAGATATCCTGAAGCATGCGGAATTTCAGCAGGCAGCCGGCCACTCTGGGCCACCGGGCCCTGGACACAAACGATGGCCTTTCCCCTGAGAAACAAAACTCACCAGGCCAGGTTCCTGATGTCAGTTTGCAGGAGGCACTTGGCACTGTCAAACCAGACACAGTTGCCTCTGGGTGCACCTTGCATCTGGGAGATATCCTGAACCATGCGGAATATCAGCAGGCAGCCGGCCACTCCGGGCCACCGGGTCCTGGACACAAACGATGGCCTTTCCCCTGAGAAACAAAACTCACCAGGCCAGGTTCCTGATGTCAGTTTGCAGGAGGCACTTGGCACTGTCAAACCAGACACAGTTGCCTGTGGGGGCACCTTGCATCTGGGAGATATCCTGAAGCATGCGGAATTTCAGCAGGCAGCCGGCCACTCCGGGCCACCGGGCCCTGGACACAAACGATGCCCTTTCCCCTGAGAAACAAAACTCACCAGGCCAGGTTCCTGATGTCAGTTTGCCGGAGGCACTTGGCACTGTCAAACCAGACACAGTTGCCTGTGGGGGCACCATGCATCTGGGAGATATCCTGAAGCATGCGGAATTTCAGCAGGCAGCCGGCCACTCCGGGCCACCGGGCCCTGGACACGAACCATGCCCTTTCCCCTGAGAAACAAAACTCACCAGGCCAGGTTCTGATGTCAGTTTGCAGGAGGCACTTGGCACTCTCAAACCAGACACAGTTGCCTGTGGGGGCACCTTGCATCTGGGAGATATCCTGAACCATGCGGAATATCAGCAGGCAGCCGGCCACTCCGGGCCACCGGGCCCTGGACACAAACGATGGCCTTTCCCCTGAGAAACAAAACTCACCAGGCCAGGTTCCTGATGTCAGTTTGCAGGAGGCACTTGGCACTGTCAAACCAGACACAGTTGCCTGTGGGGGCACCTTGCATCTGGGAGATATCCTGAACCATGCGGAATTTCAGCAGGCAACCGGCCACTCCGGGCCACTGGGCCCTGGACACGAACGATGCCCTTTCCCCTGAGAAACAAAACTCACCAGGCCAGGTTCCTGATGTCAGTTTGCAGGAGGCACTTGGCACTCTCAAACAAGACACCGTTGCCTGTGGGGGCACCTTGCATCTGGGAGATATCCTGAACCATACGGAATTTCAGCAGGCAGCCGGCCACTCCGGGCCACCGAGCCCTGGACAAAAACGATGGCCTTTGCCCTGAGAAACAAAACTCACCAGGCCAGGTTCCTGATGTCAGTTTGCAGGAGGCACTTGGCACTGTCAAACCAGACACAGTTGCCTGTGGGGGCACCTTGCATCTGGGAGATATCATGAAGCATGCGGAATTTCAGCAGGCAGCCGGCCACTCCGGGCCACCGGGCCCTGGACACGAACGATGCCCTTTCCCCTGAGAAACAAAACTCACCAGGCCAGGTTCCTGATGTCAGTTTGCAGGAGGCACTTGGCACTGTCAAACCAGACACAGTTGCCTGTGGGGGCACCTTGCATCTGGGAGATATCCTGAACCATGCGGAATTTCAGCAGGCAGCCGGCCACTCCGGGCCACCGGGCCCTGGACACGAACCATGCCCTTTCCCCTGAGAAACAAAACTCACCAGGCCAGGTTCCTGATGTCAGTTTGCAGGAGGCACTTGGCACTGTCAAACCAGACACAGTTGCCTCTGGGGGCACCTTGCATCTGGGAGATATCCTGAACCATGCGGAATATCAGCAGGCAGCCGGCCACTCCGGGCTACCGGGCCCTGGACACAAACGATGGCCTTTCCCCTGAGAAACAAAACTCACCAGGCCAGGTTCCTGATGTCAGTTTGCAGGAGGCACTTGGCACTGTCAAACCAGACACAGTTGCCTGTGGGGGCACCTTGCATCTGGGAGATATCCTGAACCATGCGGAATATCAGCAGGCAGCCGGCCACTCCGGGCCACCGGGCCCTGGACACAAACGATGGCCTTTCCCCTGAGAAACAAAACTCACCAGGCCAGGTTCCTGATGTCAGTTTGCAGGAGGCACTTGGCACTGTCAAACCAGACACAGTTGCCTGTGGGGGCACCTTGCATCTGGGAGATATCCTGAACCATGCGGAATATCAGCAGGCAGCCGGCCACTCCGGGCCACCGGGTCCTGGACACAAACGATGGCCTTTCCCCTGAGAAACAAAACTCACCAGGCCAGGTTCCTGATGTCAGTTTGCAGGAGGCACTTGGCACTGTCAAACCAGACACAGTTGCCTGTGGGGGCACCTTGCATCTGGGAGATATCCTGAAGCATGCGGAATTTCAGCAGGCAGCCGGCCACTCCGGGCCACCGGGCCCTGGACACGAACGATGGCCTTTCCCCTGAGAAACAAAACTCACCAGGCCAGGTTCTGATGTCAGTTTGCAGGAGGCACTTGGCACTCTCAAACCAGACACAGTTGCCTGTGGGGGCACCTTGCATCTGGGAGATATCCTGAACCATGCGGAATATCAGCAGGCAGCCGGCCACTCCGGGCCACCGGGCCCTGGACACAAACGATGGCCTTTCCCCTGAGAAACAAAACTCACCAGGCCAGGTTCCTGATGTCAGTTTGCAGGAGGCACTTGGCACTGTCAAACCAGACACAGTTGCCTGTGGGGGCACCTTGCATCTGGGAGATATCCTGAACCATGCGGAATTTCAGCAGGCAACCGGCCACTCCGGGCCACTGGGCCCTGGACACGAACGATGCCCTTTCCCCTGAGAAACAAAACTCACCAGGCCAGGTTCCTGATGTCAGTTTGCAGGAGGCACTTTGCACTCTCAAACAAGACACCGTTGCCTGTGGGGGCACCTTGCATCTGGGAGATATCCTGAACCATACGGAATTTCAGCAGGCAGCCGGCCACTCCGGGCCACCGAGCCCTGGACAAAAACGATGGCCTTTGCCCTGAGAAACAAAACTCACCAGGCCAGGTTCCTGATGTCAGTTTGCAGGAGGCACTTGGCACTGTCAAACCAGACACAGTTGCCTGTGGGGGCACCTTGCATCTGGGAGATATCATGAAGCATGCGGAATTTCAGCAGGCAGCCGGCCACTCCGGGCCACCGGGCCCTGGACACGAACGATGCCCTTTCCCCTGAGAAACAAAACTCACCAGGCCAGGTTCCTGATGTCAGTTTGCAGGAGGCACTTGGCACTGTCAAACCAGACACAGTTGCCTGTGGGGGCACCTTGCATCTGGGAGATATCCTGAACCATGCGGAATTTCAGCAGGCAGCCGGCCACTCCGGGCCACCGGGCCCTGGACACGAACCATGCCCTTTCCCCTGAGAAACAAAACTCACCAGGCCAGGTTCCTGATGTCAGTTTGCAGGAGGCACTTGGCACTGTCAAACCAGACACAGTTGCCTGTGGGGGCACCTTGCATCTGGGAGATATCCTGAACCATGCGGAATATCAGCAGGCAGCCGGCCACTCCGGGCTACCGGGCCCTGGACACAAACGATGGCCTTTCCCCTGAGAAACAAAACTCACCAGGCCAGGTTCCTGATGTCAGTTTGCAGGAGGCACTTGGCACTGTCAAACCAGACACAGTTGCCTGTGGGGGCACCTTGCATCTGGGAGATATCCTGAAGCATGCGGAATATCAGCAGGCAGCCGGCCACTCCGGGCCACCGGGCCCTGGACACAAACGATGGCCTTTCCCCTGAGAAACAAAACTCACCAGGCCAGGTTCCTGATGTCAGTTTGCAGGAGGCACTTGGCACTGTCAAACCAGACACAGTTGCCTGTGGGGGCACCTTGCATCTGGGAGATATCCTGAACCATGCGGAATATCAGCAGGCAGCCGGCCACTCCGGGCCACCGGGTCCTGGACACAAACGATGGCCTTTCCCCTGAGAAACAAAACTCACCAGGCCAGGTTCCTGATGTCAGTTTGCAGGAGGCACTTGGCACTCTCAAACCAGACACAGTTGCCTGTGGGGGCACCTTGCATCTGGGAGATATCCTGAAGCATGCGGAATTTCAGCAGGCAGCCGGCCACTCCGGGCCACCGGGCCCTGGACACGAACGATGGCCTTTCCCCTGAGAAACAAAACTCACCAGGCCAGGTTCCTGATGTCAGTTTGCAGGAGGCACTTGGCACTGTCAAACCAGACACAGTTGCCTGTGGGGGCACCTTGCATCTGGGAGATATCCTGAAGCATGCGGAATTTCAGCAGGCAGCCGGCCACTCCGGGCCACCGGGCCCTGGACACAAACGATGGCCTTTCCCCTGAGAAACAAAACTCACCAGGCCAGGTTCCTGATGTCAGTTTGCAGGAGGCACTTGGCACTGTCAAACCAGACACAGTTGCCTGTGGGGGCACCTTGCATCTGGGAGATATCCTGAACCATGCGGAATTTCAGCAGGCAACCGGCCACTCCGGGCCACCGGGCCCTGGACACGAACGATGCCCTTTCCCCTGAGAAACAAAAGTCACCAGGCCAGGTTCCTGATGTCAGTTTGCAGGAGGCACTTGGCACTGTCAAACCAGACACAGTTGCCTGTGGGGGCACCTTGCATCTGGGAGATATCCTGAAGCATGCGGAATTTCAGCAGGCAGCCGACCACTCCGAGCCACCGGGCCCTGGACACGAACGATGCCCTTTCCCCTGAGAAACAAAACTCACCAGGCCAGGTTCCTGATGTCAGTTTGCAGGAGGCACTTGGCACTGTCAAACCAGACACAGTTGCCTGTGGGGGCACCTTGCATCTGGGAGATATCCTGAAGCATGCGGAATATCAGCAGGCAGCCGGCCACTCCGGGCTACCGGGCCCTGGACACGAACGATGCCCTTTCCCCTGAGAAACAAAACTCACCAGGCCAGGTTCCTGATGTCAGTTTGCAGGAGGCACTTGGCACTGTCAAACCAGACACAGTTGCCTGTGGAGGCACCTTGCATCTGGGAGATATCCTGAAGCATGCGGAATATCAGCAGGCAGCCGGCCACTCCGGGCCACCGGGCCCTGGACACAAACGATGGCCTTTCCCCTGAGAAACAAAACTCACCAGGCCAGGTTCCTGATGTCAGTTTGCAGGAGGCACTTGGCACTGTCAAACCAGACACAGTTGCCTGTGGGGGCACCTTGCATCTGGGAGATATCATGAACCATGCGGAATATCAGCAGGCAGCCGGCCACTCCGGGCCACCGGGTCCTGGACAACAACGATGGCCTTTCCCCTGAGAAACAAAACTCACCAGGCCAGGTTCCTGATGTCAGTTTGCAGGAGGCACTTGGCACTGTCAAACCAGACACAGTTGCCTGTGGGGGCACCTTGCATCTGGGAGATATCCTGAAGCATGCGGAATTTCAGCAGGCAGCCGGCCACTCCGGGCCACCGGGCCCTGGACACGAACGATGGCCTTTGCCCTGAGAAACAAAAGTCACCAGGCCAGGTTCCTGATGTCAGTTTGCAGGAGGCACTTGGCACTGTCAAACCAGACACAGTTGCCTGTGGGGGCACCTTGCATCTGGGTGATATCCTGAAGCATGCGGAATTTCAGCAGGCAGCCGGCCACTCCGGGCCACCGGGCCCTGGACACGAACGATGGCCTTTCCCCTGAGAAACAAAACTCACCAGGCCAGGTTCCTGATGTCAGTTTGCAGGAGGCACTTGGCACTGTCAAACCAGACACAGTTGCCTGTGGGTTCACCTTGCATCTGGGAGATATCATGAAGCATGCGGAATTTCAGCAGGCAGCCGGCCACTCCGGGCCACCGGGCCCTGGACACGAACCATGCCCTTTCCCCTGAGAAACAAAACTCACCAGGCCAGGTTCCTGATGTCAGTTTGCAGGAGGCACTTGGCACTGTCAAACCAGACACAGTTGCCTGTGGGGGCACCTTGCATCTGGGAGATATCCTGAAGCATGCGGAATTTCAGCAGGCAGCCGGCCACTCCGGGCCACCGGGCCCTGGACACAAACGATGCCCTTTCCCCTGAGAAACAAAACTCACCAGGCCAGGTTCCTGATGTCAGTTTGCAGGAGGCACTTGGCACTGCCAAACCAGACACAGTTGCCTGTGGGGGCACCTTGCATCTGGGAGATATCCTGAACCATGCGGAATATCAGCAGGCAGGTGGCCACTCCGGGCCACCGGGCCCTGGACAGGAACGATGCCCTTTCCCCTGAGAAACAAAACTCACCAGGCCAGGTTCCTGATGTCAGTTTGCAGGAGGCACTTGGCACTCTCAAACCAGACACAGTTGCCTGTGGGGGCACCTTGCATCTGGGAGATATCCTGAACCATGCGGAATTTCAGCAGGCAGCCGGCCACTCCGGGCCACCGGGCCCTGGACACGAACGACGCCCTTTCCCCTGAGAAACAAAACTCACCAGGCCAGGTTCCTGATGTCAGTTTGCAGGAGGCACTTGGCACTGTCAAACCAGACACAGTTGCCTGTGGGGGCACCTTGCATCTGGGAGATATCCTGAACCATGCGGAATTTCAGCAGGCAACCGGCCACTCCGGGCCACCGGGCCCTGGACACGAACGATGCCCTTTCCCCTGAGAAACAAAACTCACCAGGCCAGGTTCCTGATGTCAGTTTGCAGGAGGCACTTTGCACTCTCAAACAAGACACCGTTGCCTCTGGGGGCACTTTGCATCTGGGAGATATCCTGAACCATACGGAATTTCAGCAGGCAGCCGGCCACTCCGGGCCACCGAGCCCTGGACAAAAACGATGGCCTTTGCCCTGAGAAACAAAACTCACCAGGCCAGGTTCCTGATGTCAGTTTGCAGGAGGCACTTGGCACTGTCAAACCAGACACAGTTGCCTGTGGGGGCACCTTGCATCTGGGAGATATCCTGAAGCATGCGGAATTTCAGCAGGCAGCCGGCCACTCCGGGCCACCGGGCCCTGGACACGAACGATGCCCTTTCCCCTGAGAAACAAAACTCACCAGGCCAGGTTCCTGATGTCAGTTTGCAGGAGGCACTTGGCACTGTCAAACCAGACACAGTTGCCTGTGGGGGCACCTTGCATCTGGGAGATATCATGAAGCATGCGGAATTTCAGCAGGCAGCCGGCCACTCCGGGCCACCGGGCCCTGGACACAAACGATGGCCTTTCCCCTGAGAAACAAAACTCACCAGGCCAGGTTCCTGATGTCAGTTTGCAGGAGGCACTTGGCACTGTCAAACCAGACACAGTTGCCTGTGGGGGCACCTTGCATCTGGGAGATATCCTGAACCATGCGGAATTTCAGCAGGCAGCCGGCCACTCCGGGCCACCGGGCCCTGGACACGAACGATGGCCTTTCCCCTGAGAAACAAAACTCACCAGGCCAGGTTCCTGATGTCAGTTTGCAGGAGGCACTTGGCACTGTCAAACCAGACACAGTTGCCTGTGGGGGCACCTTGCATCTGGGAGATATCCTGAAGCATGCGGAATATCAGCAGGCAGGTGGCCACTCCGGGCCACCGGGCCCTGGACACGAACGATGCCCTTTCCCCTGAGAAACAAAACTCACCAGGCCAGGTTCCTGATGTCAGTTTGCAGGAGGCACTTGGCACTCTCAAACCAGACACAGTTGCCTGTGGGGGCACCTTGCATCTGGGAGATATCCTGAACCATGCGGAATTTCAGCAGGCAGCCGGCCACTCCGGGCCACCGGGCCCTGGACACGAACGATGCCCTTTCCCCTGAGAAACAAAACTCACCAGGCCAGGTTCCTGATGTCAGTTTGCAGGAGGCACTTGGCACTGTCAAACCAGACACAGTTGCCTGTGGGGGCACCTTGCATCTGGGAGATATCCTGAACCATGCGGAATTTCAGCAGGCAGCCGGACACTCCGGGCCACCGAGCCCTGGACACGAACGATGGCCTTTCCCCTGAGAAACAAAACTCACCAGGCCAGGTTCCTGATGTCAGTTTGCAGGAGGCACTTGGCACTCTCAAACCAGACACAGTTGCCTGTGGGGGCACCTTGCATCTGGGAGATATCCTGAACCATGCGAAATTTCAGCAGGCAGCCGGCCACTCCGGGCCACCGAGCCCTGGACAAAAACGATGGCCTTTGCCCTGAGAAACAAAACTCACCAGGCCAGGTTCCTGATGTCAGTTTGCAGGAGGCACTTGGCACTGTCAAACCAGACACAGTTGCCTGTGGGGGCACCTTGCATCTGGGAGATATCATGAAGCATGCGGAATTTCAGCAGGCAGCCGGCCACTCCGGGCCACCGGGCCCTGGACACGAACGATGCCCTTTCCCCTGAGAAACAAAACTCACCAGGCCAGGTTCCTGATGTCAGTTTGCAGGAGGCACTTGGCACTGCCAAACCAGACACAGTTGCCTGTGGGGGCACCTTGCATCTGGGAGATATCCTGAAGCATGCGGAATTTCAGCAGGCAGCCGGCCACTCCGGGCCACCGGGCCCTGGACACGAACGATGCCCTTTCCCCTGAGAAACAAAACTCACCAGGCCAGG
This sequence comes from Passer domesticus, assembly GCF_036417665.1. NCBI lineage: Eukaryota > Metazoa > Chordata > Aves > Passeriformes > Passeridae > Passer > Passer domesticus. The sequence continues at coordinate 1,873,513 of NC_087499.1, forward strand.
TTCTGATGTCAGTTTGCAGGAGGCACTTGGCACTGTCAAACCAGACACAGTTGCCTGTGGGGGCACCTTGCATCTGGGAGATATCATGAAGCATGCGGAATTTCAGCAGGCAGCCGGCCACTCCGGGCCACCGGGAACTGGACACGAACGATGCCCTTTCCCCTGAGAAACAAAACTCACCAGGCCAGGTTCCTGATGTCAGTTTGCAGGAGGCACTTGGCACTGTCAAACCAGACACAGTTGCCTGTGGGGGCACCTTGCATCTGGGAGATATCCTGAAGCATGCGGAATTTCAGCAGGCAGCCGGCCACTCCGGGCCACCGGGCCCTGGACACGAACGATGGCCTTTCCCCTGAGAAACAAAACTCACCAGGCCAGGTTCCTGATGTCAGTTTGCAGGAGGCACTTTGCACTCTCAAACAAGACACCGTTGCCTCTGGGGGCACTTTGCATCTGGGAGATATCCTGAACCATACGGAATTTCAGCAGGCAGCCGGCCACTCCGGGCCACCGAGCCCTGGACAAAAACGATGGCCTTTGCCCTGAGAAACAAAACTCACCAGGCCAGGTTCCTGATGTCAGTTTGCAGGAGGCACTTGGCACTCTCAAACCAGACACAGTTGCCTGTGGGGGCACCTTGCATCTGGGAGATATCCTGAAGCATGCGGAATTTCAGCAGGCAGCCGGCCACTCCGGGCCACCGGGCCCTGGACACGAACGATGCCCTTTCCCCTGAGAAACAAAACTCACCAGGCCAGGTTCCTGATGTCAGTTTGCAGGAGGCACTTGGCACTGTCAAACCAGACACAGTTGCCTGTGGGGGCACCTTGCATCTGGGAGATATCATGAAGCATGCGGAATTTCAGCAGGCAGCCGGCCACTCCGGGCCACCGGGCCCTGGACACAAACGATGGCCTTTCCCCTGAGAAACAAAACTCACCAGGCCAGGTTCCTGATGTCAGTTTGCAGGAGGCACTTGGCACTGTCAAACCAGACACAGTTGCCTGTGGGGGCACCTTGCATCTGGGAGATATCCTGAACCATGCGGAATTTCAGCAGGCAGCCGGCCACTCCGGGCCACCGGGCCCTGGACACGAACGATGGCCTTTCCCCTGAGAAACAAAACTCACCAGGCCAGGTTCCTGATGTCAGTTTGCAGGAGGCACTTGGCACTGTCAAACCAGACACAGTTGCCTGTGGGGGCACCTTGCATCTGGGAGATATCCTGAAGCATGCGGAATATCAGCAGGCAGGTGGCCACTCCGGGCCACCGGGCCCTGGACAGGAACGATGCCCTTTCCCCTGAGAAACAAAACTCACCAGGCCAGGTTCCTGATGTCAGTTTGCAGGAGGCACTTGGCACTGTCAAACCAGACACAGTTGCCTGTGGGGGCACCTTGCATCTGGGAGATATCCTGAACCATGCGGAATTTCAGCAGGCAGCCGGCCACTCCGGGCCACCGGGCCCTGGACACGAACGATGCCCTTTCCCCTGAGAAACAAAACTCACCAGGCCAGGTTCCTGATGTCAGTTTGCAGGAGGCACTTGGCACTGTCAAACCAGACACAGTTGCCTGTGGGGGCACCTTGCATCTGGGAGATATCCTGAACCATGCGGAATTTCAGCAGGCAGCCGGACACTCCGGGCCACCGAGCCCTGGACACGAACGATGGCCTTTCCCCTGAGAAACAAAACTCACCAGGCCAGGTTCCTGATGTCAGTTTGCAGGAGGCACTTGGCACTCTCAAACCAGACACAGTTGCCTGTGGGGGCACCTTGCATCTGGGAGATATCCTGAACCATGCGAAATTTCAGCAGGCAGCCGGCCACTCCGGGCCACCGAGCCCTGGACAAAAACGATGGCCTTTGCCCTGAGAAACAAAACTCACCAGGCCAGGTTCCTGATGTCAGTTTGCAGGAGGCACTTGGCACTGTCAAACCAGACACAGTTGCCTGTGGGGGCACCTTGCATCTGGGAGATATCATGAAGCATGCGGAATTTCAGCAGGCAGCCGGCCACTCCGGGCCACCGGGCCCTGGACACGAACGATGCCCTTTCCCCTGAGAAACAAAACTCACCAGGCCAGGTTCCTGATGTCAGTTTGCAGGAGGCACTTGGCACTGCCAAACCAGACACAGTTGCCTGTGGGGGCACCTTGCATCTGGGAGATATCCTGAAGCATGCGGAATTTCAGCAGGCAGCCGGCCACTCCGGGCCACCGGGCCCTGGACACGAACGATGCCCTTTCCCCTGAGAAACAAAACTCACCAGGCCAGGTTCTGATGTCAGTTTGCAGGAGGCACTTGGCACTGTCAAACCAGACACAGTTGCCTGTGGGGGCACCTTGCATCTGGGAGATATCATGAAGCATGCGGAATTTCAGCAGGCAGCCGGCCACTCCGGGCCACCGGGAACTGGACACGAACGATGCCCTTTCCCCTGAGAAACAAAACTCACCAGGCCAGGTTCCTGATGTCAGTTTGCAGGAGGCACTTGGCACTGTCAAACCAGACACAGTTGCCTGTGGGGGCACCTTGCATCTGGGAGATATCCTGAAGCATGCGGAATTTCAGCAGGCAGCCGGCCACTCCGGGCCACCGGGCCCTGGACACGAACCATGCCCTTTCCCCTGAGAAACAAAACTCACCAGGCCAGGTTCCTGATGTCAGTTTGCAGGAGGCACTTGGCACTGTCAAACCAGACACAGTTGCCTGTGGGGGCACCTTGCATCTGGGAGATATCCTGAAGCATGCGGAATTTCAGCAGGCAGCCGGCCACTCCGGGCCAGCGGGCCCTGGACACGAACGATGGCCTTTCCCCTGAGAAACAAAACTCACCAGGCCAGGTTCCTGATGTCAGTTTGCAGGAGGCACTTGGCACTGTCAAACCAGACACAGTTGCCTGTGGGGGCACCTTGCATCTGGGAGATATCCTGAAGCATGCGGAATTTCAGCAGGCAGCCGGCCACTCCGGGCCACCGGGCCCTGGACAAAAACGATGGCCTTTCCCCTGAGAAACAAAACTCACCAGGCCAGGTTCCTGATGTCAGTTTGCAGGAGGCACTTGGCACTGTCAAACCAGACACAGTTGCCTGTGGGGGCACCTTGCATCTGGGAGATATCCTGAAGCATGCGGAATTTCAGCAGGCAGCCGGCCACTCCGGGCCACCGGGTCCTGGACACAAACGATGGCCTTTCCCCTGAGAAACAAAACTCACCAGGCCAGGTTCCTGATGTCAGTTTGCAGGAGGCACTTGGCACTGTCAAACCAGACACAGTTGCCTGTGGGGGCACCTTGCATCTGGGAGATATCCTGAAGCATGCGGAATTTCAGCAGGCAGCCGGCCACTCCGGGCCACCGGGCCCTGGACACGAACGATGGCCTTTCCCCTGAGAAACAAAACTCACCAGGCCAGGTTCCTGATGTCAGTTTGCAGGAGGCACTTGGCACTGTCAAACCAGACACAGTTGCCTGTGGGGGCACCTTGCATCTGGGAGATATCCTGAACCATGCGGAATATCAGCAGGCAGGTGGCCACTCCGGGCCACCGGGCCCTGGACAGGAACGATGCCCTTTCCCCTGAGAAACAAAACTCACCAGGCCAGGTTCCTGATGTCAGTTTGCAGGAGGCACTTGGCACTGTCAAACCAGACACAGTTGCCTGTGGGGGCACCTTGCATCTGGGAGATATCCTGAACCATGCGGAATTTCAGCAGGCAGCCGGCCACTCCGGGCCACCGGGCCCTGGACACGAACGATGCCCTTTCCCCTGAGAAACAAAACTCACCAGGCCAGGTTCCTGATGTCAGTTTGCAGGAGGCACTTGGCACTGTCAAACCAGACACAGTTGCCTGTGGGGGCACCTTGCATCTGGGAGATATCCTGAACCATGCGGAATTTCAGCAGGCAGCCGGACACTCCGGGCCACCGAGCCCTGGACACGAACGATGGCCTTTCCCCTGAGAAACAAAACTCACCAGGCCAGGTTCCTGATGTCAGTTTGCAGGAGGCACTTGGCACTCTCAAACCAGACACAGTTGCCTGTGGGGGCACCTTGCATCTGGGAGATATCCTGAAGCATGCGGAATTTCAGCAGGCAGCCGGCCACTCCGGGCCACCGAGCCCTGGACAAAAACGATGGCCTTTGCCCTGAGAAACAAAACTCACCAGGCCAGGTTCCTGATGTCAGTTTGCAGGAGGCACTTGGCACTGTCAAACCAGACACAGTTGCCTGTGGGGGCACCTTGCATCTGGGAGATATCATGAAGCATGCGGAATTTCAGCAGGCAGCCGGCCACTCCGGGCCACCGGGCCCTGGACACGAACGATGCCCTTTCCCCTGAGAAACAAAACTCACCAGGCCAGGTTCCTGATGTCAGTTTGCAGGAGGCACTTGGCACTGCCAAACCAGACACAGTTGCCTGTGGGGGCACCTTGCATCTGGGAGATATCCTGAAGCATGCGGAATTTCAGCAGGCAGCCGGCCACTCCGGGCCACCGGGCCCTGGACACGAACGATGCCCTTTCCCCTGAGAAACAAAACTCACCAGGCCAGGTTCCTGATGTCAGTTTGCAGGAGGCACTTGGCACTGTCAAACAAGACACCGTTGCCTGTGGGGGCACCTTGCATCTGGGAGGTATCCTGAAGCATACGGAATTTCAGCAGGCAGCCGGCCACTCCGGGCCACCGGGCCCTGGACACGAACGATGCCCTTTCCCCTGAGAAACAAAACTCACCAGGCCAGGTTCCTGATGTCAGTTTGCAGGAGGCACTTGGCACTGTGAAACCAGACACAGTTGCCTGTGGGGGCACCTTGCATCTGGGAGATATCCTGAAGCATGCGGAATTTCAGCAGGCAGCCGGCCACTCCGGGCCACCGGGCCCTGGACACGAACGATGGCCTTTCCCCTGAGAAACAAAAGTCACCAGGCCAGGTTCCTGATGTCAGTTTGCAGGAGGCACTTGGCACTGTCAAACCAGACACAGTTGCCTGTGGGGGCACCTTGCATCTGGGAGATATCCTGAACCATGCGGAATATCAGCAGGCAGCCGGCCACTCCGGGCTACCGGGCCCTGGACACAAACGATGGCCTTTCCCCTGAGAAACAAAACTCACCAGGCCAGGTTCCTGATGTCAGTTTGCAGGAGGCACTTGGCACTGTCAAACCAGACACAGTTGCCTGTGGGGGCACCTTGCATCTGGGAGATATCCTGAAGCATGCGGAATTTCAGCAGGCAGCCGGCCACTCCGGGCCACCGGGCCCAAGACACGAACGATGCCCTTTCCCCTGAGAAACAAAACTCACCAGGCCAGGTTCCTGATGTCAGTTTGCAGGAGGCACTTGGCACTGTCAAACCAGACACAGTTGCCTGTGGGGGCACCTTGCATCTGGGAGATATCATGAAGCATGCGGAATTTCAGCAGGCAGCCGGCCACTCCGGGCCACCGGGCCCTGGACACGAACGATGCCCTTTCCCCTGAGAAACAAAACTCACCAGGCCAGGTTCCTGATGTCAGTTTGCAGGAGGCACTTGGCACTGTCAAACCAGACACAGTTGCCTGTGGGGGCACCTTGCATCTGGGAGATATCCTGAACCATGCGGAATTTCAGCAGGCAACCGGCCACTCTGGGCCACCGGGCCCTGGACACGAACGATGCCCTTTCCCCTGAGAAACAAAACTCACCAGGCCAGGTTCCTGATGTCAGTTTGCAGGAGGCACTTGGCACTGTCAAACCAGACACAGTTGCCTGTGGGGGCACCTTGCATCTGGGAGATATCCTGAAGCATGCGGAATTTCAGCAGGCAGCCGGCCACTCCGGGCTACCGGGCCCTGGACACAAACGATGGCCTTTCCCCTGAGAAACAAAACTCACCAGGCCAGGTTCCTGATGTCAGTTTGCAGGAGGCACTTGGCACTGTCAAACCAGACACAGTTGCCTGTGGGGGCACTTTGCATCTGGGAGATATCCTGAAGCATGCGGAATATCAGCAGGCAGCCGGCCACTCCGGGCCACCGGGCCCTGGACACAAACGATGGCCTTTCCCCTGAGAAACAAAACTCACCAGGCCAGGTTCCTGATGTCAGTTTGCAGGAGGCACTTGGCACTGTCAAACCAGACACAGTTGCCTGTGGGGGCACCTTGCATCTGGGAGATATCCTGAAGCATGCGGAATTTCAGCAGGCAGCCGGCCACTCCGGGCCACCGGGCCCTATACACAAACGATGCCCTTTCCCCTGAGAAACAAAACTCACCAGGCCAGGTTCCTGATGTCAGTTTGCAGGAGGCACTTGGCACTGTCAAACCAGACACAGTTGCCTGTGGGGGCACCTTGCATCTGGGAGATATCCTGAAGCATGCGGAATTTCAGCAGGCAGCCGGCCACTCCGGGCCACCGGGCCCTGGACACGAACCATGCCCTTTCCCCTGAGAAACAAAACTCACCAGGCCAGGTTCCTGATGTCAGTTTGCAGGAGGCACTTGGCACTGTCAAACCAGACACAGTTGCCTGTGGGGGCACCTTGCATCTGGGAGATATCCTGCACCATGCGGAATATCAGCAGGCAGCCGGCCACTCCGGGCCACCGGGTCCTGGACACAAACGATGGCCTTTCCCCTGAGAAACAAAACTCACCAGGCCAGGTTCCTGAGGTCAGTTTGCAGGAGGCACTTGGCACTGTCAAACCAGACACAGTTGCCTGTGGGGGCACCTTGCATCTGGGAGATATCCTGAACCATGCGGAATTTCAGCAGGCAGCCGGCCACTCCGGGCCACCGGGCCCTGGACACGAACGATGCCCTTTCCCCTGAGAAACAAAACTCACCAGGCCAGGTTCCTGATGTCAGTTTGCAGGAGGCACTTGGCACTCTCAAACCAGACACAGTTGCCTCTGGGGGCACCTTGCATCTGGGAGATATCCTGAAGCATGCGGAATATCAGCAGGCAGCCGGCCACTCCGGGCCACCGGGCCCTGGACACGAACGATGCCATTTCCCCTGAGAAACAAAACTCACCAGGCCAGGTTCCTGATGTCAGTTTGCAGGAGGCACTTGGCACTCTCAAACCAGACACAGTTGCCTGTGGGGGCACCTTGCATCTGGGAGATATCCTGAACCATGCGGAATTTCAGCAGGCAGCCGGCCACTCCGGGCCACCGGGCCCTGGACACAAACGATGGCCTTTGCCCTGAGAAACAAAACTCACCAGGCCAGGTTCCTGATGTCAGTTTGCAGGAGGCACTTGGCACTCTCAAACCAGACACAGTTGCCTGTGGGGGCACCTTGCATCTGGGAGATATCCTGAAGCATGCGGAATTTCAGAAGGCAGCCGGCCACTCCGGGCCACCGGGCCCTGGACATGAACGATGCCATTTCCCCTGAGAAACAAAACTCACCAGGCCAGGTTCCTGATGTCAGTTTGCAGGAGGCACTTGGCACTCTCAAACCAGACACAGTTGCCTGTGGGGGCACCTTGCATCTGGGAGATATCCTGAACCATGCGGAATTTCAGCAGGCAGCCGGCCACTCCGGGCCACCGAGCCCTGGACACGAACGATGGCCTTTCCCCTGAGAAACAAAACTCACCAGGCCAGGTTCCTGATGTCAGTTTGCAGGAGGCACTTGGCACTCTCAAACCAGACACAGTTGCCTGTGGGGGCACCTTGCATCTGGGAGATATCCTGAACCATGCGGAATTTCAGCAGGCAGCCGGCCACTCCGGGCCACCGAGCCCTGGACAAAAACGATGGCCTTTGCCCTGAGAAACAAAACTCACCAGGCCAGGTTCCTGATGTCAGTTTGCAGGAGGCACTTGGCACTGTCAAACCAGACACAGTTGCCTGTGGGGGCACCTTGCATCTGGGAGATATCTTGAAGCATGCGGAATTTCAGCAGGCAGCCGGCCACTCCGGGCCACCGGGCCCTGGACACGAACGATGCCCTTTCCCCTGAGAAACAAAACTCACCAGGCCAGGTTCCTGATGTCAGTTTGCAGGAGGCACTTGGCACTGCCAAACCAGACACAGTTGCCTGTGGGGGCACCTTGCATCTGGGAGATATCCTGAACCATGCGGAATTTCAGCAGGCAGCCGGCCACTCCGGGCCACCGGGCCCTGGACACGAACGATGGCCTTTCCCCTGAGAAACAAAACTCACCAGGCCAGGTTCCTGATGTCAGTTTGCAGGAGGCACTTGGCACTGTCAAACCAGACACAGTTGCCTGTGGGGGCACCTTGCATCTGGGAGATATCCTGAAGCATGCGGAATTTCAGCAGGCAGCCGGCCACTCCGGGCCACCGGGCCCTGGACACAAACGATGCCCTTTGCCCTGAGAAACAAAACTCACCAGGCCAGGTTCCTGATGTCAGTTTGCAGGAGGCACTTGGCACTGTCAAACCAGACACAGTTGCCTGTGGGGGCACCTTGCATCTGGGAGATATCCTGAACCATGCGGAATATCAGCAGGCAGGTGGCCACTCCGGGCCACCGGGCCCTGGACAGGAACGATGCCCTTTCCCCTGAGAAACAAAACTCACCAGGCCAGGTTCCTGATGTCAGTTTGCAGGAGGCACTTGGCACTCTCAAACCAGACACAGTTGCCTGTGGGGGCACCTTGCATCTGGGAGATATCCTGAAGCATGCGGAATTTCAGCAGGCAGCCGGCCACTCCGGGCCACCGGGCCCTGGACACGAACGATGCCCTTTCCCCTGAGAAACAAAACTCACCAGGCCAGGTTCCTGATGTCAGTTTGCAGGAGGCACTTGGCACTGTCAAACAAGACACCGTTGCCTGTGGGGGCACCTTGCATCTGGGAGGTATCCTGAAGCATACGGAATTTCAGCAGGCAGCCGGCCACTCCGGGCCACCGGGCCCTGGACACGAACGATGCCCTTTCCCCTGAGAAACAAAACTCACCAGGCCAGGTTCCTGATGTCAGTTTGCAGGAGGCACTTGGCACTGTGAAACCAGACACAGTTGCCTGTGGGGGCACCTTGCATCTGGGAGATATCCTGAAGCATGCGGAATTTCAGCAGGCAGCCGGCCACTCCGGGCCACCGGGCCCTGGACACGAACGATGCCCTTTCCCCTGAGAAACAAAACTCACCAGGCCAGGTTCCTGATCTCAGTTTGCAGGAGGCACTTGGCACTCTCAAACCAGACACAGTTGCCTGTGGGGGCACCTTGCATCTGGGAGATATCCTGAACCATGCGGAATATCAGCAGGCAGCCGGCCACTCCGGGCTACCGGGCCCTGGACACAAACGATGGCCTTTCCCCTGAGAAACAAAACTCACCAGGCCAGGTTCCTGATGTCAGTTTGCAGGAGGCACTTGGCACTGTCAAACCAGACACAGTTGCCTGTGGGGGCACCTTGCATCTGGGAGATATCCTGAAGCATGCGGAATTTCAGCAGGCAGCCGGCCACTCCGGGCCACCGGGCCCAAGACACGAACGATGCCCTTTCCCCTGAGAAACAAAACTCACCAGGCCAGGTTCCTGATGTCAGTTTGCAGGAGGCACTTGGCACTGTCAAACCAGACACAGTTGCCTGTGGGGGCACCTTGCATCTGGGAGATATCATGAAGCATGCGGAATTTCAGCAGGCAGCCGGCCACTCCGGGCCACCGGGCCCTGGACACGAACGATGCCCTTTCCCCTGAGAAACAAAACTCACCAGGCCAGGTTCCTGATGTCAGTTTGCAGGAGGCACTTGGCACTGTCAAACCAGACACAGTTGCCTGTGGGGGCACCTTGCATCTGGGAGATATCCTGAAGCATGCGGAATTTCAGCAGGCAACCGGCCACTCTGGGCCACCGGGCCCTGGACACGAACGATGCCCTTTCCCCTGAGAAACAAAACTCACCAGGCCAGGTTCCTGATGTCAGTTTGCAGGAGGCACTTGGCACTGTCAAACCAGACACAGTTGCCTGTGGGGGCACCTTGCATCTGGGAGATATCCTGAAGCATGCGGAATTTCAGCAGGCAGCCGGCCACTCCGGGCTACCGGGCCCTGGACACAAACGATGGCCTTTCCCCTGAGAAACAAAACTCACCAGGCCAGGTTCCTGATGTCAGTTTGCAGGAGGCACTTGGCACTGTCAAACCAGACACAGTTGCCTGTGGGGGCACTTTGCATCTGGGAGATATCCTGAAGCATGCGGAATATCAGCAGGCAGCCGGCCACTCCGGGCCACCGGGCCCTGGACACAAACGATGGCCTTTCCCCTGAGAAACAAAACTCACCAGGCCAGGTTCCTGATGTCAGTTTGCAGGAGGCACTTGGCACTGTCAAACCAGACACAGTTGCCTGTGGGGGCACCTTGCATCTGGGAGATATCCTGAAGCATGCGGAATTTCAGCAGGCAGCCGGCCACTCCGGGCCACCGGGCCCTATACACAAACGATGCCCTTTCCCCTGAGAAACAAAACTCACCAGGCCAGGTTCCTGATGTCAGTTTGCAGGAGGCACTTGGCACTGTCAAACCAGACACAGTTGCCTGTGGGGGCACCTTGCATCTGGGAGATATCCTGAAGCATGCGGAATTTCAGCAGGCAGCCGGCCACTCCGGGCCACCGGGCCCTGGACACGAACCATGCCCTTTCCCCTGAGAAACAAAACTCACCAGGCCAGGTTCCTGATGTCAGTTTGCAGGAGGCACTTGGCACTGTCAAACCAGACACAGTTGCCTGTGGGGGCACCTTGCATCTGGGAGATATCCTGCACCATGCGGAATATCAGCAGGCAGCCGGCCACTCCGGGCCACCGGGTCCTGGACACAAACGATGGCCTTTCCCCTGAGAAACAAAACTCACCAGGCCAGGTTCCTGAGGTCAGTTTGCAGGAGGCACTTGGCACTGTCAAACCAGACACAGTTGCCTGTGGGGGCACCTTGCATCTGGGAGATATCCTGAACCATGCGGAATTTCAGCAGGCAGCCGGCCACTCTGGGCCACCGGGCCCTGGACACGAACGATGGCCTTTCCCCTGAGAAACAAAACTCACCAGGCCAGGTTCCTGATGTCAGTTTGCAGGAGGCACTTGGCACTCTCAAACCAGACACAGTTGCCTCTGGGGGCACCTTGCATCTGGGAGATATCCTGAAGCATGCGGAATATCAGCAGGCAGCCGGCCACTCCGGGCCACCGGGCCCTGGACACGAACGATGCCATTTCCCCTGAGAAACAAAACTCACCAGGCCAGGTTCCTGATGTCAGTTTGCAGGAGGCACTTGGCACTCTCAAACCAGACACAGTTGCCTGTGGGGGCACCTTGCATCTGGGAGATATCCTGAACCATGCGGAATTTCAGCAGGCAGCCGGCCACTCCGGGCCACCGGGCCCTGGACACAAACGATGGCCTTTGCCCTGAGAAACAAAACTCACCAGGCCAGGTTCCTGATGTCAGTTTGCAGGAGGCACTTGGCACTGTCAAACCAGACACAGTTGCCTGTGGGGGCACCTTGCATCTGGGAGATATCCTGAAGCATGCGGAATTTCAGCAGGCAGCCGGCCACTCCGGGCCACCGGGCCCTGGACATGAACGATGGCCTTTCCCCTGAGAAACAAAACTCACCAGGCCAGGTTCCTGATGTCAGTTTGCAGGAGGCACTTGGCACTGTCAAACCAGACACAGTTGCCTGTGGGGGCACCATGCATCTGGGAGATATCCTGAAGCATGCGGAATATCAGCAGGCAGCCGGCCACTCCGGGCCACCGGGCCCTGGACATGAACGATGCCATTTCCCCTGAGAAACAAAACTCACCAGGCCAGGTTCCTGATGTCAGTTTGCAGGAGGCACTTGGCACTCTCAAACCAGACACAGTTGCCTGTGGGGGCACCTTGCATCTGGGAGATATCCTGAACCATGCGGAATTTCAGCAGGCAGCCGGCCACTCCGGGCCACCGAGCCCTGGACACGAACGATGGCCTTTCCCCTGAGAAACAAAACTCACCAGGCCAGGTTCCTGATGTCAGTTTGCAGGAGGCACTTGGCACTCTCAAACCAGACACAGTTGCCTGTGGGGGCACCTTGCATCTGGGAGATATCCTGAACCATGCGGAATTTCAGCAGGCAGCCGGCCACTCCGGGCCACCGAGCCCTGGACAAAAACGATGGCCTTTGCCCTGAGAAACAAAACTCACCAGGCCAGGTTCCTGATGTCAGTTTGCAGGAGGCACTTGGCACTGTCAAACCAGACACAGTTGCCTGTGGGGGCACCTTGCATCTGGGAGATATCTTCAAGCATGCGGAATTTCAGCAGGCAGCCGGCCACTCCGGGCCACCGGGCCCTGGACACGAACGATGCCCTTTCCCCTGAGAAACAAAACTCACCAGGCCAGGTTCCTGATGTCAGTTTGCAGGAGGCACTTGGCACTGCCAAACCAGACACAGTTGCCTGTGGGGGCACCTTGCATCTGGGAGATATCCTGAACCATGCGGAATTTCAGCAGGCAGCCGGCCACTCCGGGCCACCGGGCCCTGGACACGAACGATGGCCTTTCCCCTGAGAAACAAAACTCACCAGGCCAGGTTCCTGATGTCAGTTTGCAGGAGGCACTTGGCACTGTCAAACCAGACACAGTTGCCTGTGGGGGCACCTTGCATCTGGGAGATATCCTGAAGCATGCGGAATTTCAGCAGGCAGCCGGCCACTCCGGGCCACCGGGCCCTGGACACAAACGATGGCCTTTCCCCTGAGAAACAAAACTCACCAGGCCAGGTTCCTGATGTCAGTTTGCAGGAGGCACTTGGCACTGTCAAACCAGACACAGTTGCCTGTGGGGGCACCTTGCATCTGGGAGATATCCTGAACCATGCGGAATATCAGCAGGCAGGTGGCCACTCCGGGCCACCGGGCCCTGGACAGGAACGATGCCCTTTCCCCTGAGAAACAAAACTCACCAGGCCAGGTTCCTGATGTCAGTTTGCAGGAGGCACTTGGCACTCTCAAACCAGACACAGTTGCCTGTGGGGGCACCTTGCATCTGGGAGATATCCTGAAGCATGCGGAATTTCAGCAGGCAGCCGGCCACTCCGGGCCACCGGGCCCTGGACACGAACGATGCCCTTTCCCCTGAGAAACAAAACTCACCAGGCCAGGTTCCTGATGTCAGTTTGCAGGAGGCACTTGGCACTCTCAAACCAGACACAGTTGCCTGTGGGGGCACCTTGCATCTGGGAGATATCCTGAACCATGCGGAATATCAGCAGGCAGGTGGCCACTCCGGGCCACCGGGCCCTGGACAGGAACGATGCCCTTTCCCCTGAGAAACAAAACTCACCAGGCCAGGTTCCTGATGTCAGTTTGCAGGAGGCACTTGGCACTCTCAAACCAGACACAGTTGCCTGTGGGGGCACCTTGCATCTGGGAGATATCCTGAACCATGCGGAATTTCAGCAGGCAGCCGGCCACTCCGGGCCACCGGGCCCTGGACACGAACCATGCCCTTTCCCCTGAGAAACAAAACTCACCAGGCCAGGTTCCTGATGTCAGTTTGCAGGAGGCACTTGGCACTGTCAAACCAGACACAGTTGCCTGTGGGGGCACCTTGCATCTGGGAGATATCCTGAACCATGCGGAATTTCAGCAGGCAACCGGCCACTCCGGGCCACCGGGCCCTGGACACGAACGATGCCCTTTCCCCTGAGAAACAAAACTCACCAGGCCAGGTTCCTGATGTCAGTTTGCAGGAGGCACTTTGCACTCTCAAACAAGACACCGTTGCCTCTGGGGGCACCTTGCATCTGGGAGATATCCTGAACCATACGGAATTTCAGCAGGCAGCCGGCCACTCCGGGCCACCGAGCCCTGGACAAAAACGATGGCCTTTGCCCTGAGAAACAAAACTCACCAGGCCAGGTTCCTGATGTCAGTTTGCAGGAGGCACTTGGCACTCTCAAACCAGACACAGTTGCCTGTGGGGGCACCTTGCATCTGGGAGATATCCTGAAGCATGCGGAATTTCAGCAGGCAGCCGGCCACTCCGGGCCACCGGGCCCTGGACACGAACGATGCCCTTTCCCCTGAGAAACAAAACTCACCAGGCCAGGTTCCTGATGTCAGTTTGCAGGAGGCACTTGGCACTGTCAAACCAGACACAGTTGCCTGTGGGGGCACCTTGCATCTGGGAGATATCCTGAACCATGCGGAATATCAGCAGGCAGCCGGCCACTCCGGGCTACCGGGCCCTGGACACAAACGATGCCCTTTCCCCTGAGAAACAAAACTCACCAGGCCAGGTTCCTGATGTCAGTTTGCAGGAGGCACTTGGCACTGTCAAACCAGACACAGTTGCCTGTGGGGGCACCTTGCATCTGGGAGATATCCTGAAGCATGCGGAATATCAGCAGGCAGCCGGCCACTCCGGGCCACCGGGCCCTGGACACAAACGATGGCCTTTCCCCTGAGAAACAAAACTCACCAGGCCAGGTTCCTGATGTCAGTTTGCAGGAGGCACTTGGCACTGTCAAACCAGACACAGTTGCCTGTGGGGGCACCTTGCATCTGGGAGATATCATGAAGCATGCGGAATTTCAGCAGGCAGCCGGCCACTCCGGGCCACCGGGAACTGGACACGAACGATGCCCTTTCCCCTGAGAAACAAAACTCACCAGGCCAGGTTCCTGATGTCAGTTTGCAGGAGGCACTTGGCACTGTCAAACCAGACACAGTTGCCTGTGGGGGCACCTTGCATCTGGGAGATATCCTGAAGCATGCGGAATTTCAGCAGGCAGCCGGCCACTCCGGGCCACCGGGCCCTGGACACGAACGATGCCCTTTCCCCTGAGAAACAAAACTCACCAGGCCAGGTTCCTGATGTCAGTTTGCAGGAGGCACTTGGCACTGTCAAACCAGACACAGTTGCCTGTGGGGGCACCTTGCATCTGGGAGATATCCTGAAGCATGCGGAATTTCAGCAGGCAGCCGGCCACTCCGGGCCACCGGGCCCTGGACACGAACGATGGCCTTTCCCCTGAGAAACAAAACTCACCAGGCCAGGTTCCTGATGTCAGTTTGCAGGAGGCACTTGGCACTGTCAAACCAGACACAGTTGCCTGTGGGGGCACCTTGCATCTGGGAGATATCCTGAAGCATGCGGAATTTCAGCAGGCAGCCGGCCACTCCGGGCCACCGGGCCCTGGACACAAACGATGCCCTTTCCCCTGAGAAACAAAACTCACCAGGCCAGGTTCCTGATGTCAGTTTGCAGGAGGCACTTGGCACTGTCAAACCAGACACAGTTGCCTGTGGGGGCACCTTGCATCTGGGAGATATCCTGAACCATGCGGAATATCAGCAGGCAGGTGGCCACTCCGGGCCACCGGGCCCTGGACAGGAACGATGCCCTTTCCCCTGAGAAACAAAACTCACCAGGCCAGGTTCCTGATGTCAGTTTGCAGGAGGCACTTGGCACTCTCAAACCAGACACAGTTGCCTGTGGGGGCACCTTGCATCTGGGAGATATCCTGAAGCATGCGGAATTTCAGCAGGCAGCCGGCCACTCCGGGCCACCGGGCCCTGGACACGAACGATGCCCTTTCCCCTGAGAAACAAAACTCACCAGGCCAGGTTCCTGATGTCAGTTTGCAGGAGGCACTTGGCACTGTCAAACCAGACACAGTTGCCTGTGGGGGCACCTTGCATCTGGGAGATATCCTGAACCATGCGGAATATCAGCAGGCAGGTGGCCACTCCGGGCCACCGGGCCCTGGACAGGAACGATGCCCTTTCCCCTGAGAAACAAAACTCACCAGGCCAGGTTCCTGATGTCAGTTTGCAGGAGGCACTTGGCACTCTCAAACCAGACACAGTTGCCTGTGGGGGCACCTTGCATCTGGGAGATATCCTGAACCATGCGGAATTTCAGCAGGCAGCCGGCCACTCCGGGCCACCGGGCCCTGGACACGAACCATGCCCTTTCCCCTGAGAAACAAAACTCACCAGGCCAGGTTCCTGATGTCAGTTTGCAGGAGGCACTTGGCACTGTCAAACCAGACACAGTTGCCTGTGGGGGCACCTTGCATCTGGGAGATATCCTGAACCATGCGGAATTTCAGCAGGCAACCGGCCACTCCGGGCCACCGGGCCCTGGACACGAACGATGCCCTTTCCCCTGAGAAACAAAACTCACCAGGCCAGGTTCCTGATGTCAGTTTGCAGGAGGCACTTTGCACTCTCAAACAAGACACCGTTGCCTCTGGGGGCACCTTGCATCTGGGAGATATCCTGAACCATACGGAATTTCAGCAGGCAGCCGGCCACTCCGGGCCACCGAGCCCTGGACAAAAACGATGGCCTTTGCCCTGAGAAACAAAACTCACCAGGCCAGGTTCCTGATGTCAGTTTGCAGGAGGCACTTGGCACTCTCAAACCAGACACAGTTGCCTGTGGGGGCACCTTGCATCTGGGAGATATCCTGAAGCATACGGAATTTCAGCAGGCAGCCGGCCACTCCGGGCCACCGGGCCCTGGACACGAACGATGCCCTTTCCCCTGAGAAACAAAACTCACCAGGCCAGGTTCCTGATGTCAGTTTGCAGGAGGCACTTGGCACTGTCAAACCAGACACAGTTGCCTGTGGGGGCACCTTGCATCTGGGAGATATCCTGAACCATGCGGAATATCAGCAGGCAGCCGGCCACTCCGGGCTACCGGGCCCTGGACACAAACGATGCCCTTTCCCCTGAGAAACAAAACTCA
Organism: Passer domesticus; assembly: GCF_036417665.1. NCBI lineage: Eukaryota > Metazoa > Chordata > Aves > Passeriformes > Passeridae > Passer > Passer domesticus. The sequence goes on from NC_087499.1 coordinate 1,890,221, forward strand.
CCAGGCCAGGTTCCTGATGTCAGTTTGCAGGAGGCACTTGGCACTGTCAAACCAGACACAGTTGCCTGTGGGGGCACCTTGCATCTGGGAGATATCCTGAAGCATGCGGAATATCAGCAGGCAGCCGGCCACTCCGGGCCACCGGGCCCTGGACACAAACGATGGCCTTTCCCCTGAGAAACAAAACTCACCAGGCCAGGTTCCTGATGTCAGTTTGCAGGAGGCACTTGGCACTGTCAAACCAGACACAGTTGCCTGTGGGGGCACCTTGCATCTGGGAGATATCATGAAGCATGCGGAATTTCAGCAGGCAGCCGGCCACTCCGGGCCACCGGGAACTGGACACGAACGATGCCCTTTCCCCTGAGAAACAAAACTCACCAGGCCAGGTTCCTGATGTCAGTTTGCAGGAGGCACTTGGCACTGTCAAACCAGACACAGTTGCCTGTGGGGGCACCTTGCATCTGGGAGATATCCTGAAGCATGCGGAATTTCAGCAGGCAGCCGGCCACTCCGGGCCACCGGGCCCTGGACACGAACGATGCCCTTTCCCCTGAGAAACAAAACTCACCAGGCCAGGTTCCTGATGTCAGTTTGCAGGAGGCACTTGGCACTGTCAAACCAGACACAGTTGCCTGTGGGGGCACCTTGCATCTGGGAGATATCCTGAAGCATGCGGAATTTCAGCAGGCAGCCGGCCACTCCGGGCCACCGGGCCCTGGACACGAACGATGGCCTTTCCCCTGAGAAACAAAACTCACCAGGCCAGGTTCCTGATGTCAGTTTGCAGGAGGCACTTGGCACTGTCAAACCAGACACAGTTGCCTGTGGGGGCACCTTGCATCTGGGAGATATCCTGAAGCATGCGGAATTTCAGCAGGCAGCCGGCCACTCCGGGCCACCGGGCCCTGGACACAAACGATGGCCTTTCCCCTGAGAAACAAAACTCACCAGGCCAGGTTCCTGATGTCAGTTTGCAGGAGGCACTTGGCACTGTCAAACCAGACACAGTTGCCTGTGGGGGCACCTTGCATCTGGGAGATATCCTGAAGCATGCGGAATTTCAGCAGGCAGCCGGCCACTCCGGGCCACCGGGTCCTGGACACAAACGATGGCCTTTCCCCTGAGAAACAAAACTCACCAGGCCAGGTTCCTGATGTCAGTTTGCAGGAGGCACTTGGCACTGTCAAACCAGACACAGTTGCCTGTGGGGGCACCTTGCATCTGGGAGATATCCTGAAGCATGCGGAATTTCAGCAGGCAGCCGGCCACTCCGGGCCACCGGGCCCTGGACACGAACGATGCCCTTTCCCCTGAGAAACAAAACTCACCAGGCCAGGTTCCTGATGTCAGTTTGCAGGAGGCACTTGGCACTGTCAAACCAGACACAGTTGCCTGTGGGGGCACCTTGCATCTGGGAGATATCCTGAAGCATGCGGAATTTCAGCAGGCAGCCGGCCACTCCGGGCCACCGAGCCCTGGACACGAACGATGCCCTTTCCCCTGAGAAACAAAACTCACCAGGCCAGGTTCCTGATGTCAGTTTGCAGGAGGCACTTGGCACTGTCAAACCAGACACAGTTGCCTGTGGGGGCACCTTGCATCTGGGAGATATCCTGAACCATGCCGAATTTCAGCAGGCAGCCGGCCACTCCGGGCCACCGAGCCCTGGACAAAAACGATGGCCTTTGCCCTGAGAAACAAAACTCACCAGGCCAGGTTCCTGATGTCAGTTTGCAGGAGGCACTTGGCACTGTCAAACCAGACACAGTTGCCTGTGGGGGCACCTTGCATCTGGGAGATATCATGAAGCATGCGGAATTTCAGCAGGCAGCCGGCCACTCCGGGCCACCGGGCCCTGGACACGAACGATGCCCTTTCCCCTGAGAAACAAAACTCACCAGGCCAGGTTCCTGATGTCAGTTTGCAGGAGGCACTTGGCACTGCCAAACCAGACACAGTTGCCTGTGGGGGCACCTTGCATCTGGGAGATATCCTGAAGCATGCGGAATTTCAGCAGGCAGCCGGCCACTCCGGGCCACCGGGCCCTGGACACGAACGATGCCCTTTCCCCTGAGAAACAAAACTCACCAGGCCAGGTTCCTGATGTCAGTTTGCAGGAGGCACTTGGCACTGTCAAACCAGACACAGTTGCCTGTGGGGGCACCATGCATCTGGGAGATATCCTGAAGCATGCGGAATATCAGCAGGCAGCCGGCCACTCCGGGCCACCGGGCCCTGGACACGAACGATGCCATTTCCCCTGAGAAACAAAACTCACCAGGCCAGGTTCCTGATGTCAGTTTGCAGGAGGCACTTGGCACTCTCAAACCAGACACAGTTGCCTGTGGGGGCACCTTGCATCTGGGAGATATCCTGAACCATGCGGAATTTCAGCAGGCAGCCGGCCACTCCGGGCCACCGAGCCCTGGACACGAACGATGGCCTTTGCCCTGAGAAACAAAAGTCACCAGGCCAGGTTCCTGATGTCAGTTTGCAGGAGGCACTTGGCACTGTCAAACCAGACACAGTTGCCTGTGGGGGCACCTTGCATCTGGGAGATATCCTGAACCATGCGGAATATCAGCAGGCAGCCGGCCACTCCGGGCTACCGGGCCCTGGACACAAACGATGGCCTTTCCCCTGAGAAACAAAACTCACCAGGCCAGGTTCCTGATGTCAGTTTGCAGGAGGCACTTGGCACTGTCAAACAAGACACAGTTGCCTGTGGGGGCACCTTGCATCTGGGAGATATCCTGAACCATGCGGAATTTCAGCAGGCAGCCGGCCACTCCGGGCCACCGGGCCCAAGACACGAACGATGCCCTTTCCCCTGAGAAACAAAACTCACCAGGCCAGGTTCCTGATGTCAGTTTGCAGGAGGCACTTGGCACTGTCAAACCAGACACAGTTGCCTGTGGGGGCACCTTGCATCTGGGAGATATCATGAAGCATGCGGAATTTCAGCAGGCAGCCGGCCACTCCGGGCCACCGGGCCCTGGACACGAACGATGCCCTTTCCCCTGAGAAACAAAACTCACCAGGCCAGGTTCCTGATGTCAGTTTGCAGGAGGCACTTGGCACTGTCAAACCAGACACAGTTGCCTGTGGGGGCACCTTGCATCTGGGAGATATCCTGAACCATGCGGAATTTCAGCAGGCAACCGGCCACTCCGGGCCACCGGGCCCTGGACACGAACGATGCCCTTTCCCCTGAGAAACAAAACTCACCAGGCCAGGTTCCTGATGTCAGTTTGCAGGAGGCACTTGGCACTGTCAAACCAGACACAGTTGCCTGTGGGGGCACCTTGCATCTGGGAGATATCCTGAAGCATGCGGAATTTCAGCAGGCAGCCGGCCACTCCGGGCTACCGGGCCCTGGACACAAACGATGGCCTTTCCCCTGAGAAACAAAACTCACCAGGCCAGGTTCCTGATGTCAGTTTGCAGGAGGCACTTGGCACTGTCAAACCAGACACAGTTGCCTGTGGGGGCACCTTGCATCTGGGAGATATCCTGAACCATGCGGAATATCAGCAGGCAGGTGGCCACTCCGGGCCACCGGGCCCTGGACAGGAACGATGCCCTTTCCCCTGAGAAACAAAACTCACCAGGCCAGGTTCCTGATGTCAGTTTGCAGGAGGCACTTGGCACTGTCAAACCAGACACAGTTGCCTGTGGGGGCACCTTGCATCTGGGAGATATCCTGAAGCATGCGGAATTTCAGCAGGCAGCCGGCCACTCCGGGCCACCGGGCCCTGGACACGAACGATGCCCTTTCCCCTGAGAAACAAAACTCACCAGGCCAGGTTCCTGATGTCAGTTTGCAGGAGGCACTTGGCACTGTCAAACCAGACACAGTTGCCTGTGGGGGCACCTTGCATCTGGGAGATATCCTGAACCATGCGGAATTTCAGCAGGCAACCGGCCACTCCGGGCCACCGGGCCCTGGACACGAACGATGCCATTTCCCCTGAGAAACAAAACTCACCAGGCCAGGTTCCTGATGTCAGTTTGCAGGAGGCACTTTGCACTCTCAAACAAGACACCGTTGCCTCTGGGGGCACCTTGCATCTGGGAGATATCCTGAACCATACGGAATTTCAGCAGGCAGCCGGCCACTCCGGGCCACCGAGCCCTGGACAAAAACGATGGCCTTTGCCCTGAGAAACAAAACTCACCAGGCCAGGTTCCTGATGTCAGTTTGCAGGAGGCACTTGGCACTCTCAAACCAGACACAGTTGCCTGTGGGGGCACCTTGCATCTGGGAGATATCCTGAAGCATGCGGAATTTCAGCAGGCAGCCGGCCACTCCGGGCCACCGGGCCCTGGACACGAACGATGCCCTTTCCCCTGAGAAACAAAACTCACCAGGCCAGGTTCCTGATGTCAGTTTGCAGGAGGCACTTGGCACTGTCAAACCAGACACAGTTGCCTGTGGGGGCACCTTGCATCTGGGAGATATCCTGAACCATGCGGAATATCAGCAGGCAGCCGGCCACTCCGGGCTACCGGGCCCTGGACACAAACGATGGCCTTTCCCCTGAGAAACAAAACTCACCAGGCCAGGTTCCTGATGTCAGTTTGCAGGAGGCACTTGGCACTGTCAAACCAGACACAGTTGCCTGTGGGGGCACCTTGCATCTGGGAGATATCCTGAAGCATGCGGAATATCAGCAGGCAGCCGGCCACTCCGGGCCACCGGGCCCTGGACACAAACGATGGCCTTTCCCCTGAGAAACAAAACTCACCAGGCCAGGTTCCTGATGTCAGTTTGCAGGAGGCACTTGGCACTGTCAAACCAGACACAGTTGCCTGTGGGGGCACCTTGCATCTGGGAGATATCATGAAGCATGCGGAATTTCAGCAGGCAGCCGGCCACTCCGGGCCACCGGGAACTGGACACGAACGATGCCCTTTCCCCTGAGAAACAAAACTCACCAGGCCAGGTTCCTGATGTCAGTTTGCAGGAGGCACTTGGCACTGTCAAACCAGACACAGTTGCCTGTGGGGGCACCTTGCATCTGGGAGATATCCTGAAGCATGCGGAATTTCAGCAGGCAGCCGGCCACTCCGGGCCACCGGGCCCTGGACACGAACGATGCCCTTTCCCCTGAGAAACAAAACTCACCAGGCCAGGTTCCTGATGTCAGTTTGCAGGAGGCACTTGGCACTGTCAAACCAGACACAGTTGCCTGTGGGGGCACCTTGCATCTGGGAGATATCCTGAAGCATGCGGAATTTCAGCAGGCAGCCGGCCACTCCGGGCCACCGGGCCCTGGACACGAACGATGGCCTTTCCCCTGAGAAACAAAACTCACCAGGCCAGGTTCCTGATGTCAGTTTGCAGGAGGCACTTGGCACTGTCAAACCAGACACAGTTGCCTGTGGGGGCACCTTGCATCTGGGAGATATCCTGAAGCATGCGGAATTTCAGCAGGCAGCCGGCCACTCCGGGCCACCGGGCCCTGGACACAAACGATGGCCTTTCCCCTGAGAAACAAAACTCACCAGGCCAGGTTCCTGATGTCAGTTTGCAGGAGGCACTTGGCACTGTCAAACCAGACACAGTTGCCTGTGGGGGCACCTTGCATCTGGGAGATATCCTGAAGCATGCGGAATTTCAGCAGGCAGCCGGCCACTCCGGGCCACCGGGTCCTGGACACAAACGATGGCCTTTCCCCTGAGAAACAAAACTCACCAGGCCAGGTTCCTGATGTCAGTTTGCAGGAGGCACTTGGCACTGTCAAACCAGACACAGTTGCCTGTGGGGGCACCTTGCATCTGGGAGATATCCTGAAGCATGCGGAATTTCAGCAGGCAGCCGGCCACTCCGGGCCACCGGGCCCTGGACACGAACGATGGCCTTTCCCCTGAGAAACAAAACTCACCAGGCCAGGTTCCTGATGTCAGTTTGCAGGAGGCACTTGGCACTGTCAAACCAGACACAGTTGCCTGTGGGGGCACCTTGCATCTGGGAGATATCCTGAACCATGCGGAATATCAGCAGGCAGGTGGCCACTCCGGGCCACCGGGCCCTGGACAGGAACGATGCCCTTTCCCCTGAGAAACAAAACTCACCAGGCCAGGTTCCTGATGTCAGTTTGCAGGAGGCACTTGGCACTCTCAAACCAGACACAGTTGCCTGTGGGGGCACCTTGCATCTGGGAGATATCCTGAAGCATGCGGAATTTCAGCAGGCAGCCGGCCACTCCGGGCCACCGGGCCCTGGACACGAACGATGCCCTTTCCCCTGAGAAACAAAACTCACCAGGCCAGGTTCCTGATGTCAGTTTGCAGGAGGCACTTGGCACTGTCAAACCAGACACAGTTGCCTGTGGGGGCACCTTGCATCTGGGAGATATCCTGAACCATGCGGAATTTCAGCAGGCAGCCGGCCACTCCGGGCCACCGAGCCCTGGACACGAACGATGCCCTTTCCCCTGAGAAACAAAACTCACCAGGCCAGGTTCCTGATGTCAGTTTGCAGGAGGCACTTGGCACTGTCAAACCAGACACAGTTGCCTGTGGGGGCACCTTGCATCTGGGAGATATCCTGAACCATGCGGAATTTCAGCAGGCAGCCGGCCACTCCGGGCCACCGAGCCCTGGACAGGAACGATGGCCTTTGCCCTGAGAAACAAAACTCACCAGGCCAGGTTCCTGATGTCAGTTTGCAGGAGGCACTTGGCACTGTCAAACCAGACACAGTTGCCTGTGGGGGCACCTTGCATCTGGGAGATATCATGAAGCATGCGGAATTTCAGCAGGCAGCCGGCCACTCCGGGCCACCGGGCCCTGGACACGAACGATGCCCTTTCCCCTGAGAAACAAAACTCACCAGGCCAGGTTCCTGATGTCAGTTTGCAGGAGGCACTTGGCACTGCCAAACCAGACACAGTTGCCTGTGGGGGCACCTTGCATCTGGGAGATATCCTGAAGCATGCGGAATTTCAGCAGGCAGCCGGCCACTCCGGGCCACCGGGCCCTGGACACGAACCATGCCCTTTCCCCTGAGAAACAAAACTCACCAGGCCAGGTTCCTGATGTCAGTTTGCAGGAGGCACTTGGCACTGTCAAACCAGACACAGTTGCCTGTGGGGGCACCATGCATCTGGGAGATATCCTGAAGCATGCGGAATATCAGCAGGCAGCCGGCCACTCCGGGCCACCGGGCCCTGGACACGAACGATGCCATTTCCCCTGAGAAACAAAACTCACCAGGCCAGGTTCCTGATGTCAGTTTGCAGGAGGCACTTGGCACTCTCAAACCAGACACAGTTGCCTGTGGGGGCACCTTGCATCTGGGAGATATCCTGAACCATGCGGAATTTCAGCAGGCAGCCGGCCACTCCGGGCCACCGAGCCCTGGACACGAACGATGGCCTTTGCCCTGAGAAACAAAAGTCACCAGGCCAGGTTCCTGATGTCAGTTTGCAGGAGGCACTTGGCACTGTCAAACCAGACACAGTTGCCTGTGGGGGCACCTTGCATCTGGGAGATATCCTGAACCATGCGGAATATCAGCAGGCAGCCGGCCACTCCGGGCTACCGGGCCCTGGACACAAACGATGGCCTTTCCCCTGAGAAACAAAACTCACCAGGCCAGGTTCCTGATGTCAGTTTGCAGGAGGCACTTGGCACTGTCAAACCAGACACAGTTGCCTGTGGGGGCACCTTGCATCTGGGAGATATCCTGAACCATGCGGAATTTCAGCAGGCAGCCGGCCACTCCGGGCCACCGGGCCCAAGACACGAACGATGCCCTTTCCCCTGAGAAACAAAACTCACCAGGCCAGGTTCCTGATGTCAGTTTGCAGGAGGCACTTGGCACTGTCAAACCAGACACAGTTGCCTGTGGGGGCACCTTGCATCTGGGAGATATCATGAAGCATGCGGAATTTCAGCAGGCAGCCGGCCACTCCGGGCCACCGGGCCCTGGACACGAACGATGCCCTTTCCCCTGAGAAACAAAACTCACCAGGCCAGGTTCCTGATGTCAGTTTGCAGGAGGCACTTGGCACTGTCAAACCAGACACAGTTGCCTGTGGGGGCACCTTGCATCTGGGAGATATCCTGAACCATGCGGAATTTCAGCAGGCAACCGGCCACTCCGGGCCACCGGGCCCTGGACACGAACGATGCCCTTTCCCCTGAGAAACAAAACTCACCAGGCCAGGTTCCTGATGTCAGTTTGCAGGAGGCACTTGGCACTGTCAAACCAGACACAGTTGCCTGTGGGGGCACCTTGCATCTGGGAGATATCCTGAAGCATGCGGAATTTCAGCAGGCAGCCGGCCACTCCGGGCCACCGGGCCCTATACACAAACAATGCCCTTTCCCCTGAGAAACAAAACTCACCAGGCCAGGTTCCTGATGTCAGTTTGCAGGAGGCACTTGGCACTGTCAAACCAGACACAGTTGCCTGTGGGGGCACCTTGCATCTGGGAGATATCCTGAAGCATGCGGAATTTCAGCAGGCAGCCGGCCACTCCGGGCCACCGGGCCCTGGACACGAACCATGCCCTTTCCCCTGAGAAACAAAACTCACCAGGCCAGGTTCCTGATGTCAGTTTGCAGGAGGCACTTGGCACTGTCAAACCAGACACAGTTGCCTGTGGGGGCACCTTGCATCTGGGAGATATCCTGCACCATGCGGAATATCAGCAGGCAGCCGGCCACTCCGGGCCACCGGGTCCTGGACACGAACGATGGCCTTTCCCCTGAGAAACAAAACTCACCAGGCCAGGTTCCTGAGGTCAGTTTGCAGGAGGCACTTGGCACTGTCAAACCAGACACAGTTGCCTGTGGGGGCACCTTGCATCTGGGAGATATCCTGAACCATGCGGAATTTCAGCAGGCAGCCGGCCACTCTGGGCCACCGGGCCCTGGACACGAACGATGGCCTTTCCCCTGAGAAACAAAACTCACCAGGCCAGGTTCCTGATGTCAGTTTGCAGGAGGCACTTGGCACTCTCAAACCAGACACAGTTGCCTCTGGGGGCACCTTGCATCTGGGAGATATCCTGAAGCATGCGGAATATCAGCAGGCAGCCGGCCACTCCGGGCCACCGGGCCCTGGACACGAACGATGCCATTTCCCCTGAGAAACAAAACTCACCAGGCCAGGTTCCTGATGTCAGTTTGCAGGAGGCACTTGGCACTCTCAAACCAGACACAGTTGCCTGTGGGGGCACCTTGCATCTGGGAGATATCCTGAAGCATGCGGAATTTCAGCAGGCAGCCGGCCACTCCGGGCCACCGGGCCCTGGACACAAACGATGGCCTTTGCCCTGAGAAACAAAACTCACCAGGCCAGGTTCCTGATGTCAGTTTGCAGGAGGCACTTGGCACTGTCAAACCAGACACAGTTGCCTGTGGGGGCACCTTGCATCTGGGAGATATCCTGAAGCATGCGGAATTTCAGCAGGCAGCCGGCCACTCCGGGCCACCGGGCCCTGGACATGAACGATGCCATTTCCCCTGAGAAACAAAACTCACCAGGCCAGGTTCCTGATGTCAGTTTGCAGGAGGCACTTGGCACTGTCAAACCAGACACAGTTGCCTGTGGGGGCACCATGCATCTGGGAGATATCCTGAAGCATGCGGAATATCAGCAGGCAGCCGGCCACTCCGGGCCACCGGGCCCTGGACATGAACGATGCCATTTCCCCTGAGAAACAAAACTCACCAGGCCAGGTTCCTGATGTCAGTTTGCAGGAGGCACTTGGCACTGTCAAACCAGACACAGTTGCCTGTGGGGGCACCTTGCATCTGGGAGATATCCTGAACCATGCGGAATTTCAGCAGGCAGCCGGCCACTCCGGGCCACCGAGCCCTGGACACGAACGATGGCCTTTCCCCTGAGAAACAAAACTCACCAGGCCAGGTTCCTGATGTCAGTTTGCAGGAGGCACTTGGCACTCTCAAACCAGACACAGTTGCCTGTGGGGGCACCTTGCATCTGGGAGATATCCTGAACCATGCGGAATTTCAGCAGGCAGCCGGCCACTCCGGGCCACCGAGCCCTGGACAAAAACGATGGCCTTTGCCCTGAGAAACAAAACTCACCAGGCCAGGTTCCTGATGTCAGTTTGCAGGAGGCACTTGGCACTGTCAAACCAGACACAGTTGCCTGTGGGGGCACCTTGCATCTGGGAGATATCTTGAAGCATGCGGAATTTCAGCAGGCAGCCGGCCACTCCGGGCCACCGGGCCCTGGACACGAACGATGCCCTTTCCCCTGAGAAACAAAACTCACCAGGCCAGGTTCCTGATGTCAGTTTGCAGGAGGCACTTGGCACTGCCAAACCAGACACAGTTGCCTGTGGGGGCACCTTGCATCTGGGAGATATCCTGAAGCATGCGGAATTTCAGCAGGCAGCCGGCCACTCCGGGCCACCGGGCCCTGGACACGAACGATGGCCTTTCCCCTGAGAAACAAAACTCACCAGGCCAGGTTCCTGATGTCAGTTTGCAGGAGGCACTTGGCACTGTCAAACCAGACACAGTTGCCTGTGGGGGCACCTTGCATCTGGGAGATATCCTGAAGCATGCGGAATTTCAGCAGGCAGCCGGCCACTCCGGGCCACCGGGCCCTGGACACAAACGATGCCCTTTCCCCTGAGAAACAAAACTCACCAGGCCAGGTTCCTGATGTCAGTTTGCAGGAGGCACTTGGCACTGTCAAACCAGACACAGTTGCCTGTGGGGGCACCTTGCATCTGGGAGATATCCTGAACCATGTGGAATATCAGCAGGCAGGTGGCCACTCCGGGCCACCGGGCCCTGGACAGGAACGATGCCCTTTCCCCTGAGAAACAAAACTCACCAGGCCAGGTTCCTGATGTCAGTTTGCAGGAGGCACTTGGCACTCTCAAACCAGACTCAGTTGCCTGTGGGGGCACCTTGCATCTGGGAGATATCCTGAAGCATGCGGAATTTCAGCAGGCAGCCGGCCACTCCGGGCCACCGGGCCCTGGACACGAACGATGCCCTTTCCCCTGAGAAACAAAACTCACCAGGCCAGGTTCCTGATGTCAGTTTGCAGGAGGCACTTGGCACTGTCAAACCAGACACAGTTGCCTGTGGGGGCACCTTGCATCTGGGAGATATCCTGAACCATGCGGAATATCAGCAGGCAGGTGGCCACTCCGGGCCACCGGGCCCTGGACAGGAACGATGCCCTTTCCCCTGAGAAACAAAACTCACCAGGCCAGGTTCCTGATGTCAGTTTGCAGGAGGCACTTGGCACTCTCAAACCAGACACAGTTGCCTGTGGGGGCACCTTGCATCTGGGAGATATCCTGAACCATGCGGAATTTCAGCAGGCAGCCGGCCACTCCGGGCCACCGGGCCTTGGACACGAACCATGCCCTTTCCCCTGAGAAACAAAACTCACCAGGCCAGGTTCCTGATGTCAGTTTGCAGGAGGCACTTGGCACTGTCAAACCAGACACAGTTGCCTGTGGGGGCACCTTGCATCTGGGAGATATCCTGAACCATGCGGAATTTCAGCAGGCAACCGGCCACTCCGGGCCACCGGGCCCTGGACACGAACGATGCCCTTTCCCCTGAGAAACAAAACTCACCAGGCCAGGTTCCTGATGTCAGTTTGCAGGAGGCACTTGGCACTGTCAAACCAGACACAGTTGCCTGTGGGGGCACCTTGCATCTGGGAGATATCCTGAAGCATGCGGAATTTCAGCAGGCAGCCGGCCACTCCGGGCCACCGGGCCCTGGACACGAACGATGCCCTTTCCCCTGAGAAACAAAACTCACCAGGCCAGGTTCCTGATGTCAGTTTGCAGGAGGCACTTGGCACTGTCAAACCAGACACAGTTGCCTGTGGGGGCACCTTGCATCTGGGAGATATCCTGAACCATGCGGAATTTCAGCAGGCAACCGGCCACTCCGGGCCACCGGGCCCTGGACACGAACGATGCCATTTCCCCTGAGAAACAAAACTCACCAGGCCAGGTTCCTGATGTCAGTTTGCAGGAGGCACTTTGCACTCTCAAACAAGACACCGTTGCCTCTGGGGGCACCTTGCATCTGGGAGATATCCTGAACCATACGGAATTTCAGCAGGCAGCCGGCCACTCCGGGCCACCGAGCCCTGGACAAAAACGATGGCCTTTGCCCTGAGAAACAAAACTCACCAGGCCAGGTTCCTGATGTCAGTTTGCAGGAGGCACTTGGCACTCTCAAACCAGACACAGTTGCCTGTGGGGGCACCTTGCATCTGGGAGATATCCTGAAGCATGCGGAATTTCAGCAGGCAGCCGGCCACTCCGGGCCACCGGGCCCTGGACACGAACGATGCCCTTTCCCCTGAGAAACAAAACTCACCAGGCCAGGTTCCTGATGTCAGTTTGCAGGAGGCACTTGGCACTGTCAAACCAGACACAGTTGCCTGTGGGGGCACCTTGCATCTGGGAGATATCCTGAACCATGCGGAATATCAGCAGGCAGCCGGCCACTCCGGGCTACCGGGCCCTGGACACAAAAGATGGCCTTTCCCCTGAGAAACAAAACTCACCAGGCCAGGTTCCTGATGTCAGTTTGCAGGAGGCACTTGGCACTGTCAAACCAGACACAGTTGCCTGTGGGGGCACCTTGCATCTGGGAGATATCCTGAAGCATGCGGAATATCAGCAGGCAGCCGGCCACTCCGGGCCACCGGGCCCTGGACACAAACGATGGCCTTTCCCCTGAGAAACAAAACTCACCAGGCCAGGTTCCTGATGTCAGTTTGCAGGAGGCACTTGGCACTGTCAAACCAGACACAGTTGCCTGTGGGGGCACCTTGCATCTGGGAGATATCATGAAGCATGCGGAATTTCAGCAGGCAGCCGGCCACTCCGGGCCACCGGGAACTGGACACGAACGATGCCCTTTCCCCTGAGAAACAAAACTCACCAGGCCAGGTTCCTGATGTCAGTTTGCAGGAGGCACTTGGCACTGTCAAACCAGACACAGTTGCCTGTGGGGGCACCTTGCATCTGGGAGATATCCTGAAGCATGCGGAATTTCAGCAGGCAGCCGGCCACTCCGGGCCACCGGGCCCTGGACACGAACCATGCCCTTTCCCCTGAGAAACAAAACTCACCAGGCCAGGTTCCTGATGTCAGTTTGCAGGAGGCACTTGGCACTGTCAAACCAGACACAGTTGCCTGTGGGGGCACCTTGCATCTGGGAGATATCCTGAAGCATGCGGAATTTCAGCAGGCAGCCGGCCACTCCGGGCCACCGGGCCCTGGACACGAACGATGGCCTTTCCCCTGAGAAACAAAACTCACCAGGCCAGGTTCCTGATGTCAGTTTGCAGGAGGCACTTGGCACTGTCAAACCAGACACAGTTGCCTGTGGGGGCACCTTGCATCTGGGAGATATCCTGAAGCATGCGGAATTTCAGCAGGCAGCCGGCCACTCCGGGCCACCGGGCCCTGGACACAAACGATGGCCTTTCCCCTGAGAAACAAAACTCACCAGGCCAGGTTCCTGATGTCAGTTTGCAGGAGGCACTTGGCACTGTCAAACCAGACACAGTTGCCTGTGGGGGCACCTTGCATCTGGGAGATATCCTGAAGCATGCGGAATTTCAGCAGGCAGCCGGCCACTCCGGGCCACCGGGCCCTGGACACGAACGATGGCCTTTCCCCTGAGAAACAAAACTCACCAGGCCAGGTTCCTGATGTCAGTTTGCAGGAGGCACTTGGCACTGTCAAACCAGACACAGTTGCCTGTGGGGGCACCTTGCATCTGGGAGATATCCTGAAGCATGCGGAATTTCAGCAGGCAGCCGGCCACTCCGGGCCACCGGGCCCTGGACACGAACGATGGCCTTTCCCCTGAGAAACAAAACTCACCAGGCCAGGTTCCTGATGTCAGTTTGCAGGAGGCACTTGGCACTGTCAAACCAGACACAGTTGCCTGTGGGGGCACCTTGCATCTGGGAGATATCCTGAAGCATGCGGAATTTCAGCAGGCAGCCGGCCACTCCGGGCCACCGGGCCCTGGACACAAACGATGGCCTTTCCCCTGAGAAACAAAACTCACCAGGCCAGGTTCCTGATGTCAGTTTGCAGGAGGCACTTGGCACTGTCAAACCAGACACAGTTGCCTGTGGGGGCACCTTGCATCTGGGAGATATCCTGAAGCATGCGGAATTTCAGCAGGCAGCCGGCCACTCCGGGCCACCGGGTCCTGGACACAAACGATGGCCTTTCCCCTGAGAAACAAAACTCACCAGGCCAGGTTCCTGATGTCAGTTTGCAGGAGGCACTTGGCACTGTCAAACCAGACACAGTTGCCTGTGGGGGCACCTTGCATCTGGGAGATATCCTGAAGCATGCGGAATTTCAGCAGGCAGCCGGCCACTCCGGGCCACCGGGCCCTGGACACGAACGATGGCCTTTCCCCTGAGAAACAAAACTCACCAGGCCAGGTTCCTGATGTCAGTTTGCAGGAGGCACTTGGCACTGTCAAACCAGACACAGTTGCCTGTGGGGGCACCTTGCATCTGGGAGATATCCTGAACCATGCGGAATATCAGCAGGCAGGTGGCCACTCCGGGCCACCGGGCCCTGGACAGGAACGATGCCCTTTCCCCTGAGAAACAAAACTCACCAGGCCAGGTTCCTGATGTCAGTTTGCAGGAGGCACTTGGCACTCTCAAACCAGACACAGTTGCCTGTGGGGGCACCTTGCATCTGGGAGATATCCTGAAGCATGCGGAATTTCAGCAGGCAGCCGGCCACTCCGGGCCACCGGGCCCTGGACACGAACGATGCCCTTTCCCCTGAGAAACAAAACTCACCAGGCCAGGTTCCTGATGTCAGTTTGCAGGAGGCACTTGGCACTGTCAAACCAGACACAGTTGCCTGTGGGGGCACCTTGCATCTGGGAGATATCCTGAACCATGCGGAATTTCAGCAGGCAGCCGGCCACTCCGGGCCACCGAGCCCTGGACACGAACGATGCCCTTTCCCCTGAGAAACAAAACTCACCAGGCCAGGTTCCTGATGTCAGTTTGCAGGAGGCACTTGGCACTGTCAAACCAGACACAGTTGCCTGTGGGGGCACCTTGCATCTGGGAGATATCCTGAACCATGCGGAATTTCAGCAGGCAGCCGGCCACTCCGGGCCACCGAGCCCTGGACAGGAACGATGGCCTTTGCCCTGAGAAACAAAACTCACCAGGCCAGGTTCCTGATGTCAGTTTGCAGGAGGCACTTGGCACTGTCAAACCAGACACAGTTGCCTGTGGGGGCACCTTGCATCTGGGAGATATCATGAAGCATGCGGAATTTCAGCAGGCAGCCGGCCACTCCGGGCCACCGGGCCCTGGACACGAACGATGCCCTTTCCCCTGAGAAACAAAACTCACCAGGCCAGGTTCCTGATGTCAGTTTGCAGGAGGCACTTGGCACTGCCAAACCAGACACAGTTGCCTGTGGGGGCACCTTGCATCTGGGAGATATCCTGAAGCATGCGGAATTTCAGCAGGCAGCCGGCCACTCCGGGCCACCGGGCCCTGGACACGAACGATGCCCTTTCCCCTGAGAAACAAAACTCACCAGGCCAGGTTCCTGATGTCAGTTTGCAGGAGGCACTTGGCACTGTCAAACCAGACACAGTTGCCTGTGGGGGCACCATGCATCTGGGAGATATCCTGAAGCATGCGGAATATCAGCAGGCAGCCGGCCACTCCGGGCCACCGGGCCCTGGACACGAACGATGCCATTTCCCCTGAGAAACAAAACTCACCAGGCCAGGTTCCTGATGTCAGTTTGCAGGAGGCACTTGGCACTCTCAAACCAGACACAGTTGCCTGTGGGGGCACCTTGCATCTGGGAGATATCCTGAACCATGCGGAATTTCAGCAGGCAGCCGGCCACTCCGGGCCACCGAGCCCTGGACACGAACGATGGCCTTTGCCCTGAGAAACAAAAGTCACCAGGCCAGGTTCCTGATGTCAGTTTGCAGGAGGCACTTGGCACTGTCAAACCAGACACAGTTGCCTGTGGGGGCACCTTGCATCTGGGAGATATCCTGAACCATGCGGAATATCAGCAGGCAGCCGGCCACTCCGGGCTACCGGGCCCTGGACACAAACGATGCCCTTTCCCCTGAGAAACAAAACTCACCAGGCCAGGTTCCTGATGTCAGTTTGCAGGAGGCACTTGGCACTGTCAAACCAGACACAGTTGCCTGTGGGGGCACCTTGCATCTGGGAGATATCCTGAACCATGCGGAATTTCAGCAGGCAGCCGGCCACTCCGGGCCACCGGGCCCAAGACACGAACGATGCCCTTTCCCCTGAGAAACAAAACTCACCAGGCCAGGTTCCTGATGTCAGTTTGCAGGAGGCACTTGGCACTGTCAAACCAGACACAGTTGCCTGTGGGGGCACCTTGCATCTGGGAGATATCATGAAGCATGCGGAATTTCAGCAGGCAGCCGGCCACTCCGGGCCACCGGGCCCTGGACACGAACGATGCCCTTTCCCCTGAGAAACAAAACTCACCAGGCCAGGTTCCTGATGTCAGTTTGCAGGAGGCACTTGGCACTGTCAAACCAGACACAGTTGCCTGTGGGGGCACCTTGCATCTGGGAGATATCCTGAACCATGCGGAATTTCAGCAGGCAACCGGCCACTCCGGGCCACCGGGCCCTGGACACGAACGATGCCCTTTCCCCTGAGAAACAAAACTCACCAGGCCAGGTTCCTGATGTCAGTTTGCAGGAGGCACTTGGCACTGTCAAACCAGACACAGTTGCCTGTGGGGGCACCTTGCATCTGGGAGATATCCTGAAGCATGCGGAATTTCAGCAGGCAGCCGGCCACTCCGGGCCACCGGGCCCTATACACAAACAATGCCCTTTCCCCTGAGAAACAAAACTCACCAGGCCAGGTTCCTGATGTCAGTTTGCAGGAGGCACTTGGCACTGTCAAACCAGACACAGTTGCCTGTGGGGGCACCTTGCATCTGGGAGATATCCTGAAGCATGCGGAATTTCAGCAGGCAGCCGGCCACTCCGGGCCACCGGGCCCTGGACACGAACCATGCCCTTTCCCCTGAGAAACAAAACTCACCAGGCCAGGTTCCTGATGTCAGTTTGCAGGAGGCACTTGGCACTGTCAAACCAGACACAGTTGCCTGTGGGGGCACCTTGCATCTGGGAGATATCCTGCACCATGCGGAATATCAGCAGGCAGCCGGCCACTCCGGGCCACCGGGTCCTGGACACAAACGATGGCCTTTCCCCTGAGAAACAAAACTCACCAGGCCAGGTTCCTGAGGTCAGTTTGCAGGAGGCACTTGGCACTGTCAAACCAGACACAGTTGCCTGTGGGGGCACCTTGCATCTGGGAGATATCCTGAACCATGCGGAATTTCAGCAGGCAGCCGGCCACTCTGGGCCACCGGGCCCTGGACACGAACGATGGCCTTTCCCCTGAGAAACAAAACTCACCAGGCCAGGTTCCTGATGTCAGTTTGCAGGAGGCACTTGGCACTCTCAAACCAGACACAGTTGCCTCTGGGGGCACCTTGCATCTGGGAGATATCCTGAAGCATGCGGAATATCAGCAGGCAGCCGGCCACTCCGGGCCACCGGGCCCTGGACACGAACGATGCCATTTCCCCTGAGAAACAAAACTCACCAGGCCAGGTTCCTGATGTCAGTTTGCAGGAGGCACTTGGCACTCTCAAACCAGACACAGTTGCCTGTGGGGGCACCTTGCATCTGGGAGATATCCTGAAGCATGCGGAATTTCAGCAGGCAGCCGGCCACTCCGGGCCACCGGGCCCTGGACACAAACGATGGCCTTTGCCCTGAGAAACAAAACTCACCAGGCCAGGTTCCTGATGTCAGTTTGCAGGAGGCACTTGGCACTGTCAAACCAGACACAGTTGCCTGTGGGGGCACCTTGCATCTGGGAGATATCCTGAAGCATGCGGAATTTCAGCAGGCAGCCGGCCACTCCGGGCCACCGGGCCCTGGACATGAACGATGCCATTTCCCCTGAGAAACAAAACTCACCAGGCCAGGTTCCTGATGTCAGTTTGCAGGAGGCACTTGGCACTGTCAAACCAGACACAGTTGCCTGTGGGGGCACCATGCATCTGGGAGATATCCTGAAGCATGCGGAATATCAGCAGGCAGCCGGCCACTCCGGGCCACCGGGCCCTGGACATGAACGATGCCATTTCCCCTGAGAAACAAAACTCACCAGGCCAGGTTCCTGATGTCAGTTTGCAGGAGGCACTTGGCACTGTCAAACCAGACACAGTTGCCTGTGGGGGCACCTTGCATCTGGGAGATATCCTGAACCATGCGGAATTTCAGCAGGCAGCCGGCCACTCCGGGCCACCGAGCCCTGGACACGAACGATGGCCTTTCCCCTGAGAAACAAAACTCACCAGGCCAGGTTCCTGATGTCAGTTTGCAGGAGGCACTTGGCACTCTCAAACCAGACACAGTTGCCTGTGGGGGCACCTTGCATCTGGGAGATATCCTGAACCATGCGGAATTTCAGCAGGCAGCCGGCCACTCCGGGCCACCGAGCCCTGGACAAAAACGATGGCCTTTGCCCTGAGAAACAAAACTCACCAGGCCAGGTTCCTGATGTCAGTTTGCAGGAGGCACTTGGCACTGTCAAACCAGACACAGTTGCCTGTGGGGGCACCTTGCATCTGGGAGATATCTTGAAGCATGCGGAATTTCAGCAGGCAGCCGGCCACTCCGGGCCACCGGGCCCTGGACACGAACGATGCCCTTTCCCCTGAGAAACAAAACTCACCAGGCCAGGTTCCTGATGTCAGTTTGCAGGAGGCACTTGGCACTGCCAAACCAGACACAGTTGCCTGTGGGGGCACCTTGCATCTGGGAGATATCCTGAACCATGCGGAATTTCAGCAGGCAGCCGGCCACTCCGGGCCACCGGGCCCTGGACACGAACGATGGCCTTTCCCCTGAGAAACAAAACTCACCAGGCCAGGTTCCTGATGTCAGTTTGCAGGAGGCACTTGGCACTGTCAAACCAGACACAGTTGCCTGTGGGGGCACCTTGCATCTGGGAGATATCCTGAAGCATGCGGAATTTCAGCAGGCAGCCGGCCACTCCGGGCCACCGGGCCCTGGACACAAACGATGCCCTTTCCCCTGAGAAACAAAACTCACCAGGCCAGGTTCCTGATGTCAGTTTGCAGGAGGCACTTGGCACTGTCAAACCAGACACAGTTGCCTGTGGGGGCACCTTGCATCTGGGAGATATCCTGAACCATGTGGAATATCAGCAGGCAGGTGGCCACTCCGGGCCACCGGGCCCTGGACAGGAACGATGCCCTTTCCCCTGAGAAACAAAACTCACCAGGCCAGGTTCCTGATGTCAGTTTGCAGGAGGCACTTGGCACTCTCAAACCAGACTCAGTTGCCTGTGGGGGCACCTTGCATCTGGGAGATATCCTGAAGCATGCGGAATTTCAGCAGGCAGCCGGCCACTCCGGGCCACCGGGCCCTGGACACGAACGATGCCCTTTCCCCTGAGAAACAAAACTCACCAGGCCAGGTTCCTGATGTCAGTTTGCAGGAGGCACTTGGCACTGTCAAACCAGACACAGTTGCCTGTGGGGGCACCTTGCATCTGGGAGATATCCTGAACCATGCGGAATATCAGCAGGCAGGTGGCCACTCCGGGCCACCGGGCCCTGGACAGGAACGATGCCCTTTCCCCTGAGAAACAAAACTCACCAGGCCAGGTTCCTGATGTCAGTTTGCAGGAGGCACTTGGCACTCTCAAACCAGACACAGTTGCCTGTGGGGGCACCTTGCATCTGGGAGATATCCTGAACCATGCGGAATTTCAGCAGGCAGCCGGCCACTCCGGGCCACCGGGCCTTGGACACGAACCATGCCCTTTCCCCTGAGAAACAAAACTCACCAGGCCAGGTTCCTGATGTCAGTTTGCAGGAGGCACTTGGCACTGTCAAACCAGACACAGTTGCCTGTGGGGGCACCTTGCATCTGGGAGATATCCTGAACCATGCGGAATTTCAGCAGGCAACCGGCCACTCCGGGCCACCGGGCCCTGGACACGAACGATGCCCTTTCCCCTGAGAAACAAAACTCACCAGGCCAGGTTCCTGATGTCAGTTTGCAGGAGGCACTTGGCACTGTCAAACCAGACACAGTTGCCTGTGGGGGCACCTTGCATCTGGGAGATATCCTGAAGCATGCGGAATTTCAGCAGGCAGCCGGCCACTCCGGGCCACCGGGCCCTGGACACGAACGATGCCCTTTCCCCTGAGAAACAAAACTCACCAGGCCAGGTTCCTGATGTCAGTTTGCAGGAGGCACTTGGCACTGTCAAACCAGACACAGTTGCCTGTGGGGGCACCTTGCATCTGGGAGATATCCTGAACCATGCGGAATTTCAGCAGGCAACCGGCCACTCCGGGCCACCGGGCCCTGGACACGAACGATGCCATTTCCCCTGAGAAACAAAACTCACCAGGCCAGGTTCCTGATGTCAGTTTGCAGGAGGCACTTTGCACTCTCAAACAAGACACCGTTGCCTCTGGGGGCACCTTGCATCTGGGAGATATCCTGAACCATACGGAATTTCAGCAGGCAGCCGGCCACTCCGGGCCACCGAGCCCTGGACAAAAACGATGGCCTTTGCCCTGAGAAACAAAACTCACCAGGCCAGGTTCCTGATGTCAGTTTGCAGGAGGCACTTGGCACTCTCAAACCAGACACAGTTGCCTGTGGGGGCACCTTGCATCTGGGAGATATCCTGAAGCATGCGGAATTTCAGCAGGCAGCCGGCCACTCCGGGCCACCGGGCCCTGGACACGAACGATGCCCTTTCCCCTGAGAAACAAAACTCACCAGGCCAGGTTCCTGATGTCAGTTTGCAGGAGGCACTTGGCACTGTCAAACCAGACACAGTTGCCTGTGGGGGCACCTTGCATCTGGGAGATATCCTGAACCATGCGGAATATCAGCAGGCAGCCGGCCACTCCGGGCTACCGGGCCCTGGACACAAAAGATGGCCTTTCCCCTGAGAAACAAAACTCACCAGGCCAGGTTCCTGATGTCAGTTTGCAGGAGGCACTTGGCACTGTCAAACCAGACACAGTTGCCTGTGGGGGCACCTTGCATCTGGGAGATATCCTGAAGCATGCGGAATATCAGCAGGCAGCCGGCCACTCCGGGCCACCGGGCCCTGGACACAAACGATGGCCTTTCCCCTGAGAAACAAAACTCACCAGGCCAGGTTCCTGATGTCAGTTTGCAGGAGGCACTTGGCACTGTCAAACCAGACACAGTTGCCTGTGGGGGCACCTTGCATCTGGGAGATATCATGAAGCATGCGGAATTTCAGCAGGCAGCCGGCCACTCCGGGCCACCGGGAACTGGACACGAACGATGCCCTTTCCCCTGAGAAACAAAACTCACCAGGCCAGGTTCCTGATGTCAGTTTGCAGGAGGCACTTGGCACTGTCAAACCAGACACAGTTGCCTGTGGGGGCACCTTGCATCTGGGAGATATCCTGAAGCATGCGGAATTTCAGCAGGCAGCCGGCCACTCCGGGCCACCGGGCCCTGGACACGAACCATGCCCTTTCCCCTGAGAAACAAAACTCACCAGGCCAGGTTCCTGATGTCAGTTTGCAGGAGGCACTTGGCACTGTCAAACCAGACACAGTTGCCTGTGGGGGCACCTTGCATCTGGGAGATATCCTGAAGCATGCGGAATTTCAGCAGGCAGCCGGCCACTCCGGGCCACCGGGCCCTGGACACGAACGATGGCCTTTCCCCTGAGAAACAAAACTCACCAGGCCAGGTTCCTGATGTCAGTTTGCAGGAGGCACTTGGCACTGTCAAACCAGACACAGTTGCCTGTGGGGGCACCTTGCATCTGGGAGATATCCTGAAGCATGCGGAATTTCAGCAGGCAGCCGGCCACTCCGGGCCACCGGGCCCTGGACACAAACGATGGCCTTTCCCCTGAGAAACAAAACTCACCAGGCCAGGTTCCTGATGTCAGTTTGCAGGAGGCACTTGGCACTGTCAAACCAGACACAGTTGCCTGTGGGGGCACCTTGCATCTGGGAGATATCCTGAAGCATGCGGAATTTCAGCAGGCAGCCGGCCACTCCGGGCCACCGGGTCCTGGACACAAACGATGGCCTTTCCCCTGAGAAACAAAACTCACCAGGCCAGGTTCCTGATGTCAGTTTGCAGGAGGCACTTGGCACTGTCAAACCAGACACAGTTGCCTGTGGGGGCACCTTGCATCTGGGAGATATCCTGAAGCATGCGGAATTTCAGCAGGCAGCCGGCCACTCCGGGCCACCGGGCCCTGGACACGAACGATGGCCTTTCCCCTGAGAAACAAAACTCACCAGGCCAGGTTCCTGATGTCAGTTTGCAGGAGGCACTTGGCACTGTCAAACCAGACACAGTTGCCTGTGGGGGCACCTTGCATCTGGGAGATATCCTGAACCATGCGGAATATCAGCAGGCAGGTGGCCACTCCGGGCCACCGGGCCCTGGACAGGAACGATGCCCTTTCCCCTGAGAAACAAAACTCACCAGGCCAGGTTCCTGATGTCAGTTTGCAGGAGGCACTTGGCACTCTCAAACCAGACACAGTTGCCTGTGGGGGCACCTTGCATCTGGGAGATATCCTGAAGCATGCGGAATTTCAGCAGGCAGCCGGCCACTCCGGGCCACCGGGCCCTGGACACGAACGATGCCCTTTCCCCTGAGAAACAAAACTCACCAGGCC
Organism: Passer domesticus; assembly: GCF_036417665.1. Taxonomy (NCBI): domain Eukaryota; kingdom Metazoa; phylum Chordata; class Aves; order Passeriformes; family Passeridae; genus Passer; species Passer domesticus. The sequence continues at coordinate 1,913,028 of NC_087499.1, forward strand.
AGGTTCCTGATGTCAGTTTGCAGGAGGCACTTGGCACTGTCAAACCAGACACAGTTGCCTGTGGGGGCACCTTGCATCTGGGAGATATCCTGAACCATGCGGAATTTCAGCAGGCAGCCGGCCACTCCGGGCCACCGAGCCCTGGACACGAACGATGCCCTTTCCCCTGAGAAACAAAACTCACCAGGCCAGGTTCCTGATGTCAGTTTGCAGGAGGCACTTGGCACTGTCAAACCAGACACAGTTGCCTGTGGGGGCACCTTGCATCTGGGAGATATCCTGAACCATGCGGAATTTCAGCAGGCAGCCGGCCACTCCGGGCCACCGAGCCCTGGACAGGAACGATGGCCTTTGCCCTGAGAAACAAAACTCACCAGGCCAGGTTCCTGATGTCAGTTTGCAGGAGGCACTTGGCACTGTCAAACCAGACACAGTTGCCTGTGGGGGCACCTTGCATCTGGGAGATATCATGAAGCATGCGGAATTTCAGCAGGCAGCCGGCCACTCCGGGCCACCGGGCCCTGGACACGAACGATGCCCTTTCCCCTGAGAAACAAAACTCACCAGGCCAGGTTCCTGATGTCAGTTTGCAGGAGGCACTTGGCACTGCCAAACCAGACACAGTTGCCTGTGGGGGCACCTTGCATCTGGGAGATATCCTGAAGCATGCGGAATTTCAGCAGGCAGCCGGCCACTCCGGGCCACCGGGCCCTGGACACGAACGATGCCCTTTCCCCTGAGAAACAAAACTCACCAGGCCAGGTTCCTGATGTCAGTTTGCAGGAGGCACTTGGCACTGTCAAACCAGACACAGTTGCCTGTGGGGGCACCATGCATCTGGGAGATATCCTGAAGCATGCGGAATATCAGCAGGCAGCCGGCCACTCCGGGCCACCGGGCCCTGGACACGAACGATGCCATTTCCCCTGAGAAAGAAAACTCACCAGGCCAGGTTCCTGATGTCAGTTTGCAGGAGGCACTTGGCACTCTCAAACCAGACACAGTTGCCTGTGGGGGCACCTTGCATCTGGGAGATATCCTGAACCATGCGGAATTTCAGCAGGCAGCCGGCCACTCCGGGCCACCGGGCCCTGGACACGAACGATGGCCTTTGCCCTGAGAAACAAAAGTCACCAGGCCAGGTTCCTGATGTCAGTTTGCAGGAGGCACTTGGCACTGTCAAACCAGACACAGTTGCCTGTGGGGGCACCTTGCATCTGGGAGATATCCTGAACCATGCGGAATATCAGCAGGCAGCCGGCCACTCCGGGCTACCGGGCCCTGGACACAAACGATGGCCTTTCCCCTGAGAAACAAAACTCACCAGGCCAGGTTCCTGATGTCAGTTTGCAGGAGGCACTTGGCACTGTCAAACCAGACACAGTTGCCTGTGGGGGCACCTTGCATCTGGGAGATATCCTGAACCATGCGGAATTTCAGCAGGCAGCCGGCCACTCCGGGCCACCGGGCCCAAGACACGAACGATGCCCTTTCCCCTGAGAAACAAAACTCACCAGGCCAGGTTCCTGATGTCAGTTTGCAGGAGGCACTTGGCACTGTCAAACCAGACACAGTTGCCTGTGGGGGCACCTTGCATCTGGGAGATATCATGAAGCATGCGGAATTTCAGCAGGCAGCCGGCCACTCCGGGCCACCGGGCCCTGGACACGAACGATGCCCTTTCCCCTGAGAAACAAAACTCACCAGGCCAGGTTCCTGATGTCAGTTTGCAGGAGGCACTTGGCACTGTCAAACCAGACACAGTTGCCTGTGGGGGCACCTTGCATCTGGGAGATATCCTGAACCATGCGGAATTTCAGCAGGCAACCGGCCACTCCGGGCCACCGGGCCCTGGACACGAACGATGCCCTTTCCCCTGAGAAACAAAACTCACCAGGCCAGGTTCCTGATGTCAGTTTGCAGGAGGCACTTGGCACTGTCAAACCAGACACAGTTGCCTGTGGGGGCACCTTGCATCTGGGAGATATCCTGAAGCATGCGGAATTTCAGCAGGCAGCCGGCCACTCCGGGCCACCGGGCCCTATACACAAACGATGCCCTTTCCCCTGAGAAACAAAACTCACCAGGCCAGGTTCCTGATGTCAGTTTGCAGGAGGCACTTGGCACTGTCAAACCAGACACAGTTGCCTGTGGGGGCACCTTGCATCTGGGAGATATCCTGAAGCATGCGGAATTTCAGCAGGCAGCCGGCCACTCCGGGCCACCGGGCCCTGGACACGAACCATGCCCTTTCCCCTGAGAAACAAAACTCACCAGGCCAGGTTCCTGATGTCAGTTTGCAGGAGGCACTTGGCACTGTCAAACCAGACACAGTTGCCTGTGGGGGCACCTTGCATCTGGGAGATATCCTGCACCATGCGGAATATCAGCAGGCAGCCGGCCACTCCGGGCCACCGGGTCCTGGACACAAACGATGGCCTTTCCCCTGAGAAACAAAACTCACCAGGCCAGGTTCCTGAGGTCAGTTTGCAGGAGGCACTTGGCACTGTCAAACCAGACACAGTTGCCTGTGGGGGCACCTTGCATCTGGGAGATATCCTGAACCATGCGGAATTTCAGCAGGCAGCCGGCCACTCTGGGCCACCGGGCCCTGGACACGAACGATGGCCTTTCCCCTGAGAAACAAAACTCACCAGGCCAGGTTCCTGATGTCAGTTTGCAGGAGGCACTTGGCACTCTCAAACCAGACACAGTTGCCTCTGGGGGCACCTTGCATCTGGGAGATATCCTGAAGCATGCGGAATATCAGCAGGCAGCCGGCCACTCCGGGCCACCGGGCCCTGGACACGAACGATGCCATTTCCCCTGAGAAACAAAACTCACCAGGCCAGGTTCCTGATGTCAGTTTGCAGGAGGCACTTGGCACTCTCAAACCAGACACAGTTGCCTGTGGGGGCACCTTGCATCTGGGAGATATCCTGAAGCATGCGGAATTTCAGCAGGCAGCCGGCCACTCCGGGCCACCGGGCCCTGGACACAAACGATGGCCTTTGCCCTGAGAAACAAAACTCACCAGGCCAGGTTCCTGATGTCAGTTTGCAGGAGGCACTTGGCACTGTCAAACCAGACACAGTTGCCTGTGGGGGCACCTTGCATCTGGGAGATATCCTGAAGCATGCGGAATTTCAGCAGGCAGCCGGCCACTCCGGGCCACCGGGCCCTGGACATGAACGATGCCATTTCCCCTGAGAAACAAAACTCACCAGGCCAGGTTCCTGATGTCAGTTTGCAGGAGGCACTTGGCACTGTCAAACCAGACACAGTTGCCTGTGGGGGCACCATGCATCTGGGAGATATCCTGAAGCATGCGGAATATCAGCAGGCAGCCGGCCACTCCGGGCCACCGGGCCCTGGACATGAACGATGCCATTTCCCCTGAGAAACAAAACTCACCAGGCCAGGTTCCTGATGTCAGTTTGCAGGAGGCACTTGGCACTGTCAAACCAGACACAGTTGCCTGTGGGGGCACCTTGCATCTGGGAGATATCCTGAACCATGCGGAATTTCAGCAGGCAGCCGGCCACTCCGGGCCACCGAGCCCTGGACACGAACGATGGCCTTTCCCCTGAGAAACAAAACTCACCAGGCCAGGTTCCTGATGTCAGTTTGCAGGAGGCACTTGGCACTCTCAAACCAGACACAGTTGCCTGTGGGGGCACCTTGCATCTGGGAGATATCCTGAACCATGCGGAATTTCAGCAGGCAGCCGGCCACTCCGGGCCACCGAGCCCTGGACAAAAACGATGGCCTTTGCCCTGAGAAACAAAACTCACCAGGCCAGGTTCCTGATGTCAGTTTGCAGGAGGCACTTGGCACTGTCAAACCAGACACAGTTGCCTGTGGGGGCACCTTGCATCTGGGAGATATCTTGAAGCATGCGGAATTTCAGCAGGCAGCCGGCCACTCCGGGCCACCGGGCCCTGGACACGAACGATGCCCTTTCCCCTGAGAAACAAAACTCACCAGGCCAGGTTCCTGATGTCAGTTTGCAGGAGGCACTTGGCACTGCCAAACCAGACACAGTTGCCTGTGGGGGCACCTTGCATCTGGGAGATATCCTGAACCATGCGGAATTTCAGCAGGCAGCCGGCCACTCCGGGCCACCGGGCCCTGGACACGAACGATGGCCTTTCCCCTGAGAAACAAAACTCACCAGGCCAGGTTCCTGATGTCAGTTTGCAGGAGGCACTTGGCACTGTCAAACCAGACACAGTTGCCTGTGGGGGCACCTTGCATCTGGGAGATATCCTGAAGCATGCGGAATTTCAGCAGGCAGCCGGCCACTCCGGGCCACCGGGCCCTGGACACAAACGATGGCCTTTCCCCTGAGAAACAAAACTCACCAGGCCAGGTTCCTGATGTCAGTTTGCAGGAGGCACTTGGCACTGTCAAACCAGACACAGTTGCCTGTGGGGGCACCTTGCATCTGGGAGATATCCTGAACCATGTGGAATATCAGCAGGCAGGTGGCCACTCCGGGCCACCGGGCCCTGGACAGGAACGATGCCCTTTCCCCTGAGAAACAAAACTCACCAGGCCAGGTTCCTGATGTCAGTTTGCAGGAGGCACTTGGCACTCTCAAACCAGACTCAGTTGCCTGTGGGGGCACCTTGCATCTGGGAGATATCCTGAAGCATGCGGAATTTCAGCAGGCAGCCGGCCACTCCGGGCCACCGGGCCCTGGACACGAACGATGCCCTTTCCCCTGAGAAACAAAACTCACCAGGCCAGGTTCCTGATGTCAGTTTGCAGGAGGCACTTGGCACTGTCAAACCAGACACAGTTGCCTGTGGGGGCACCTTGCATCTGGGAGATATCCTGAACCATGCGGAATATCAGCAGGCAGGTGGCCACTCCGGGCCACCGGGCCCTGGACAGGAACGATGCCCTTTCCCCTGAGAAACAAAACTCACCAGGCCAGGTTCCTGATGTCAGTTTGCAGGAGGCACTTGGCACTCTCAAACCAGACACAGTTGCCTGTGGGGGCACCTTGCATCTGGGAGATATCCTGAAGCATGCGGAATTTCAGCAGGCAGCCGGCCACTCCGGGCCACCGGGCCCTGGACACGAACGATGCCCTTTCCCCTGAGAAACAAAACTCACCAGGCCAGGTTCCTGATGTCAGTTTGCAGGAGGCACTTGGCACTGTCAAACCAGACACAGTTGCCTGTGGGGGCACCTTGCATCTGGGAGATATCCTGAACCATGCGGAATTTCAGCAGGCAACCGGCCACTCCGGGCCACCGGGCCCTGGACACGAACGATGCCCTTTCCCCTGAGAAACAAAACTCACCAGGCCAGGTTCCTGATGTCAGTTTGCAGGAGGCACTTTGCACTCTCAAACAAGACACCGTTGCCTCTGGGGGCACCTTGCATCTGGGAGATATCCTGAACCATACGGAATTTCAGCAGGCAGCCGGCCACTCCGGGCCACCGAGCCCTGGACAAAAACGATGGCCTTTGCCCTGAGAAACAAAACTCACCAGGCCAGGTTCCTGATGTCAGTTTGCAGGAGGCACTTGGCACTCTCAAACCAGACACAGTTGCCTGTGGGGGCACCTTGCATCTGGGAGATATCCTGAAGCATGCGGAATTTCAGCAGGCAGCCGGCCACTCCGGGCCACCGGGCCCTGGACACGAACGATGCCCTTTCCCCTGAGAAACAAAACTCACCAGGCCAGGTTCCTGATGTCAGTTTGCAGGAGGCACTTGGCACTGTCAAACCAGACACAGTTGCCTGTGGGGGCACCTTGCATCTGGGAGATATCCTGAACCATGCGGAATATCAGCAGGCAGCCGGCCACTCCGGGCTACCGGGCCCTGGACACAAACGATGGCCTTTCCCCTGAGAAACAAAACTCACCAGGCCAGGTTCCTGATGTCAGTTTGCAGGAGGCACTTGGCACTGTCAAACCAGACACAGTTGCCTGTGGGGGCACCTTGCATCTGGGAGATATCCTGAAGCATGCGGAATATCAGCAGGCAGCCGGCCACTCCGGGCCACCGGGCCCTGGACACAAACGATGGCCTTTCCCCTGAGAAACAAAACTCACCAGGCCAGGTTCCTGATGTCAGTTTGCAGGAGGCACTTGGCACTGTCAAACCAGACACAGTTGCCTGTGGGGGCACCTTGCATCTGGGAGATATCATGAAGCATGCGGAATTTCAGCAGGCAGCCGGCCACTCCGGGCCACCGGGAACTGGACACGAACGATGCCCTTTCCCCTGAGAAACAAAACTCACCAGGCCAGGTTCCTGATGTCAGTTTGCAGGAGGCACTTGGCACTGTCAAACCAGACACAGTTGCCTGTGGGGGCACCTTGCATCTGGGAGATATCCTGAAGCATGCGGAATTTCAGCAGGCAGCCGGCCACTCCGGGCCACCGGGCCCTGGACACGAACGATGCCCTTTCCCCTGAGAAACAAAACTCACCAGGCCAGGTTCCTGATGTCAGTTTGCAGGAGGCACTTGGCACTGTCAAACCAGACACAGTTGCCTGTGGGGGCACCTTGCATCTGGGAGATATCCTGAAGCATGCGGAATTTCAGCAGGCAGCCGGCCACTCCGGGCCACCGGGCCCTGGACACGAACGATGGCCTTTCCCCTGAGAAACAAAACTCACCAGGCCAGGTTCCTGATGTCAGTTTGCAGGAGGCACTTGGCACTGTCAAACCAGACACAGTTGCCTGTGGGGGCACCTTGCATCTGGGAGATATCCTGAAGCATGCGGAATTTCAGCAGGCAGCCGGCCACTCCGGGCCACCGGGCCCTGGACACAAACGATGGCCTTTCCCCTGAGAAACAAAAGTCACCAGGCCAGGTTCCTGATGTCAGTTTGCAGGAGGCACTTGGCACTGTCAAACCAGACACAGTTGCCTGTGGGGGCACCTTGCATCTGGGAGATATCCTGAAGCATGCGGAATTTCAGCAGGCAGCCGGCCACTCCGGGCCACCGGGCCCTGGACACAAACGATGGCCTTTCCCCTGAGAAACAAAACTCACCAGGCCAGGTTCCTGATGTCAGTTTGCAGGAGGCACTTGGCACTGTCAAACCAGACACAGTTGCCTGTGGGGGCACCTTGCATCTGGGAGATATCCTGAAGCATGCGGAATTTCAGCAGGCAGCCGGCCACTCCGGGCCACCGGGCCCTGGACACGAACGATGGCCTTTCCCCTGAGAAACAAAACTCACCAGGCCAGGTTCCTGATGTCAGTTTGCAGGAGGCACTTGGCACTCTCAAACCAGACACAGTTGCCTGTGGGGGCACCTTGCATCTGGGAGATATCCTGAACCATGCGGAATATCAGCAGGCAGGTGGCCACTCCGGGCCACCGGGCCCTGGACAGGAACGATGCCCTTTCCCCTGAGAAACAAAACTCACCAGGCCAGGTTCCTGATGTCAGTTTGCAGGAGGCACTTGGCACTGTCAAACCAGACACAGTTGCCTGTGGGGGCACCTTGCATCTGGGAGATATCCTGAAGCATGCGGAATTTCAGCAGGCAGCCGGCCACTCCGGGCCACCGGGCCCTGGACACGAACGATGCCCTTTCCCCTGAGAAACAAAACTCACCAGGCCAGGTTCCTGATGTCAGTTTGCAGGAGGCACTTGGCACTGTCAAACCAGACACAGTTGCCTGTGGGGGCACCTTGCATCTGGGAGATATCCTGAACCATGCGGAATTTCAGCAGGCAGCCGGCCACTCCGGGCCACCGAGCCCTGGACACGAACGATGGCCTTTCCCCTGAGAAACAAAACTCACCAGGCCAGGTTCCTGATGTCAGTTTGCAGGAGGCACTTGGCACTGTCAAACCAGACACAGTTGCCTGTGGGGGCACCTTGCATCTGGGAGATATCCTGAACCATGCGGAATTTCAGCAGGCAGCCGGCCACTCCGGGCCACCGAGCCCTGGACAAAAACGATGGCCTTTGCCCTGAGAAACAAAACTCACCAGGCCAGGTTCCTGATGTCAGTTTGCAGGAGGCACTTGGCACTGTCAAACCAGACACAGTTGCCTGTGGGGGCACCTTGCATCTGGGAGATATCATGAAGCATGCGGAATTTCAGCAGGCAGCCGGCCACTCCGGGCCACCGGGCCCTGGACACGAACGATGCCCTTTCCCCTGAGAAACAAAACTCACCAGGCCAGGTTCCTGATGTCAGTTTGCAGGAGGCACTTGGCACTGCCAAACCAGACACAGTTGCCTGTGGGGGCACCTTGCATCTGGGAGATATCCTGAAGCATGCGGAATTTCAGCAGGCAGCCGGCCACTCCGGGCCACCGGGCCCTGGACACGAACGATGCCCTTTCCCCTGAGAAACAAAACTCACCAGGCCAGGTTCCTGATGTCAGTTTGCAGGAGGCACTTGGCACTGTCAAACCAGACACAGTTGCCTGTGGGGGCACCATGCATCTGGGAGATATCCTGAAGCATGCGGAATATCAGCAGGCAGCCGGCCACTCCGGGCCACCGGGCCCTGGACACGAACGATGCCATTTCCCCTGAGAAACAAAACTCACCAGGCCAGGTTCCTGATGTCAGTTTGCAGGAGGCACTTGGCACTCTCAAACCAGACACAGTTGCCTGTGGGGGCACCTTGCATCTGGGAGATATCCTGAACCATGCGGAATTTCAGCAGGCAGCCGGCCACTCCGGGCCACCGAGCCCTGGACACGAACGATGGCCTTTGCCCTGAGAAACAAAAGTCACCAGGCCAGGTTCCTGATGTCAGTTTGCAGGAGGCACTTGGCACTGTCAAACCAGACACAGTTGCCTGTGGGGGCACCTTGCATCTGGGAGATATCCTGAACCATGCGGAATATCAGCAGGCAGCCGGCCACTCCGGGCTACCGGGCCCTGGACACAAACGATGGCCTTTCCCCTGAGAAACAAAAGTCACCAGGCCAGGTTCCTGATGTCAGTTTGCAGGAGGCACTTGGCACTGTCAAACAAGACACAGTTGCCTGTGGGGGCACCTTGCATCTGGGAGATATCCTGAACCATGCGGAATTTCAGCAGGCAGCCGGCCACTCCGGGCCACCGGGCCCAAGACACGAACGATGCCCTTTCCCCTGAGAAACAAAAATCACCAGGCCAGGTTCCTGATGTCAGTTTGCAGGAGGCACTTGGCACTGTCAAACCAGACACAGTTGCCTGTGGGGGCACCTTGCATCTGGGAGATATCCTGAAGCATGCGGAATTTCAGCAGGCAGCCGGCCACTCCGGGCTACCGGGCCCTGGACACAAACGATGGCCTTTCCCCTGAGAAACAAAACTCACCAGGCCAGGTTCCTGATGTCAGTTTGCAGGAGGCACTTGGCACTGTCAAACCAGACACAGTTGCCTGTGGGGGCACCTTGCATCTGGGAGATATCCTGAACCATGCGGAATATCAGCAGGCAGGTGGCCACTCCGGGCCACCGGGCCCTGGACAGGAACGATGCCCTTTCCCCTGAGAAACAAAACTCACCAGGCCAGGTTCCTGATGTCAGTTTGCAGGAGGCACTTGGCACTCTCAAACCAGACACAGTTGCCTGTGGGGGCACCTTGCATCTGGGAGATATCCTGAAGCATGCGGAATTTCAGCAGGCAGCCGGCCACTCCGGGCCACCGGGCCCTGGACACGAACGATGCCCTTTCCCCTGAGAAACAAAACTCACCAGGCGAGGTTCCTGATGTCAGTTTGCAGGAGGCACTTGGCACTGTCAAACCAGACACAGTTGCCTGTGGGGGCACCTTGCATCTGGGAGATATCCTGAACCATGCGGAATTTCAGCAGGCAACCGGCCACTCCGGGCCACCGGGCCCTGGACACGAACGATGCCATTTCCCCTGAGAAACAAAACTCACCAGGCCAGGTTCCTGATGTCAGTTTGCAGGAGGCACTTTGCACTCTCAAACCAGACACCGTTGCCTCTGGGGGCACCTTGCATCTGGGAGATATCCTGAACCATACGGAATTTCAGCAGGCAGCCGGCCACTCCGGGCCACCGAGCCCTGGACAAAAACGATGGCCTTTGCCCTGAGAAACAAAACTCACCAGGCCAGGTTCCTGATGTCAGTTTGCAGGAGGCACTTGGCACTCTCAAACCAGACACAGTTGCCTGTGGGGGCACCTTGCATCTGGGAGATATCCTGAAGCATGCGGAATTTCAGCAGGCAGCCGGCCACTCCGGGCCACCGGGCCCTGGACACGAACGATGCCCTTTCCCCTGAGAAACAAAACTCACCAGGCCAGGTTCCTGATGTCAGTTTGCAGGAGGCACTTGGCACTGTCAAACCAGACACAGTTGCCTGTGGGGGCACCTTGCATCTGGGAGATATCCTGAACCATGCGGAATATCAGCAGGCAGCCGGCCACTCCGGGCTACCGGGCCCTGGACACAAACGATGGCCTTTCCCCTGAGAAACAAAACTCACCAGGCCAGGTTCCTGATGTCAGTTTGCAGGAGGCACTTGGCACTGTCAAACCAGACACAGTTGCCTGTGGGGGCACCTTGCATCTGGGAGATATCCTGAAGCATGCGGAATATCAGCAGGCAGCCGGCCACTCCGGGCCACCGGGCCCTGGACACAAACGATGGCCTTTCCCCTGAGAAACAAAACTCACCAGGCCAGGTTCCTGATGTCAGTTTGCAGGAGGCACTTGGCACTGTCAAACCAGACACAGTTGCCTGTGGGGGCACCTTGCATCTGGGAGATATCCTGAAGCATGCGGAATTTCAGCAGGCAGCCGGCCACTCCGGGCCACCGGGAACTGGACACGAACGATGCCCTTTCCCCTGAGAAACAAAACTCACCAGGCCAGGTTCCTGATGTCAGTTTGCAGGAGGCACTTGGCACTGTCAAACCAGACACAGTTGCCTGTGGGGGCACCTTGCATCTGGGAGATATCCTGAAGCATGCGGAATTTCAGCAGGCAGCCGGCCACTCCGGGCCACCGGGCCCTGGACACGAACGATGCCCTTTCCCCTGAGAAACAAAACTCACCAGGCCAGGTTCCTGATGTCAGTTTGCAGGAGGCACTTGGCACTGTCAAACCAGACACAGTTGCCTGTGGGGGCACCTTGCATCTGGGAGATATCCTGAAGCATGCGGAATTTCAGCAGGCAGCCGGCCACTCCGGGCCACCGGGCCCTGGACACGAACGATGGCCTTTCCCCTGAGAAACAAAACTCACCAGGCCAGGTTCCTGATGTCAGTTTGCAGGAGGCACTTGGCACTGTCAAACCAGACACAGTTGCCTGTGGGGGCACCTTGCATCTGGGAGATATCCTGAAGCATGCGGAATTTCAGCAGGCAGCCGGCCACTCCGGGCCACCGGGCCCTGGACACAAACGATGGCCTTTCCCCTGAGAAACAAAACTCACCAGGCCAGGTTCCTGATGTCAGTTTGCAGGAGGCACTTGGCACTGTCAAACCAGACACAGTTGCCTGTGGGGGCACCTTGCATCTGGGAGATATCCTGAAGCATGCGGAATTTCAGCAGGCAGCCGGCCACTCCGGGCCACCGGGTCCTGGACACAAACGATGGCCTTTCCCCTGAGAAACAAAACTCACCAGGCCAGGTTCCTGATGTCAGTTTGCAGGAGGCACTTGGCACTGTCAAACCAGACACAGTTGCCTGTGGGGGCACCTTGCATCTGGGAGATATCCTGAAGCATGCGGAATTTCAGCAGGCAGCCGGCCACTCCGGGCCACCGGGCCCTGGACACGAACGATGGCCTTTCCCCTGAGAAACAAAACTCACCAGGCCAGGTTCCTGATGTCAGTTTGCAGGAGGCACTTGGCACTGTCAAACCAGACACAGTTGCCTGTGGGGGCACCTTGCATCTGGGAGATATCCTGAACCATGCGGAATATCAGCAGGCAGGTGGCCACTCCGGGCCACCGGGCCCTGGACAGGAACGATGCCCTTTCCCCTGAGAAACAAAACTCACCAGGCCAGGTTCCTGATGTCAGTTTGCAGGAGGCACTTGGCACTCTCAAACCAGACACAGTTGCCTGTGGGGGCACCTTGCATCTGGGAGATATCCTGAAGCATGCGGAATTTCAGCAGGCAGCCGGCCACTCCGGGCCACCGGGCCCTGGACACGAACGATGCCCTTTCCCCTGAGAAACAAAACTCACCAGGCCAGGTTCCTGATGTCAGTTTGCAGGAGGCACTTGGCACTGTCAAACCAGACACAGTTGCCTGTGGGGGCACCTTGCATCTGGGAGATATCCTGAACCATGCGGAATTTCAGCAGGCAGCCGGCCACTCCGGGCCACCGAGCCCTGGACACGAACGATGCCCTTTCCCCTGAGAAACAAAACTCACCAGGCCAGGTTCCTGATGTCAGTTTGCAGGAGGCACTTGGCACTGTCAAACCAGACACAGTTGCCTGTGGGGGCACCTTGCATCTGGGAGATATCCTGAACCATGCGGAATTTCAGCAGGCAGCCGGCCACTCCGGGCCACCGAGCCCTGGACAGGAACGATGGCCTTTGCCCTGAGAAACAAAACTCACCAGGCCAGGTTCCTGATGTCAGTTTGCAGGAGGCACTTGGCACTGTCAAACCAGACACAGTTGCCTGTGGGGGCACCTTGCATCTGGGAGATATCATGAAGCATGCGGAATTTCAGCAGGCAGCCGGCCACTCCGGGCCACCGGGCCCTGGACACGAACGATGCCCTTTCCCCTGAGAAACAAAACTCACCAGGCCAGGTTCCTGATGTCAGTTTGCAGGAGGCACTTGGCACTGCCAAACCAGACACAGTTGCCTGTGGGGGCACCTTGCATCTGGGAGATATCCTGAAGCATGCGGAATTTCAGCAGGCAGCCGGCCACTCCGGGCCACCGGGCCCTGGACACGAACGATGCCCTTTCCCCTGAGAAACAAAACTCACCAGGCCAGGTTCCTGATGTCAGTTTGCAGGAGGCACTTGGCACTGTCAAACCAGACACAGTTGCCTGTGGGGGCACCATGCATCTGGGAGATATCCTGAAGCATGCGGAATATCAGCAGGCAGCCGGCCACTCCGGGCCACCGGGCCCTGGACACGAACGATGCCATTTCCCCTGAGAAACAAAACTCACCAGGCCAGGTTCCTGATGTCAGTTTGCAGGAGGCACTTGGCACTCTCAAACCAGACACAGTTGCCTGTGGGGGCACCTTGCATCTGGGAGATATCCTGAACCATGCGGAATTTCAGCAGGCAGCCGGCCACTCCGGGCCACCGAGCCCTGGACACGAACGATGGCCTTTGCCCTGAGAAACAAAAGTCACCAGGCCAGGTTCCTGATGTCAGTTTGCAGGAGGCACTTGGCACTGTCAAACCAGACACAGTTGCCTGTGGGGGCACCTTGCATCTGGGAGATATCCTGAACCATGCGGAATATCAGCAGGCAGCCGGCCACTCCGGGCTACCGGGCCCTGGACACAAACGATGGCCTTTCCCCTGAGAAACAAAACTCACCAGGCCAGGTTCCTGATGTCAGTTTGCAGGAGGCACTTGGCACTGTCAAACCAGACACAGTTGCCTGTGGGGGCACCTTGCATCCGGGAGATATCCTGAACCATGCGGAATTTCAGCAGGCAGCCGGCCACTCCGGGCCACCGGGCCCAAGACACGAACGATGCCCTTTCCCCTGAGAAACAAAACTCACCAGGCCAGGTTCCTGATGTCAGTTTGCAGGAGGCACTTGGCACTGTCAAACCAGACACAGTTGCCTGTGGGGGCACCTTGCATCTGGGAGATATCATGAAGCATGCGGAATTTCAGCAGGCAGCCGGCCACTCCGGGCCACCGGGCCCTGGACACGAACGATGCCCTTTCCCCTGAGAAACAAAACTCACCAGGCCAGGTTCCTGATGTCAGTTTGCAGGAGGCACTTGGCACTGTCAAACCAGACACAGTTGCCTGTGGGGGCACCTTGCATCTGGGAGATATCCTGAACCATGCGGAATTTCAGCAGGCAACCGGCCACTCCGGGCCACCGGGCCCTGGACACGAACGATGCCCTTTCCCCTGAGAAACAAAACTCACCAGGCCAGGTTCCTGATGTCAGTTTGCAGGAGGCACTTGGCACTGTCAAACCAGACACAGTTGCCTGTGGGGGCACCTTGCATCTGGGAGATATCCTGAAGCATGCGGAATTTCAGCAGGCAGCCGGCCACTCCGGGCTACCGGGCCCTGGACACAAACGATGGCCTTTCCCCTGAGAAACAAAACTCACCAGGCCAGGTTCCTGATGTCAGTTTGCAGGAGGCACTTGGCACTGTCAAACCAGACACAGTTGCCTGTGGGGGCACCTTGCATCTGGGAGATATCCTGAAGCATGCGGAATTTCAGCAGGCAGCCGGCCACTCCGGGCCACCGGGCCCTGGACACGAACGATGCCCTTTCCCCTGAGAAACAAAACTCACCAGGCCAGGTTCCTGATGTCAGTTTGCAGGAGGCACTTGGCACTGTCAAACCAGACACAGTTGCCTGTGGGGGCACCTTGCATCTGGGAGATATCCTGAAGCATGCGGAATTTCAGCAGGCAACCGGCCACTCCGGGCCACCGGGCCCTGGACACGAACGATGCCCTTTCCCCTGAGAAACAAAACTCACCAGGCCAGGTTCCTGATGTCAGTTTGCAGGAGGCACTTGGCACTGTCAAACCAGACACAGTTGCCTGTGGGGGCACCTTGCATCTGGGAGATATCCTGAAGCATGCGGAATTTCAGCAGGCAGCCGGCCACTCCGGGCTACCGGGCCCTGGACACAAACGATGGCCTTTCCCCTGAGAAACAAAACTCACCAGGCCAGGTTCCTGATGTCAGTTTGCAGGAGGCACTTGGCACTGTCAAACCAGACACAGTTGCCTGTGGGGGCACCTTGCATCTGGGAGATATCCTGAAGCATGCGGAATTTCAGCAGGCAGCCGGCCACTCCGGGCCACCGGGCCCTGGACACGAACGATGGCCTTTCCCCTGAGAAACAAAACTCACCAGGCCAGGTTCCTGATGTCAGTTTGCAGGAGGCACTTGGCACTGTCAAACCAGACACAGTTGCCTGTGGGGGCACCTTGCATCTGGGAGATATCCTGAAGCATGCGGAATTTCAGCAGGCAGCCGGCCACTCCGGGCCACCGGGCCCTGGACACGAACGATGGCCTTTCCCCTGAGAAACAAAACTCACCAGGCCAGGTTCCTGATGTCAGTTTGCAGGAGGCACTTGGCACTGTCAAACCAGACACAGTTGCCTGTGGGGGCACCTTGCATCTGGGAGATATCCTGAAGCATGCGGAATTTCAGCAGGCAGCCGGCCACTCCGGGCCACCGGGCCCTGGACACAAACGATGGCCTTTCCCCTGAGAAACAAAACTCACCAGGCCAGGTTCCTGATGTCAGTTTGCAGGAGGCACTTGGCACTGTCAAACCAGACACAGTTGCCTGTGGGGGCACCTTGCATCTGGGAGATATCCTGAAGCATGCGGAATTTCAGCAGGCAGCCGGCCACTCCGGGCCACCGGGCCCTGGACACGAACGATGGCCTTTCCCCTGAGAAACAAAACTCACCAGGCCAGGTTCCTGATGTCAGTTTGCAGGAGGCACTTGGCACTGTCAAACCAGACACAGTTGCCTGTGGGGGCACCTTGCATCTGGGAGATATCCTGAACCATGCGGAATATCAGCAGGCAGGTGGCCACTCCGGGCCACCGGGCCCTGGACAGGAACGATGCCCTTTCCCCTGAGAAACAAAACTCACCAGGCCAGGTTCCTGATGTCAGTTTGCAGGAGGCACTTGGCACTCTCAAACCAGACACAGTTGCCTGTGGGGGCACCTTGCATCTGGGAGATATCCTGAAGCATGCGGAATTTCAGCAGGCAGCCGGCCACTCCGGGCCACCGGGCCCTGGACACGAACGATGCCCTTTCCCCTGAGAAACAAAACTCACCAGGCCAGGTTCCTGATGTCAGTTTGCAGGAGGCACTTGGCACTGTCAAACCAGACACAGTTGCCTGTGGGGGCACCTTGCATCTGGGAGATATCCTGAACCATGCGGAATTTCAGCAGGCAGCCGGCCACTCCGGGCCACCGAGCCCTGGACACGAACGATGCCCTTTCCCCTGAGAAACAAAACTCACCAGGCCAGGTTCCTGATGTCAGTTTGCAGGAGGCACTTGGCACTGTCAAACCAGACACAGTTGCCTGTGGGGGCACCTTGCATCTGGGAGATATCCTGAACCATGCGGAATTTCAGCAGGCAGCCGGCCACTCCGGGCCACCGAGCCCTGGACAAAAACGATGGCCTTTGCCCTGAGAAACAAAACTCACCAGGCCAGGTTTCTGATGTCAGTTTGCAGGAGGCACTTGGCACTGTCAAACCAGACACAGTTGCCTGTGGGGGCACCTTGCATCTGGGAGATATCATGAAGCATGCGGAATTTCAGCAGGCAGCCGGCCACTCCGGGCCACCGGGCCCTGGACACGAACGATGCCCTTTCCCCTGAGAAACAAAACTCACCAGGCCAGGTTCCTGATGTCAGTTTGCAGGAGGCACTTGGCACTGTCAAACCAGACACAGTTGCCTGTGGGGGCACCATGCATCTGGGAGATATCCTGAAGCATGCGGAATATCAGCAGGCAGCCGGCCACTCCGGGCCACCGGGCCCTGGACACGAACGATGCCATTTCCCCTGAGAAACAAAACTCACCAGGCCAGGTTCCTGATGTCAGTTTGCAGGAGGCACTTGGCACTCTCAAACCAGACACAGTTGCCTGTGGGGGCACCTTGCATCTGGGAGATATCCTGAACCATGCGGAATTTCAGCAGGCAGCCGGCCACTCCGGGCCACCGGGCCCTGGACACGAACGATGCCCTTTCCCCTGAGAAACAAAACTCACCAGGCCAGGTTCCTGATGTCAGTTTGCAGGAGGCACTTGGCACTGTCAAACCAGACACAGTTGCCTGTGGGGGCACCATGCATCTGGGAGATATCCTGAAGCATGCAGAATATCAGCAGGCAGCCGGCCACTCCGGGCCACCGGGCCCTGGACACGAACGATGCCATTTCCCCTGAGAAACAAAACTCACCAGGCCAGGTTCCTGATGTCAGTTTGCAGGAGGCACTTGGCACTCTCAAACCAGACACAGTTGCCTGTGGGGGCACCTTGCATCTGGGAGATATCCTGAACCATGCGGAATTTCAGCAGGCAGCCGGCCACTCCGGGCCACCGAGCCCTGGACACGAACGATGGCCTTTGCCCTGAGAAACAAAAGTCACCAGGCCAGGTTCCTGATGTCAGTTTGCAGGAGGCACTTGGCACTGTCAAACCAGACACAGTTGCCTGTGGGGGCACCTTGCATCTGGGAGATATCCTGAACCATGCGGAATATCAGCAGGCAGCCGGCCACTCCGGGCTACCGGGCCCTGGACACAAACGATGGCCTTTCCCCTGAGAAACAAAACTCACCAGGCCAGGTTCCTGATGTCAGTTTGCAGGAGGCACTTGGCACTGTCAAACAAGACACAGTTGCCTGTGGGGGCACCTTGCATCTGGGAGATATCCTGAACCATGCGGAATTTCAGCAGGCAGCCGGCCACTCCGGGCCACCGGGCCCAAGACACGAACGATGCCCTTTCCCCTGAGAAACAAAACTCACCAGGCCAGGTTCCTGATGTCAGTTTGCAGGAGGCACTTGGCACTGTCAAACCAGACACAGTTGCCTGTGGGGGCACCTTGCATCTGGGAGATATCATGAAGCATGCGGAATTTCAGCAGGCAGCCGGCCACTCCGGGCCACCGGGCCCTGGACACGAACGATGCCCTTTCCCCTGAGAAACAAAACTCACCAGGCCAGGTTCCTGATGTCAGTTTGCAGGAGGCACTTGGCACTGTCAAACCAGACACAGTTGCCTGTGGGGGCACCTTGCATCTGGGAGATATCCTGAAGCATGCGGAATTTCAGCAGGCAGCCGGCCACTCCGGGCCACCGGGCCCTGGACACGAACGATGCCCTTTCCCCTGAGAAACAAAACTCACCAGGCCAGGTTCCTGATGTCAGTTTGCAGGAGGCACTTGGCACTGTCAAACCAGACACAGTTGCCTGTGGGGGCACCTTGCATCTGGGAGATATCCTGAACCATGCGGAATTTCAGCAGGCAGCCGGCCACTCCGGGCTACCGGGCCCTGGACACAAACGATGGCCTTTCCCCTGAGAAACAAAACTCACCAGGCCAGGTTCCTGATGTCAGTTTGCAGGAGGCACTTGGCACTGTCAAACCAGACACAGTTGCCTGTGGGGGCACCTTGCATCTGGGAGATATCCTGAACCATGCGGAATATCAGCAGGCAGGTGGCCACTCCGGGCCACCGGGCCCTGGACAGGAACGATGCCCTTTCCCCTGAGAAACAAAACTCACCAGGCCAGGTTCCTGATGTCAGTTTGCAGGAGGCACTTGGCACTCTCAAACCAGACACAGTTGCCTGTGGGGGCACCTTGCATCTGGGAGATATCCTGAAGCATGCGGAATTTCAGCAGGCAGCCGGCCACTCCGGGCCACCGGGCCCTGGACACGAACCATGCCCTTTCCCCTGAGAAACAAAACTCACCAGGCCAGGTTCCTGATGTCAGTTTGCAGGAGGCACTTGGCACTGTCAAACCAGACACAGTTGCCTGTGGGGGCACCTTGCATCTGGGAGATATCCTGAACCATGCGGAATTTCAGCAGGCAACCGGCCACTCCGGGCCACCGGGCCCTGGACACGAACGATGCCCTTTCCCCTGAGAAACAAAACTCACCAGGCCAGGTTCCTGATGTCAGTTTGCAGGAGGCACTTTGCACTCTCAAACAAGACACCGTTGCCTCTGGGGGCACCTTGCATCTGGGAGATATCCTGAACCATACGGAATTTCAGCAGGCAGCCGGCCACTCCGGGCCACCGAGCCCTGGACAAAAACGATGGCCTTTGCCCTGAGAAACAAAACTCACCAGGCCAGGTTCCTGATGTCAGTTTGCAGGAGGCACTTGGCACTCTCAAACCAGACACAGTTGCCTGTGGGGGCACCTTGCATCTGGGAGATATCCTGAAGCATGCGGAATTTCAGCAGGCAGCGGGCCACTCCGGGCCACCGGGCCCTGGACACGAACGATGCCCTTTCCCCTGAGAAACAAAACTCACCAGGCCAGGTTCCTGATGTCAGTTTGCAGGAGGCACTTGGCACTCTCAAACCAGACACAGTTGCCTGTGGGGGCACCTTGCATCTGGGAGATATCCTGAACCATGCGGAATATCAGCAGGCAGCCGGCCACTCCGGGCTACCGGGCCCTGGACACAAACGATGGCCTTTCCCCTGAGAAACAAAACTCACCAGGCCAGGTTCCTGATGTCAGTTTGCAGGAGGCACTTGGCACTGTCAAACCAGACACAGTTGCCTGTGGGGGCACCTTGCATCTGGGAGATATCCTGAAGCATGCGGAATATCAGCAGGCAGCCGGCCACTCCGGGCCACCGGGCCCTGGACACAAACGATGGCCTTTCCCCTGAGAAACAAAACTCACCAGGCCAGGTTCCTGATGTCAGTTTGCAGGAGGCACTTGGCACTGTCAAACCAGACACAGTTGCCTGTGGGGGCACCTTGCATCTGGGAGATATCATGAAGCATGCGGAATTTCAGCAGGCAGCCGGCCACTCCGGGCCACCGGGAACTGGACACGAACGATGCCCTTTCCCCTGAGAAACAAAACTCACCAGGCCAGGTTCCTGATGTCAGTTTGCAGGAGGCACTTGGCACTGTCAAACCAGACACAGTTGCCTGTGGGGGCACCTTGCATCTGGGAGATATCCTGAAGCATGCGGAATTTCAGCAGGCAGCCGGCCACTCCGGGCCACCGGGCCCTGGACACGAACGATGCCCTTTCCCCTGAGAAACAAAACTCACCAGGCCAGGTTCCTGATGTCAGTTTGCAGGAGGCACTTGGCACTGTCAAACCAGACACAGTTGCCTGTGGGGGCACCTTGCATCTGGGAGATATCCTGAAGCATGCGGAATTTCAGCAGGCAGCCGGCCACTCCGGGCCACCGGGCCCTGGACACGAACGATGGCCTTTCCCCTGAGAAACAAAACTCACCAGGCCAGGTTCCTGATGTCAGTTTGCAGGAGGCACTTGGTACTGTCAAACCAGACACAGTTGCCTGTGGGGGCACCTTGCATCTGGGAGATATCCTGAAGCATGCGGAATTTCAGCAGGCAGCCGGCCACTCCGGGCCACCGGGCCCTGGACACAAACGATGGCCTTTCCCCTGAGAAACAAAACTCACCAGGCCAGGTTCCTGATGTCAGTTTGCAGGAGGCACTTGGCACTGTCAAACCAGACACAGTTGCCTGTGGGGGCACCTTGCATCTGGGAGATATCCTGAAGCATGCGGAATTTCAGCAGGCAGCCGGCCACTCCGGGCCACCGGGTCCTGGACACAAACGATGGCCTTTCCCCTGAGAAACAAAACTCACCAGGCCAGGTTCCTGATGTCAGTTTGCAGGAGGCACTTGGCACTGTCAAACCAGACACAGTTGCCTGTGGGGGCACCTTGCATCTGGGAGATATCCTGAAGCATGCGGAATATCAGCAGGCAGGTGGCCACTCCGGGCCACCGGGCCCTGGACAGGAACGATGCCCTTTCCCCTGAGAAACAAAACTCACCAGGCCAGGTTCCTGATGTCAGTTTGCAGGAGGCACTTGGCACTCTCAAACCAGACACAGTTGCCTGTGGGGGCACCATGCATCTGGGAGATATCCTGAAGCATGCGGAATTTCAGCAGGCAGCCGGCCACTCCGGGCCACCGGGCCCTGGACACGAACGATGCCCTTTCCCCTGAGAAACAAAACTCACCAGGCCAGGTTCCTGATGTCAGTTTGCAGGAGGCACTTGGCACTGTCAAACCAGACACAGTTGCCTGTGGGGGCACCTTGCATCTGGGAGATATCCTGAACCATGCGGAATTTCAGCAGGCAGCCGGCCACTCCGGGCCACCGAGCCCTGGACACGAACGATGCCCTTTCCCCTGAGAAACAAAACTCACCAGGCCAGGTTCCTGATGTCAGTTTGCAGGAGGCACTTGGCACTGTCAAACCAGACACAGTTGCCTGTGGGGGCACCTTGCATCTGGGAGATATCCTGAACCATGCGGAATTTCAGCAGGCAGCCGGCCACTCCGGGCCACCGAGCCCTGGACAAAAACGATGGCCTTTGCCCTGAGAAACAAAACTCACCAGGCCAGGTTCCTGATGTCAGTTTGCAGGAGGCACTTGGCACTGTCAAACCAGACACAGTTGCCTGTGGGGGCACCTTGCATCTGGGAGATATCATGAAGCATGCGGAATTTCAGCAGGCAGCCGGCCACTCCGGGCCACCGGGCCCTGGACACGAACGATGCCCTTTCCCCTGAGAAACAAAACTCACCAGGCCAGGTTCCTGATGTCAGTTTGCAGGAGGCACTTGGCACTGCCAAACCAGACACAGTTGCCTGTGGGGGCACCTTGCATCTGGGAGATATCCTGAAGCATGCGGAATTTCAGCAGGCAGCCGGCCACTCCGGGCCACCGGGCCCTGGACACGAACGATGCCCTTTCCCCTGAGAAACAAAACTCACCAGGCCAGGTTCCTGATGTCAGTTTGCAGGAGGCACTTGGCACTGTCAAACCAGACACAGTTGCCTGTGGGGGCACCATGCATCTGGGAGATATCCTGAAGCATGCGGAATATCAGCAGGCAGCCGGCCACTCCGGGCCACCGGGCCCTGGACACGAACGATGCCATTTCCCCTGAGAAACAAAACTCACCAGGCCAGGTTCCTGATGTCAGTTTGCAGGAGGCACTTGGCACTCTCAAACCAGACACAGTTGCCTGTGGGGGCACCTTGCATCTGGGAGATATCCTGAACCATGCGGAATTTCAGCAGGCAGCCGGCCACTCCGGGCCACCGAGCCCTGGACACGAACGATGGCCTTTGCCCTGAGAAACAAAAGTCACCAGGCCAGGTTCCTGATGTCAGTTTGCAGGAGGCACTTGGCACTGTCAAACCAGACACAGTTGCCTGTGGGGGCACCTTGCATCTGGGAGATATCCTGAACCATGCGGAATATCAGCAGGCAGCCGGCCACTCCGGGCTACCGGGCCCTGGACACAAACGATGGCCTTTCCCCTGAGAAACAAAACTCACCAGGCCAGGTTCCTGATGTCAGTTTGCAGGAGGCACTTGGCACTGTCAAACCAGACACAGTTGCCTGTGGGGGCACCTTGCATCTGGGAGATATCCTGAACCATGCGGAATTTCAGCAGGCAGCCGGCCACTCCGGGCCACCGGGCCCAAGACACGAACGATGCCATTTCCCCTGAGAAACAAAACTCACCAGGCCAGGTTCCTGATGTCAGTTTGCAGGAGGCACTTGGCACTGTCAAACCAGACACAGTTGCCTGTGGGGGCACCTTGCATCTGGGAGATATCATGAAGCATGCGGAATTTCAGCAGGCAGCCGGCCACTCCGGGCCACCGGGCCCTGGACACGAACGATGCCCTTTCCCCTGAGAAACAAAACTCACCAGGCCAGGTTCCTGATGTCAGTTTGCAGGAGGCACTTGGCACTGTCAAACCAGACACAGTTGCCTGTGGGGGCACCTTGCATCTGGGAGATATCCTGAACCATGCGGAATTTCAGCAGGCAACCGGCCACTCCGGGCCACCGGGCCCTGGACACGAACGATGCCCTTTCCCCTGAGAAACAAAACTCACCAGGCCAGGTTCCTGATGTCAGTTTGCAGGAGGCACTTGGCACTGTCAAACCAGACACAGTTGCCTGTGGGGGCACCTTGCATCTGGGAGATATCCTGAAGCATGCGGAATTTCAGCAGGCAGCCGGCCACTCCGGGCTACCGGGCCCTGGACACAAACGATGGCCTTTCCCCTGAGAAACAAAACTCACCAGGCCAGGTTCCTGATGTCAGTTTGCAGGAGGCACTTGGCACTGTCAAACCAGACACAGTTGCCTGTGGGGGCACCTTGCATCTGGGAGATATCCTGAAGCATGCGGAATATCAGCAGGCAGCCGGCCACTCCGGGCCACCGGGCCCTGGACACAAACGATGGCCTTTCCCCTGAGAAACAAAACTCACCAGGCCAGGTTCCTGATGTCAGTTTGCAGGAGGCACTTGGCACTGTCAAACCAGACACAGTTGCCTGTGGGGGCACCTTGCATCTGGGAGATATCCTGAAGCATGCGGAATTTCAGCAGGCAGCCGGCCACTCCGGGCCACCGGGCCCTGGACACGAACGATGGCCTTTCCCCTGAGAAACAAAACTCACCAGGCCAGGTTCCTGATGTCAGTTTGCAGGAGGCACTTGGCACTGTCAAACCAGACACAGTTGCCTGTGGGGGCACCTTGCATCTGGGAGATATCCTGAACCATGCGGAATTTCAGCAGGCAGCCGGCCACTCCGGGCCACCGGGCCCTGGACACGAACCATGCCCTTTCCCCTGAGAAACAAAACTCACCAGGCCAGGTTCCTGATGTCAGTTTGCAGGAGGCACTTGGCACTGTCAAACCAGACACAGTTGCCTGTGGGGGCACCTTGCATCTGGGAGATATCCTGCACCATGCGGAATATCAGCAGGCAGCCGGCCACTCCGGGCCACCGGGCCCTGGACACAAACGATGGCCTTTCCCCTGAGAAACAAAACTCACCAGGCCAGGTTCCTGATGTCAGTTTGCAGGAGGCACTTGGCACTGTCAAACCAGACACAGTTGCCTGTGGGGGCACCTTGCATCTGGGAGATATCCTGAAGCATGCGGAATTTCAGCAGGCAGCCGGCCACTCCGGGCCACCGGGCCCTGGACACGAACGATGGCCTTTCCCCTGAGAAACAAAACTCACCAGGCCAGGTTCCTGATGTCAGTTTGCAGGAGGCACTTGGCACTGTCAAACCAGACACAGTTGCCTGTGGGGGCACCTTGCATCTGGGAGATATCCTGAAGCATGCGGAATTTCAGCAGGCAGCCGGCCACTCCGGGCCACCGGGCCCTGGACACAAACGATGGCCTTTCCCCTGAGAAACAAAACTCACCAGGCCAGGTTCCTGATGTCAGTTTGCAGGAGGCACTTGGCACTGTCAAACCAGACACAGTTGCCTGTGGGGGCACCTTGCATCTGGGAGATATCCTGAAGCATGCGGAATTTCAGCAGGCAGCCGGCCACTCCGGGCCACCGGGTCCTGGACACAAACGATGGCCTTTCCCCTGAGAAACAAAACTCACCAGGCCAGGTTCCTGATGTCAGTTTGCAGGAGGCACTTGGCACTGTCAAACCAGACACAGTTGCCTGTGGGGGCACCTTGCATCTGGGAGATATCCTGAACCATGCGGAATATCAGCAGGCAGGTGGCCACTCCGGGCCACCGGGCCCTGGACAGGAACGATGCCCTTTCCCCTGAGAAACAAAACTCACCAGGCCAGGTTCCTGATGTCAGTTTGCAGGAGGCACTTGGCACTCTCAAACCAGACACAGTTGCCTGTGGGGGCACCATGCATCTGGGAGATATCCTGAAGCATGCGGAATTTCAGCAGGCAGCCGGCCACTCCGGGCCACCGGGCCCTGGACACGAACGATGCCCTTTCCCCTGAGAAACAAAAGTCACCAGGCCAGGTTCCTGATGTCAGTTTGCAGGAGGCACTTGGCACTGTCAAACCAGACACAGTTGCCTGTGGGGGCACCTTGCATCTGGGAGATATCCTGAACCATGCGGAATTTCAGCAGGCAGCCGGCCACTCCGGGCCACCGAGCCCTGGACACGAACGATGCCCTTTCCCCTGAGAAACAAAACTCACCAGGCCAGGTTCCTGATGTCAGTTTGCAGGAGGCACTTGGCACTGTCAAACCAGACACAGTTGCCTTTGGGGGCACCTTGCATCTGGGAGATATCCTGAACCATGCGGAATTTCAGCAGGCAGCCGGCCACTCCGGGCCACCGAGCCCTGGACAAAAACGATGGCCTTTGCCCTGAGAAACAAAACTCACCAGGCCAGGTTCCTGATGTCAGTTTGCAGGAGGCACTTGGCACTGTCAAACCAGACACAGTTGCCTGTGGGGGCACCTTGCATCTGGGAGATATCATGAAGCATGCGGAATTTCAGCAGGCAGCCGGCCACTCCGGGCCACCGGGCCCTGGACACGAACGATGCCCTTTCCCCTGAGAAACAAAACTCACCAGGCCAGGTTCCTGATGTCAGTTTGCAGGAGGCACTTGGCACTGCCAAACCAGACACAGTTGCCTGTGGGGGCACCTTGCATCTGGGAGATATCCTGAAGCATGCGGAATTTCAGCAGGCAGCCGGCCACTCCGGGCCACCGGGCCCTGGACACGAACGATGCCCTTTCCCCTGAGAAACAAAACTCACCAGGCCAGGTTCCTGATGTCAGTTTGCAGGAGGCACTTGGCACTGTCAAACCAGACACAGTTGCCTGTGGGGGCACCATGCATCTGGGAGATATCCTGAAGCATGCGGAATATCAGCAGGCAGCCGGCCACTCCGGGCCACCGGGCCCTGGACACGAACGATGCCATTTCCCCTGAGAAACAAAACTCACCAGGCCAGGTTCCTGATGTCAGTTTGCAGGAGGCACTTGGCACTCTCAAACCAGACACAGTTGCCTGTGGGGGCACCTTGCATCTGGGAGATATCCTGAACCATGCGGAATTTCAGCAGGCAGCCGGCCACTCCGGGCCACCGAGCCCTGGACACGAACGATGGCCTTTGCCCTGAGAAACAAAAGTCACCAGGCCAGGTTCCTGATCTCAGTTTGCAGGAGGCACTTGGCACTGTCAAACCAGACACAGTTGCCTGTGGGGGCACCTTGCATCTGGGAGATATCCTGAACCATGCGGAATATCAGCAGGCAGCCGGCCACTCCGGGCTACCGGGCCCTGGACACAAACGATGGCCTTTCCCCTGAGAAACAAAACTCACCAGGCCAGGTTCCTGATGTCAGTTTGCAGGAGGCACTTGGCACTGTCAAACCAGACACAGTTGCCTGTGGGGGCACCTTGCATCTGGGAGATATCCTGAACCATGCGGAATTTCAGCAGGCAGCCGGCCACTCCGGGCCACCGGGCCCAAGACACGAACGATGCCCTTTCCCCTGAGAAACAAAACTCACCAGGCCAGGTTCCTGATGTCAGTTTGCAGGAGGCACTTGGCACTGTCAAACCAGACACAGTTGCCTGTGGGGGCACCTTGCATCTGGGAGATATCATGAAGCATGCGGAATTTCAGCAGGCAGCCGGCCACTCCGGGCCACCGGGCCCTGGACACGAACGATGCCCTTTCCCCTGAGAAACAAAACTCACCAGGCCAGGTTCCTGATGTCAGTTTGCAGGAGGCACTTGGCACTGTCAAACCAGACACAGTTGCCTGTGGGGGCACCTTGCATCTGGGAGATATCCTGAACCATGCGGAATTTCAGCAGGCAACCGGCCACTCCGGGCCACCGGGCCCTGGACACGAACGATGCCCTTTCCCCTGAGAAACAAAACTCACCAGGCCAGGTTCCTGATGTCAGTTTGCAGGAGGCACTTGGCACTGTCAAACCAGACACAGTTGCCTGTGGGGGCACCTTGCATCTGGGAGATATCCTGAAGCATGCGGAATTTCAGCAGGCAGCCGGCCACTCCGGGCTACCGGGCCCTGGACACAAACGATGGCCTTTCCCCTGAGAAACAAAACTCACCAGGCCAGGTTCCTGATGTCAGTTTGCAGGAGGCACTTGGCACTGTCAAACCAGACACAGTTGCCTGTGGGGGCACCTTGCATCTGGGAGATATCCTGAAGCATGCGGAATATCAGCAGGCAGCCGGCCACTCCGGGCCACCGGGCCCTGGACACAAACGATGGCCTTTCCCCTGAGAAACAAAACTCACCAGGCCAGGTTCCTGATGTCAGTTTGCAGGAGGCACTTGGCACTGTCAAACCAGACACAGTTGCCTGTGGGGGCACCTTGCATCTGGGAGATATCCTGAAGCATGCGGAATTTCAGCAGGCAGCCGGCCACTCCGGGCCACCGGGCCCTGGACACGAACGATGGCCTTTCCCCTGAGAAACAAAACTCACCAGGCCAGGTTCCTGATGTCAGTTTGCAGGAGGCACTTGGCACTGTCAAACCAGACACAGTTGCCTGTGGGGGCACCTTGCATCTGGGAGATATCCTGAACCATGCGGAATTTCAGCAGGCAGCCGGCCACTCCGGGCCACCGGGCCCTGTACACGAACGATGGCCTTTGCCCTGAGAAACAAAACTCACCAGGCCAGGTTCCTGATGTCAGTTTGCAGGAGGCACTTGGCACTGTCAAACCAGACACAGTTGCCTGTGGGGGCACCTTGCATCTGGGAGATATCCTGAAGCATGCGGAATTTCAGCAGGCAGCCGGCCACTCCGGGCCACCGGGCCCTGGACACAAACGATGGCCTTTCCCCTGAGAAACAAAACTCACCAGGCCAGGTTCCTGATGTCAGTTTGCAGGAGGCACTTGGCACTGTCAAACCAGACACAGTTGCCTGTGGGGGCACCTTGCATCTGGGAGATATCCTGAAGCATGCGGAATTTCAGCAGGCAGCCGGCCACTCCGGGCCACCGGGCCCTGGACACGAACGATGGCCTTTCCCCTGAGAAACAAAACTCACCAGGCCAGGTTCCTGATGTCAGTTTGCAGGAGGCACTTGGCACTGTCAAACCAGACACAGTTGCCTGTGGGGGCACCTTGCATCTGGGAGATATCCTGAAGCATGCGGAATTTCAGCAGGCAGCCGGCCACTCCGGGCCACCGGGCCCTGGACATGAACGATGCCATTTCCCCTGAGAAACAAAACTCACCAGGCCAGGTTCCTGATGTCAGTTTGCAGGAGGCACTTGGCACTGTCAAACCAGACACAGTTGCCTGTGGGGGCACCATGCATCTGGGAGATATCCTGAAGCATGCGGAATTTCAGCAGGCAGCCGGCCACTCCGGGCCACCGGGCCCTGGACATGAACGATGCCATTTCCCCTGAGAAACAAAACTCACCAGGCCAGGTTCCTGATGTCAGTTTGCAGGAGGCACTTGGCACTGTCAAACCAGACACAGTTGCCTGTGGGGGCACCTTGCATCTGGGAGATATCCTGAACCATGCGGAATTTCAGCAGGCAGCCGGCCACTCCGGGCCACCGAGCCCTGGACACGAACGATGGCCTTTCCCCTGAGAAACAAAACTCACCAGGCCAGGTTCCTGATGTCAGTTTGCAGGAGGCACTTGGCACTCTCAAACCAGACACAGTTGCCTGTGGGGGCACCTTGCATCTGGGAGATATCCTGAACCATGCGGAATTTCAGCAGGCAGCCGGCCACTCCGGGCCCCCGGGCCCTGGACAAAAACGATGCCCTTTCCCCTGAGAAACAAAACTCACCAGGCCAGGTTCCTGATGTCAGTTTGCAGGAGGCACTTGGCACTGTCAAACCAGACACAGTTGCCTGTGGGGGCACCTTGCATCTGGGAGATATCCTGAACCATGCGGAATTTCAGCAGGCAGCCGGCCACTCCGGGCCACCGGGCCCTGGACACGAACGATGCCCTTTCCCCTGAGAAACAAAACTCACCAGGCCAGGTTCCTGATGTCAGTTTGCAGGAGGCACTTGGCACTGTCAAACCAGACACAGTTGCCTGTGGGGGCACCTTGCATCTGGGAGATATCCTGAAGCATGCGGAATATCAGCAGGCAGCCGGCCACTCCGGGCCACCGGGCCCTGGACACGAACGATGCCATTTCCCCTGAGAAACAAAACTCACCAGGCCAGGTTCCTGATGTCAGTTTGCAGGAGGCACTTGGCACTCTCAAACCAGACACAGTTGCCTGTGGGGGCACCTTGCATCTGGGAGATATCCTGAAGCATGCGGAATTTCAGCAGGCAGCCGGCCACTCCGGGCCACCGGGCCCTGGACACAAACGATGGCCTTTGCCCTGAGAAACAAAACTCACCAGGCCAGGTTCCTGATGTCAGTTTGCAGGAGGCACTTGGCACTGTCAAACCAGACACAGTTGCCTGTGGGGGCACCTTGCATCTGGGAGGTATCCTGAAGCATACGGAATTTCAGCAGGCAGCCGGCCACTCCGGGCCACCGGGCCCTGGACACGAACGATGCCCTTTCCCCTGAGAAACAAAACTCACCAGGCCAGGTTCCTGATGTCAGTTTGCAGGAGGCACTTGGCACTCTCAAACCAGACACAGTTGCCTGTGGGGGCACCTTGCATCTGGGAGATATCCTGAAGCATGCGGAATTTCAGCAGGCAGCCGGCCACTCCGGGCCACCGGGCCCTGGACACGAACGATGGCCTTTCCCCTGAGAAACAAAAGTCACCAGGCCAGGTTCCTGATGTCAGTTTGCAGGAGGCACTTGGCACTGTCAAACCAGACACAGTTGCCTGTGGGGGCACCTTGCATCTGGGAGATATCCTGAAGCATGCGGAATTTCAGCAGGCAGCCGGCCACTCCGGGCCACCGGGCCCTGGACACAAACGATGCCCTTTCCCCTGAGAAACAAAACTCACCAGGCCAGGTTCCTGATGTCAGTTTGCAGGAGGCACTTGGCACTGTCAAACCAGACACAGTTGCCTGTGGGGGCACCTTGCATCTGGGAGATATCCTGAACCATGCGGAATATCAGCAGGCAGGTGGCCACTCCGGGCCACCGGGCCCTGGACACGAACGATGCCCTTTCCCCTGAGAAACAAAACTCACCAGGCCAGGTTCCTGATGTCAGTTTGCAGGAGGCACTTGGCACTGTCAAACCAGACACAGTTGCCTGTGGGGGCACCTTGCATCTGGGAGATATCCTGAAGCATGCGGAATTTCAGCAGGCAGCCGGCCACTCCGGGCCACCGGGCCCTGGACACGAACGATGCCCTTTCCCCTGAGAAACAAAACTCACCAGGCCAGGTTCCTGATGTCAGTTTGCAGGAGGCACTTGGCACTGTCAAACCAGACACAGTTGCCTGTGGGGGCACCTTGCATCTGGGAGATATCCTGAACCATGCGGAATTTCAGCAGGCAACCGGCCACTCCGGGCCACCGGGCCCTGGACACGAACGATGCCCTTTCCCCTGAGAAACAAAACTCACCAGGCCAGGTTCCTGATGTCAGTTTGCAGGAGGCACTTGGCACTGTCAAACCAGACACAGTTGCCTGTGGGGGCACCTTGCATCTGGGAGATATCCTGAACCATGCGGAATTTCAGCAGGCAACCGGCCACTCCGGGCCACCGGGCCCTGGACACGAACGATGCCCTTTCCCCTGAGAAACAAAACTCACCAGGCCAGGTTCCTGATGTCAGTTTGCAGGAGGCACTTTGCACTCTCAAACAAGACACCGTTGCCTCTGGGGGCACCGTGCATCTGGGAGATATCCTGAAACATACGGAATTTCAGCAGGCAGCCGGCCACTCCGGGCCACCGAGCCCTGGACAAAAACGATGGCCTTTGCCCTGAGAAACAAAACTCACCAGGCCAGGTTCCTGATGTCAGTTTGCAGGAGGCACTTGGCACTCTCAAACCAGACACAGTTGCCTGTGGGGGCACCTTGCATCTGGGAGATATCCTGAAGCATGCGGAATTTCAGCAGGCAGCCGGCCACTCCGGGCCACCGGGCCCTGGACACGAACGATGGCCTTTGCCCTGAGAAACAAAACTCACCAGGCCAGGTTCCTGATGTCAGTTTGCAGGAGGCACTTGGCACTGTCAAACCAGACACAGTTGCCTGTGGGGGCACCTTGCATCTGGGAGATATCCTGAACCATGCGGAATATCAGCAGGCAGCCGGCCACTCCGGGCTACCGGGCCCTGGACACAAACGATGGCCTTTCCCCTGAGAAACAAAACTCACCAGGCCAGGTTCCTGATGTCAGTTTGCAGGAGGCACTTGGCACTGTCAAACCAGACACAGTTGCCTGTGGGGGCACCTTGCATCTGGGAGATATCCTGAAGCATGCGGAATATCAGCAGGCAGCCGGCCACTCCGGGCCACCGGGCCCTGGACACAAACGATGGCCTTTCCCCTGAGAAACAAAACTCACCAGGCCAGGTTCCTGATGTCAGTTTGCAGGAGGCACTTGGCACTGTCAAACCAGACACAGTTGCCGGTGGGGGCACCTTGCATCTGGGAGATATCATGAAGCATGCGGAATTTCAGCAGGCAGCCGGCCACTCCGGGCCACCGGGAACTGGGCACGAACGATGGCCTTTCCCCTGAGAAACAAAACTCACCAGGCCAGGTTCCTGATGTCAGTTTGCAGGAGGCACTTGGCACTGTCAAACCAGACACAGTTGCCTGTGGGGGCACCTTGCATCTGGGAGATATCCTGAAGCATGCGGAATTTCAGCAGGCAGCCGGCCACTCCGGGCCACCGGGCCCTGGACACGAACGATGGCCTTTCCCCTGAGAAACAAAACTCACCAGGCCAGGTTCCTGATGTCAGTTTGCAGGAGGCACTTGGCACTGTCAAACCAGACACAGTTGCCTGTGGGGGCACCTTGCATCTGGGAGATATCCTGAAGCATGCGGAATTTCAGCAGGCAGCCGGCCACTCCGGGCCACCGGGCCCTGGACACGAACGATGCCCTTTCCCCTGAGAAACAAAACTCACCAGGCCAGGTTCCTGATGTCAGTTTGCAGGAGGCACTTGGCACTGTCAAACCAGACACAGTTGCCTGTGGGGGCACCTTGCATCTGGGAGATATCCTGAACCATGCGGAATTTCAGCAGGCAACCGGCCACTCCGGGCCACCGGGCCCTGGACACGAACGATGCCCTTTCCCCTGAGAAACAAAACTCACCAGGCCAGGTTCCTGATGTCAGTTTGCAGGAGGCACTTGGCACTCTCAAACAAGACACCGTTGCCTCTGGGGGCACCGTGCATCTGGGAGATATCCTGAACCATACGGAATTTCAGCAGGCAGCCGGCCACTCCGGGCCACCGAGCCCTGGACAAAAACGATGGCCTTTGCCCTGAGAAACAAAACTCACCAGGCCAGGTTCCTGATGTCAGTTTGCAGGAGGCACTTGGCACTGTCAAACCAGACACAGTTGCCTGTGGGGGCACCTTGCATCTGGGAGATATCCTGAACCATGCGGAATTTCAGCAGGCAGCCGGCCACTCCGGGCCACTGGGCCCTGTACACAAACGATGCCCTTTCCCCTGAGAAACAAAAGTCACCAGGCCAGGTTCCTGATGTCAGTTTGCAGGAGGCACTTGGCACTGTCAAACCAGACACAGTTGCCTGTGGGGGCACCTTGCATCTGGGAGATATCCTGAAGCATGCGGAATTTCAGCAGGCAGCCGGCCACTCCGGGCCACCGGGCCCTGGACACGAACGATGCCCTTTCCCCTGAGAAACAAAACTCACCAGGCCAGGTTCCTGATGTCAGTTTGCAGGAGGCACTTGGCACTGTCAAACCAGACACAGTTGCCTGTGGGGGCACCTTGCATCTGGGAGATATCCTGAACCATGCGGAATTTCAGCAGGCAACCGGCCACTCCGGGCCACCGGGCCCTGGACACGAACGATGCCCTTTCCCCTGAGAAACAAAACTCACCAGGCCAGGTTCCTGATGTCAGTTTGCAGGAGGCACTTTGCACTCTCAAACAAGACACCGTTGCCTCTGGGGGCACCGTGCATCTGGGAGATATCCTGAAACATACGGAATTTCAGCAGGCAGCCGGCCACTCCGGGCCACCGAGCCCTGGACAAAAACGATGGCCTTTGCCCTGAGAAACAAAACTCACCAGGCCAGGTTCCTGATGTCAGTTTGCAGGAGGCACTTGGCACTGTCAAACCAGACACAGTTGCCTGTGGGGGCACCTTGCATCTGGGAGATATCCTGAAGCATGCGGAATTTCAGCAGGCAGCCGGCCACTCCGGGCCACCGGGCCCTGGACACGAACGATGGCCTTTGCCCTGAGAAACAAAACTCACCAGGCCAGGTTCCTGATGTCAGTTTGCAGGAGGCACTTGGCACTGTCAAACCAGACACAGTTGCCTGTGGGGGCACCTTGCATCTGGGATATATCCTGAACCATGCGGAATATCAGCAGGCAGCCGGCCACTCCGGGCTACCGGGCCCTGGACACAAACGATGGCCTTTCCCCTGAGAAACAAAACTCACCAGGCCAGGTTCCTGATGTCAGTTTGCAGGAGGCACTTGGCACTGTCAAACCAGACACAGTTGCCTGTGGGGGCACCTTGCATCTGGGAGATATCCTGAAGCATGCGGAATATCAGCAGGCAGCCGGCCACTCCGGGCCACCGGGCCCTGGACACAAACGATGGCCTTTCCCCTGAGAAACAAAACTCACCAGGCCAGGTTCCTGATGTCAGTTTGCAGGAGGCACTTGGCACTGTCAAACCAGACACAGTTGCCTGTGGGGGCACCTTGCATCTGGGAGATATCATGAAGCATGCGGAATTTCAGCAGGCAGCCGGCCACTCCGGGCCACCGGGAACTGGGCACGAACGATGCCCTTTCCCCTGAGAAACAAAACTCACCAGGCCAGGTTCCTGATGTCAGTTTGCAGGAGGCACTTGGCACTGTCAAACCAGACACAGTTGCCTGTGGGGGCACCTTGCATCTGGGAGATATCCTGAAGCATGCGGAATTTCAGCAGGCAGCCGGCCACTCCGGGCCACCGGGCCCTGGACACGAACGATGCCCTTTCCCCTGAGAAACAAAACTCACCAGGCCAGGTTCCTGATGTCAGTTTGCAGGAGGCACTTGGCACTGTCAAACCAGACACAGTTGCCTGTGGGGGCACCTTGCATCTGGGAGATATCCTGAACCATGCGGAATTTCAGCAGGCAGCCGGCCACTCCGGGCCACCGGGCCCTGGACACGAACGATGCCCTTTCCCCTGAGAAACAAAACTCACCAGGCCAGGTTCCTGATGTCAGTTTGCAGGAGGCACTTGGCACTGTCAAACCAGACACAGTTGCCTGTGGGGGCACCTTGCATCTGGGAGATATCCTGAACCATGCGGAATTTCAGCAGGCAACCGGCCACTCCGGGCCACCGGGCCCTGGACACGAACGATGGCCTTTCCCCTGAGAAACAAAACTCACCAGGCCAGGTTCCTGATGTCAGTTTGCAGGAGGCACTTTGCACTCTCAAACAAGACACCGTTGCCTCTGGGGGCACCTTGCATCTGGGAGATATCCTGAACCATACGGAATTTCAGCAGGCAGCCGGCCACTCCGGGCCACCGAGCCCTGGACAAAAACGATGGCCTTTGCCCTGAGAAACAAAACTCACCAGGCCAGGTTCCTGATGTCAGTTTGCAGGAGGCACTTGGCACTCTCAAACCAGACACAGTTGCCTGTGGGGGCACCTTGCATCTGGGAGATATCCTGAAGCATGCGGAATTTCAGCAGGCAGCCGGCCACTCCGGGCCACCGGGCCCTGGACACGAACGATGCCCTTTCCCCTGAGAAACAAAACTCACCAGGCCAGGTTCCTGATGTCAGTTTGCAGGAGGCACTTGGCACTGTCAAACCAGACACAGTTGCCTGTGGGGGCACCTTGCATCTGGGAGATATCCTGAAGCATGCGGAATATCAGCAGGCAGCCGGCCACTCCGGGCTACCGGGCCCTGGACACAAACGATGGCCTTTCCCCTGAGAAACAAAACTCACCAGGCCAGGTTCCTGATGTCAGTTTGCAGGAGGCACTTGGCACTGTCAAACCAGACACAGTTGCCTGTGGGGGCACCTTGCATCTGGGAGATATCCTGAAGCATGCGGAATATCAGCAGGCAGCCGGCCACTCCGGGCCACCGGGCCCTGGACACAAACGATGGCCTTTCCCCTGAGAAACAAAACTCACCAGGCCAGGTTCCTGATGTCAGTTTGCAGGAGGCACTTGGCACTGTCAAACCAGACACAGTTGCCTGTGGGGGCACCTTGCATCTGGGAGATATCCTGAAGCATCCGGAATTTCAAAAGGCAGCCGGCCACTCCGGGCCACCGGGAACTGGACACGAACGATGCCCTTTCCCCTGAGAAACAAAACTCACCAGGCCAGGTTCCTGATGTCAGTTTGCAGGAGGCACTTGGCACTGTCAAACCAGACACAGTTGCCTGTGGGGGCACCTTGCATCTGGGAGATATCCTGAAGCATGCGGAATTTCAGCAGGTAGCCGGCCACTCCGGGCCACCGGGCCCTGGACACGAACGATGGCCTTTCCCCTGAGAAACAAAACTCACCAGGCCAGGTTCCTGATGTCAGTTTGCAGGAGGCACTTGGCACTGTCAAACCAGATACAGTTGCCTGTGGGGGCACCTTGCATCTGGGAGATGTCCTGAACCATGCGGAATATCAGCAGGCAGCCGGCCACTCCGGGCTACCGGGCCCTGGACACAAACGATGGCCTTTCCCCTGAGAAACAAAACTCACCAGGCCAGGTTCCTGATGTCAGTTTGCAGGAGGCACTTGGCACTGTCAAACCAGACACAGTTGCCTGTGGGGGCACCTTGCATCTGGGAGATATCCTGAAGCATGCGGAATATCAGCAGGCAGCCGGCCACTCCGGGCCACCGGGCCCTGGACACAAACGATGGCCTTTCCCCTGAGAAACAAAACTCACCAGGCCAGGTTCCTGATGTCAGTTTGCAGGAGGCACTTGGCACTGTCAAACCAGACACAGTTGCCTGTGGGGGCACCTTGCATCTGGGAGATATCCTGAACCATGCGGAATTTCAGCAGGCAGCCGGCCACTCCGGGCCACCGGGCCCTGGACACAAACGATGCCCTTTCCCCTGAGAAACAAAACTCACCAGGCCAGGTTCCTGATGTCAGTTTGCAGGAGGCACTTGGCACTGTCAAACCAGACACAGTTGCCTGTGGGGGCACCTTGCATCTGGGAGATATCCTGAACCATGCGGAATATCAGCAGGCAGCCGGCCACTCCGGGCCACCGGGTCCTGGACACAAACGATGGCCTTTCCCCTGAGAAACAAAACTCACCAGGCCAGGTTCCTGATGTCAGTTTGCAGGAGGCACTTGGCACTGTCAAACCAGACACAGTTGCCTGTGGGGGCACCTTGCATCTGGGAGATATCCTGAAGCATGCGGAATTTCAGCAGGCAGCCGGCCACTCTGGGCCACCGGGCCCTGGTCACGAACGATGGCCTTTCCCCTGAGAAACAAAACTCACCAGGCCAGGTTCCTGATGCCAGTTTGCAGGAGGCACTTGGCACTGTCAAACCAGACACAGTTGCCTGTGGGGGCACCTTGCATCTGGGAGATATCCTGAACCATGCGGAATTTCAGCAGGCAGCCGGCCACTCCGGGCCACCGGGTCCTGGACAGGAACGATGCCCTTTCCCCTGAGAAACAAAAGTCACCAGGCCAGGTTCCTGATGTCAGTTTGCAGGAGGCACTTGGCACTGTCAAACCAGACACAGTTGCCTGTGGGGGCACCTTGCATCTGGGAGATATCCTGAAGCATGCGGAATTCCAGCAGGCAGCCGGCCACTCCGGGCCACCGGGCCCTGGACACGAACGATGCCATTTCCCCTGAGAAACAAAACTCACCAGGCCAGGTTCCTGATGTCAGTTTGCAGGAGGCACTTGGCACTGTCAAACCAGACACAGTTGCCTGTGGGTGCACGTTGCATCTGGGAGATATCCTGAAGCATGCGGAATTTCAGCAGGCAGCCGGCCACTCCGGGCCACCGGGCCCTGGACACGAACGATGCCATTTCCCCTGAGAAACAAAACTCACCAGGCCAGGTTCCTGATGTCAGTTTGCAGGAGGCACTTGGCACTGTCAAACCAGACACAGTTGCCTGTGGGGGCACCTTGCATCTGGGAGTTATCCTGAACCATGCGGTATTTCAACAGGCAGCCGGCCACTCCGGGCCACCGGGCCCTGGACACAAACGATGGCCTTTCCCCTGAGAAACAAAACTCACCAGGCCAGGTTCCTGATGTCAGTTTGCAGGAGGCACTTGGCACTGTCAAACCAGACACAGTTGCCTGTGGGGGCACCTTGCATCTGGGAGATATCCTGAAGCATGCGGAATTCCAGCAGGCAGCCGGCCACTCCGGGCCACCGGGCCCTGGACACAAACGATGCCCTTTCCCCTGAGAAACAAAACTCACCAGGCCAGGTTCCTGATGTCAGTTTGCAGGAGGCACTTGGCACTGTCAAACCAGACACAGTTGCCTGTGGGGGCACCTTGCATCTGGGAGATATCCTGAAGCATGCGGAATTCCAGCAGGCAACCGGCCACTCCGGGCCACCGGGCCCTGGACACAAACGATGCCCTTTCCCCTGAGAAACAAAAGTCACCAGGCCAGGTTCCTGATGTCAGTTTGCAGGAGGCACTTGGCACTGTCAAACCAGACACAGTTGCCTGTGGGGGCACCTTGCATCTGGGAGATATCCTGAAGCATGCGGAATTTCAGCAGGCAGCCGGCCACTCCGGGCTACCGGGCCCTGGACACAAACGATGGCCTTTCCCCTGAGAAACAAAACTCACCAGGCCAGGTTCCTGATGTCAGTTTGCAGGAGGCACTTGGCACTGTCAAACCAGACACAGTTGCCTGTGGGGGCACCTTGCATCTGGGAGATATCCTGAAGCATGCGGAATATCAGCAGGCAGCCGGCCACTCCGGGCCACCGGGCCCTGGACACAAACGATGGCCTTTCCCCTGAGAAACAAAACTCACCAGGCCAGGTTCCTGATGTCAGTTTGCAGGAGGCACTTGGCACTGTCAAACCAGACACAGTTGCCTGTGGGGGCACCTTGCATCTGGGAGATATCCTGAAGCATGCGGAATTTCAGCAGGCAGCCGGCCACTCCGGGCCACCGGGCCCTGGACACGAACGATGGCCTTTCCCCTGAGAAACAAAACTCACCAGGCCAGGTTCCTGATGTCAGTTTGCAGGAGGCACTTGGCACTGTCAAACCAGACACAGTTGCCTGTGGGGGCACCTTGCATCTGGGAGATATCCTGAACCATGCCGAATTTCAGCAGGCAGCCGGCCACTCCGGGCCACCGGGCCCTGGACACGAACGATGGCCTTTGCCCTGAGAAACAAAACTCACCAGGCCAGGTTCCTGATGTCAGTTTGCAGGAGGCACTTGGCACTGTCAAACCAGACACAGTTGCCTGTGGGGGCACCTTGCATCTGGGAGATATCCTGAAGCATGCGGAATTTCAGCAGGCAGCCGGCCACTCCGGGCCACCGGGCCCTGGACATGAACGATGCCATTTCCCCTGAGAAACAAAACTCACCAGGCCAGGTTCCTGATGTCAGTTTGCAGGAGGCACTTGGCACTGTCAAACCAGACACAGTTGCCTGTGGGGGCACCATGCATCTGGGAGATATCCTGAAGCATGCGGAATATCAGCAGGCAGCCGGCCACTCCGGGCCACCGGGCCCTGGACATGAACGATGCCATTTCCCCTGAGAAACAAAACTCACCAGGCCAGGTTCCTGATGTCAGTTTGCAGGAGGCACTTGGCACTGTCAAACCAGACACAGTTGCCTGTGGGGGCACCTTGCATCTGGGAGATATCCTGAACCATGCGGAATTTCAGCAGGCAGCCGGCCACTCCGGGCCACCGAGCCCTGGACACGAACGATGGCCTTTCCCCTGAGAAACAAAACTCACCAGGCCAGGTTCCTGATGTCAGTTTGCAGGAGGCACTTGGCACTCTCAAACCAGACACAGTTGCCTGTGGGGGCACCTTGCATCTGGGAGATATCCTGAACCATGCGGAATTTCAGCAGGCAGCCGGCCACTCCGGGCCACCGAGCCCTGGACAAAAACGATGCCTTTCCCCTGAGAAACAAAACTCACCAGGCCAGGTTCCTGATGTCAGTTTGCAGGAGGCACTTGGCACTGTCAAACCAGACACAGTTGCCTGTGGGGGCACCTTGCATCTGGGAGATATCCTGAACCATGCGGAATTTCAGCAGGCAGCCGGCCACTCCGGGCCACCGGGCCCTGGACACGAACCATGCCCTTTCCCCTGAGAAACAAAACTCACCAGGCCAGGTTCCTGATGTCAGTTTGCAGGAGGCACTTGGCACTCTCAAACCAGACACAGTTGCCTCTGGGGGCACCTTGCATCTGGGAGATATCCTGAAGCATGCGGAATATCAGCAGGCAGCCGGCCACTCCGGGCCACCGGGCCCTGGACACGAACGATGCCATTTCCCCTGAGAAACAAAACTCACCAGGCCAGGTTCCTGATGTCAGTTTGCAGGAGGCACTTGGCACTCTCAAACCAGACACAGTTGCCTGTGGGGGCACCTTGCATCTGGGAGATATCCTGAAGCATGCGGAATTTCAGCAGGCAGCCGGCCACTCCGGGCCACCGGGCCCTGGACACAAACGATGGCCTTTGCCCTGAGAAACAAAACTCACCAGGCCAGGTTCCTGATGTCAGTTTGCAGGAGGCACTTGGCACTGTCAAACCAGACACAGTTGCCTGTGGGGGCACCTTGCATCTGGGAGGTATCCTGAAGCATACGGAATTTCAGCAGGCAGCCGGCCACTCCGGGCCACCGGGCCCTGGACACGAACGATGCCCTTTCCCCTGAGAAACAAAACTCACCAGGCCAGGTTCCTGATGTCAGTTTGCAGGAGGCACTTGGCACTCTCAAACCAGCCACAGTTGCCTGTGGGGGCACCTTGCATCTGGGAGATATCCTGAAGCATGCGGAATTTCAGCAGGCAGCCGGCCACTCCGGGCCACCGGGCCCTGGACACGAACGATGGCCTTTCCCCTGAGAAACAAAAGTCACCAGGCCAGGTTCCTGATGTCAGTTTGCAGGAGGCACTTGGCACTGTCAAACCAGACACAGTTGCCTGTGGGGGCACCTTGCATCTGGGAGATATCCTGAAGCATGCGGAATTTCAGCAGGCAGCCGGCCACTCCGGGCCACCGGGCCCTGGACACAAACGATGCCCTTTCCCCTGAGAAACAAAACTCACCAGGCCAGGTTCCTGATGTCAGTTTGCAGGAGGCACTTGGCACTGTCAAACCAGACACAGTTGCCTGTGGGGGCACCTTGCATCTGGGAGATATCCTGAACCATGCGGAATATCAGCAGGCAGGTGGCCACTCCGGGCCACCGGGCCCTGGACAGGAACGATGCCCTTTCCCCTGAGAAACAAAACTCACCAGGCCAGGTTCCTGATGTCAGTTTGCAGGAGGCACTTGGCACTGTCAAACCAGACACAGTTGCCTGTGGGGGCACCTTGCATCTGGGAGATATCCTGAAGCATGCGGAATTTCAGCAGGCAGCCGGCCACTCCGGGCCACCGGGCCCTGGACACGAACGATGGCCTTTCCCCTGAGAAACAAAACTCACCAGGCCAGGTTCCTGATGTCAGTTTGCAGGAGGCACTTGGCACTGTCAAACCAGACACAGTTGCCTGTGGGGGCACCTTGCATCTGGGAGATATCCTGAACCATGCGGAATTTCAGCAGGCAACCGGCCACTCCGGGCCACCGGGCCCTGGACACGAACGATGCCCTTTCCCCTGAGAAACAAAACTCACCAGGCCAGGTTCCTGATGTCAGTTTGCAGGAGGCACTTTGCACTCTCAAACAAGACACAGTTGCCTCTGGGGGCACCTTGCATCTGGGAGATATCCTGAACCATACGGAATTTCAGCAGGCAGCCGGCCACTCCGGGCCACCGAGCCCTGGACAAAAACGATGGCCTTTGCCCTGAGAAACAAAACTCACCAGGCCAGGTTCCTGATGTCAGTTTGCAGGAGGCACTTGGCACTCTCAAACCAGACACAGTTGCCTGTGGGGGCACCTTGCATCTGGGAGATATCCTGAAGCATGCGGAATTTCAGCAGGCAGCCGGCCACTCCGGGCCACCGGGCCCTGGACACGAACCATGCCCTTTCCCCTGAGAAACAAAACTCACCAGGCCAGGTTCCTGATGTCAGTTTGCAGGAGGCACTTGGCACTCTCAAACCAGACAGAGTTGCCTGTGGGGGCACCATGCATCTGGGAGATATCCTGAAGCATGCGGAATTTCAGCAGGCAGCCGGCCACTCCGGGCCACCGGGCCCTGGACACAAACGATGGCCTTTCCCCTGAGAAACAAAACTCACCAGGCCAGGTTCCTGATGTCAGTTTGCAGGAGGCACTTGGCACTCTCAAACCAGACACAGTTGCCTGTGGGGGCACCTTGCATCTGGGAGATATCTTGAAGCATGCGGAATTTCAGCAGGCAGCCGGCCACTCCGGGCCACCGGGCCCTGGACACGAACGATGGCCTTTCTTCTGAGAAACAAAACTCACCAGGCCAGGTTCCTGATGTCAGTTTGCAGGAGGCACTTGGCACTGTCAAACCAGACACAGTTGCCTGTGGGGGCACCTTGCATCTGGGAGATATCCTGAAGCATGCGGAATTTCAGCAGGCAGCCGGCCACTCCGGGCCACCGGGCCCTGGACACAAACGATGCCCTTTCCCCTGAGAAACAAAACTCACCAGGCCAGGTTCCTGATGTCAGTTTGCAGGAGGCACTTGGCACTGTCAAACCAGACACAGTTGCCTGTGGGGGCACCTTGCATCTGGGAGATATCCTGAAGCATGCGGAATATCAGCAGGCAGGTGGCCACTCCGGGCCACCGGGCCCTGGACAGGAACGATGCCCTTTCCCCTGAGAAACAAAACTCACCAGGCCAGGTTCCTGATGTCAGTTTGCAGGAGGCACTTGGCACTGTCAAACCAGACACAGTTGCCTGTGGGGGCACCTTGCATCTGGGAGATATCCTGAAGCATGCGGAATTTCAGCAGGCAGCCGGCCACTCCGGGCCACCGGGCCCTGGACAGGAACGATGCCCTTTCCCCTGAGAAACAAAACTCACCAGGCCAGGTTCCTGATGTCAGTTTGCAGGAGG
Source organism: Passer domesticus (assembly GCF_036417665.1). Taxonomy (NCBI): domain Eukaryota; kingdom Metazoa; phylum Chordata; class Aves; order Passeriformes; family Passeridae; genus Passer; species Passer domesticus. The sequence goes on from NC_087499.1 coordinate 1,955,044, forward strand.
CACTTGGCACTGTCAAACCAGACACAGTTGCCTGTGGGGGCACCTTGCATCTGGGAGATATCCTGAACCATGCGGAATTTCAGCAGGCAACCGGCCACTCCGGGCCACCGGGCATAGGACACGAACGATGGCCTTTCCCCTGAGAAACAAAACTCACCAGGCCAGGTTCCTGATGTCAGTTTGCAGGAGGCACTTTGCACTCTCAAACAAGACACCGTTGCCTCTGGGGGCACCGTGCATCTGGGAGATATCCTGAAACATACGGAATTTCAGCAGGCAGCCGGCCACTCCGGGCCACCGAGCCCTGGACAAAAACGATGGCCTTTGCCCTGAGAAACAAAACTCACCAGGCCAGGTTCCTGATGTCAGTTTGCAGGAGGCACTTGGCACTCTCAAACCAGACACAGTTGCCTGTGGGGGCACCTTGCATCTGGGAGATATCCTGAAGCATGCGGAATTTCAGCAGGCAGCCGGCCACTCCGGGCCACCGGGCCCTGGACACGAACGATGGCCTTTGCCCTGAGAAACAAAACTCACCAGGCCAGGTTCCTGATGTCAGTTTGCAGGAGGCACTTGGCACTGTCAAACCAGACACAGTTGCCTGTGGGGGCACCTTGCATCTGGGATATATCCTGAACCATGCGGAATATCAGCAGGCAGCCGGCCACTCCGGGCTACCGGGCCCTGGACACAAACGATGGCCTTTCCCCTGAGAAACAAAACTCACCAGGCCAGGTTCCTGATGTCAGTTTGCAGGAGGCACTTGGCACTGTCAAACCAGACACAGTTGCCTGTGGGGGCACCTTGCATCTGGGAGATATCCTGAAGCATGCGGAATATCAGCAGGCAGCCGGCCACTCCGGGCCACCGGGCCCTGGACACAAACGATGGCCTTTCCCCTGAGAAACAAAACTCACCAGGCCAGGTTCCTGATGTCAGTTTGCAGGAGGCACTTGGCACTGTCAAACCAGACACAGTTGCCTGTGGGGGCACCTTGCATCTGGGAGATATCATGAAGCATGCGGAATTTCAGCAGGCAGCCGGCCACTCCGGGCCACCGGGAACTGGGCACGAACGATGCCCTTTCCCCTGAGAAACAAAACTCACCAGGCCAGGTTCCTGATGTCAGTTTGCAGGAGGCACTTGGCACTGTCAAACCAGACACAGTTGCCTGTGGGGGCACCTTGCATCTGGGAGATATCCTGAAGCATGCGGAATTTCAGCAGGCAGCCGGCCACTCCGGGCCACCGGGCCCTGGACACGAACGATGCCCTTTCCCCTGAGAAACAAAACTCACCAGGCCAGGTTCCTGATGTCAGTTTGCAGGAGGCACTTGGCACTGTCAAACCAGACACAGTTGCCTGTGGGGGCACCTTGCATCTGGGAGATATCCTGAACCATGCGGAATTTCAGCAGGCAGCCGGCCACTCCGGGCCACCGGGCCCTGGACACGAACGATGCCCTTTCCCCTGAGAAACAAAACTCACCAGGCCAGGTTCCTGATGTCAGTTTGCAGGAGGCACTTGGCACTGTCAAACCAGACACAGTTGCCTGTGGGGGCACCTTGCATCTGGGAGATATCCTGAACCATGCGGAATTTCAGCAGGCAACCGGCCACTCCGGGCCACCGGGCCCTGGACACGAACGATGCCCTTTCCCCTGAGAAACAAAACTCACCAGGCCAGGTTCCTGATGTCAGTTTGCAGGAGGCACTTGGCACTCTCAAACAAGACACCGTTGCCTCTGGGGGCACCGTGCATCTGGGAGATATCCTGAACCATACGGAATTTCAGCAGGCAGCCGGCCACTCCGGGCCACCGAGCCCTGGACAAAAACAATGGCCTTTGCCCTGAGAAACAAAACTCACCAGGCCAGGTTCCTGATGTCAGTTTGCAGGAGGCACTTGGCACTGTCAAACCAGACACAGTTGCCTGTGGGGGCACCTTGCATCTGGGAGATATCCTGAAGCATGCGGAATTTCAGCAGGCAGCCGGCCACTCCGGGCCACTGGGCCCTGTACACAAACGATGCCCTTTCCCCTGAGAAACAAAACTCACCAGGCCAGGTTCCTGATGTCAGTTTGCAGGAGGCACTTGGCACTGTCAAACCAGACACAGTTGCCTGTGGGGGCACCTTGCATCTGGGAGATATCCTGAAGCATGCGGAATTTCAGCAGGCAGCCGGCCACTCCGGGCCACCGGGCCCTGGACACGAACGATGGCCTTTCCCCTGAGAAACAAAACTCACCAGGCCAGGTTCCTGATGTCAGTTTGCAGGAGGCACTTGGCACTGTCAAACCAGACACAGTTGCCTGTGGGGGCACCTTGCATCTGGGAGATATCCTGAACCATGCGGAATTTCAGCAGGCAACCGGCCACTCCGGGCCACCGGGCCCTGGACACGAACGATGCCCTTTCCCCTGAGAAACAAAACTCACCAGGCCAGGTTCCTGATGTCAGTTTGCAGGAGGCACTTTGCACTCTCAAACAAGACACCGTTGCCTCTGGGGGCACCGTGCATCTGGGAGATATCCTGAAACATACGGAATTTCAGCAGGCAGCCGGCCACTCCGGGCCACCGAGCCCTGGACAAAAACGATGGCCTTTGCCCTGAGAAACAAAACTCACCAGGCCAGGTTCCTGATGTCAGTTTGCAGGAGGCACTTGGCACTGTCAAACCAGACACAGTTGCCTGTGGGGGCACCTTGCATCTGGGAGATATCCTGAAGCATGCGGAATTTCAGCAGGCAGCCGGCCACTCCGGGCCACCGGGCCCTGGACACGAACGATGGCCTTTGCCCTGAGAAACAAAACTCACCAGGCCAGGTTCCTGATGTCAGTTTGCAGGAGGCACTTGGCACTGTCAAACCAGACACAGTTGCCTGTGGGGGCACCTTGCATCTGGGATATATCCTGAACCATGCGGAATATCAGCAGGCAGCCGGCCACTCCGGGCTACCGGGCCCTGGACACAAACGATGGCCTTTCCCCTGAGAAACAAAACTCACCAGGCCAGGTTCCTGATGTCAGTTTGCAGGAGGCACTTGGCACTGTCAAACCAGACACAGTTGCCTGTGGGGGCACCTTGCATCTGGGAGATATCCTGAAGCATGCGGAATATCAGCAGGCAGCCGGCCACTCCGGGCCACCGGGCCCTGGACACAAACGATGGCCTTTCCCCTGAGAAACAAAACTCACCAGGCCAGGTTCCTGATGTCAGTTTGCAGGAGGCACTTGGCACTGTCAAACCAGACACAGTTGCCTGTGGGGGCACCTTGCATCTGGGAGATATCATGAAGCATGCGGAATTTCAGCAGGCAGCCGGCCACTCCGGGCCACCGGGAACTGGGCACGAACGATGCCCTTTCCCCTGAGAAACAAAACTCACCAGGCCAGGTTCCTGATGTCAGTTTGCAGGAGGCACTTGGCACTGTCAAACCAGACACAGTTGCCTGTGGGGGCACCTTGCATCTGGGAGATATCCTGAAGCATGCGGAATTTCAGCAGGCAGCCGGCCACTCCGGGCCACCGGGCCCTGGACACGAACGATGCCCTTTCCCCTGAGAAACAAAACTCACCAGGCCAGGTTCCTGATGTCAGTTTGCAGGAGGCACTTGGCACTGTCAAACCAGACACAGTTGCCTGTGGGGGCACCTTGCATCTGGGAGATATCCTGAACCATGCGGAATTTCAGCAGGCAGCCGGCCACTCCGGGCCACCGGGCCCTGGACACGAACGATGCCCTTTCCCCTGAGAAACAAAACTCACCAGGCCAGGTTCCTGATGTCAGTTTGCAGGAGGCACTTGGCACTGTCAAACCAGACACAGTTGCCTGTGGGGGCACCTTGCATCTGGGAGATATCCTGAAGCATGCGGAATTTCAGCAGGCAACCGGCCACTCCGGGCCACCGGGCCCTGGACACGAACGATGCCCTTTCCCCTGAGAAACAAAACTCACCAGGCCAGGTTCCTGATGTCAGTTTGCAGGAGGCACTTTGCACTCTCAAACAAGACACCGTTGCCTCTGGGGGCACCTTGCATCTGGGAGATATCCTGAACCATACGGAATTTCAGCAGGCAGCCGGCCACTCCGGGCCACCGAGCCCTGGACAAAAACGATGGCCTTTGCCCTGAGAAACAAAACTCACCAGGCCAGGTTCCTGATGTCAGTTTGCAGGAGGCACTTGGCACTCTCAAACCAGACACAGTTGCCTGTGGGGGCACCTTGCATCTGGGAGATATCCTGAAGCATGCGGAATTTCAGCAGGCAGCCGGCCACTCCGGGCCACCGGGCCCTGGACACGAACGATGCCCTTTCCCCTGAGAAACAAAACTCACCAGGCCAGGTTCCTGATGTCAGTTTGCAGGAGGCACTTGGCACTGTCAAACCAGACACAGTTGCCTGTGGGGGCACCTTGCATCTGGGAGATATCCTGAACCATGCGGAATATCAGCAGGCAGCCGGCCACTCCGGGCTACCGGGCCCTGGACACAAACGATGGCCTTTCCCCTGAGAAACAAAACTCACCAGGCCAGGTTCCTGATGTCAGTTTGCAGGAGGCACTTGGCACTGTCAAACCAGACACAGTTGCCTGTGGGGGCACCTTGCATCTGGGAGATATCCTGAAGCATGCGGAATATCAGCAGGCAGCCGGCCACTCCGGGCCACCGGGCCCTGGACACAAACGATGGCCTTTCCCCTGAGAAACAAAACTCACCAGGCCAGGTTCCTGATCTCAGTTTGCAGGAGGCACTTGGCACTGTCAAACCAGACACAGTTGCCTGTGGGGGCACCTTGCATCTGGGAGATATCCTGAAGCATGCGGAATTTCAGCAGGCAGCCGGCCACTCCGGGCCACCGGGAACTGGACACGAACGATGCCCTTTCCCCTGAGAAACAAAACTCACCAGGCCAGGTTCCTGATGTCAGTTTGCAGGAGGCACTTGGCACTGTCAAACCAGACACAGTTGCCTGTGGGGGCACCTTGCATCTGGGAGATATCCTGAAGCATGCGGAATTTCAGCAGGTAGCCGGCCACTCCGGGCCACCGGGCCCTGGACACGAACGATGGCCTTTCCCCTGAGAAACAAAACTCACCAGGCCAGGTTCCTGATGTCAGTTTGCAGGAGGCACTTGGCACTGTCAAACCAGACACAGTTGCCTGTGGGGGCACCTTGCATCTGGGAGATATCCTGAACCATGCGGAATATCAGCAGGCAGCCGGCCACTCCGGGCTACCGGGCCCTGGACACAAACGATGGCCTTTCCCCTGAGAAACAAAACTCACCAGGCCAGGTTCCTGATCTCAGTTTGCAGGAGGCACTTGGCACTGTCAAACCAGACACAGTTGCCTGTGGGGGCACCTTGCATCTGGGAGATATCCTGAAGCATGCGGAATATCAGCAGGCAGCCGGCCACTCCGGGCCACCGGGCCCTGGACACAAACGATGGCCTTTCCCCTGAGAAACAAAACTCACCAGGCCAGGTTCCTGATGTCAGTTTGCAGGAGGCACTTGGCACTGTCAAACCAGACACAGTTGCCTGTGGGGGCACCTTGCATCTGGGAGATATCCTGAACCATGCGGAATTTCAGCAGGCAGCCGGCCACTCCGGGCCACCGGGCCCTGGACACAAACGATGCCCTTTCCCCTGAGAAACAAAACTCACCAGGCCAGGTTCCTGATGTCAGTTTGCAGGAGGCACTTGGCACTGTCAAACCAGACACAGTTGCCTGTGGGGGCACCTTGCATCTGGGAGATATCCTGAAGCATGCGGAATATCAGCAGGCAGCCGGCCACTCCGGGCCACCGGGTCCTGGACACAAACGATGGCCTTTCCCCTGAGAAACAAAACTCACCAGGCCAGGTTCCTGATGTCAGTTTGCAGGAGGCACTTGGCACTGTCAAACCAGACACAGTTGCCTGTGGGGGCACCTTGCATCTGGGAGATATCCTGAAGCATGCGGAATTTCAGCAGGCAGCCGGCCACTCTGGGCCACCGGGCCCTGGACACGAACGATGGCCTTTCCCCTGAGAAACAAAACTCACCAGGCCAGGTTCCTGATGCCAGTTTGCAGGAGGCACTTGGCACTGTCAAACCAGACACAGTTGCCTGTGGGGGCACCTTGCATCTGGGAGATATCCTGAACCATGCGGAATTTCAGCAGGCAGCCGGCCACTCCGGGCCACCGGGTCCTGGACAGGAACGATGCCCTTTCCCCTGAGAAACAAAAGTCACCAGGCCAGGTTCCTGATGTCAGTTTGCAGGAGGCACTTGGCACTGTCAAACCAGACACAGTTGCCTGTGGGGGCACCTTGCATCTGGGAGATATCCTGAAGCATGCGGAATTCCAGCAGGCAGCCGGCCACTCCGGGCCACCGGGCCCTGGACACGAACGATGCCATTTCCCCTGAGAAACAAAACTCACCAGGCCAGGTTCCTGATGTCAGTTTGCAGGAGGCACTTGGCACTCTCAAACCAGACACAGTTGCCTGTGGGTGCACGTTGCATCTGGGAGATATCCTGAAGCATGCGGAATTTCAGCAGGCAGCCGGCCACTCCGGGCCACCGGGCCCTGGACACGAACGATGCCATTTCCCCTGAGAAACAAAACTCACCAGGCCAGGTTCCTGATGTCAGTTTGCAGGAGGCACTTGGCACTGTCAAACCAGACACAGTTGCCTGTGGGGGCACCTTGCATCTGGGAGTTATCCTGAACCATGCGGTATTTCAACAGGCAGCCGGCCACTCCGGGCCACCGGGCCCTGGACACAAACGATGCCCTTTCCCCTGAGAAACAAAACTCACCAGGCCAGGTTCCTGATGTCAGTTTGCAGGAGGCACTTGGCACTGTCAAACCAGACACAGTTGCCTGTGGGGGCACCTTGCATCTGGGAGATATCCTGAAGCATGCGGAATTCCAGCAGGCAGCCGGCCACTCCGGGCCACCGGGCCCTGGACACAAACGATGCCCTTTCCCCTGAGAAACAAAACTCACCAGGCCAGGTTCCTGATGTCAGTTTGCAGGAGGCACTTGGCACTGTCAAACCAGACACAGTTGCCTGTGGGGGCACCTTGCATCTGGGAGATATCCTGAAGCATGCGGAATTCCAGCAGGCAGCCGGCCACTCCGGGCCACCGGGCCCTGGACACAAACGATGCCCTTTCCCCTGAGAAACAAAACTCACCAGGCCAGGTTCCTGATGTCAGTTTGCAGGAGGCACTTGGCACTGTCAAACCAGACACAGTTGCCTGTGGGGGCACCTTGCATCTGGGAGATATCCTGAAGCATGCGGAATTCCAGCAGGCAGCCGGCCACTCCGGGCCACCGGGCCCTGGACACGAATGATGCCATTTCCCCTGAGAAACAAAACTCACCAGGCCAGGTTCCTGATGTCAGTTTGCAGGAGGCACTTGGCACTGTCAAACCAGACACAGTTGCCTGTGGGGGCACCATGCATCTGGGAGATATCCTGAAGCATGCGGAATTTCAGCAGGCAGCCGGCCACTCCGGGCCACCGGGCCCTGGACACGAACCATGCCCTTTCCCCTGAGAAACAAAACTCACCAGGCCAGGTTCCTGATGTCAGTTTGCAGGAGGCACTTGGCACTCTCAAACCAGACACAGTTGCCTGTGGGTGCTCCTTGCATCTGGGAGGTATCCTGAAGCATACGGAATTTCAGCAGGCAGCCGGCCACTCCGGGCCACCGGGCCCTGGACACGAACGATGCCATTTCCCCTGAGAAACAAAACTCACCAGGCCAGGTTCCTGATGTCAGTTTGCAGGAGGCACTTGGCACTCTCAAACCAGACACAGTTGCCTGTGGGTGCTCCTTGCATCTGGGAGATATCCTGAAGCATGCGGAATTTCAGCAGGCAGCCGGCCACTCCGGGCCACCGGGCCCTGGACAGGAACGATGCCCTTTCCCCTGAGAAACAAAACTCACCAGGCCAGGTTCCTGATGTCAGTTTGCAGGAGGCACTTGGCACTGTCAAACCAGACACAGTTGCCTGTGGGGGCACCTTGCATCTGGGAGATATCCTGAACCATGCGGAATTTCAGCAGGCAGCCGGCCACTCCGGGCCACCGGGTCCTGGACATGAACGATGCCCTTTCCCCTGAGAAACAAAACTCACCAGGCCAGGTTCCTGATGTCAGTTTGCAGGAGGCACTTGGCACTGTCAAACCAGACACAGTTGCCTGTGGGGGCACCTTGCATCTGGGAGATATCCTGAAGCATGCGGAATTTCAGCAGGCAGCCGGCCACTCCGGGCCACCGGGCCCTGGACACGAACGATGGCCTTTCCCCTGAGAAACAAAACTCACCAGGCCAGGTTCCTGATGTCAGTTTGCAGGAGGCACTTGGCACTGTCAAACCAGACACAGTTGCCTGTGGGGGCACCTTGCATCTGGGAGATATCCTGAAGCATGCGGAATTTCAGCAGGCAGCCGGCCACTCCGGGCCACCGGGCCCTGGACACGAACCATGCCCTTTCCCCTGAGAAACAAAACTCACCAGGCCAGGTTCCTGATGTCAGTTTGCAGGAGGCACTTGGCACTGTCAAACCAGACACAGTTGCCTGTGGGGGCACCTTGCATCTGGGAGATATCCTGAACCATGCGGAATTTCAGCAGGCAGCCGGCCACTCCGGGCCACCGGGCCCTGGACACAAACGATGCCCTTTCCCCTGAGAAACAAAACTCACCAGGCCAGGTTCCTGATGTCAGTTTGCAGGAGGCACTTGGCACTGTCAAACCAGACACAGTTGCCTGTGGGGGCACCTTGCATCTGGGAGATATCCTGAACCATGCGGAATTTCAGCAGGCAGCCGGCCACTCCGGGCCACCGGGTCGTGGACACGAACGATGCCATTTCCCCTGAGAAACAAAACTCACCAGGCCAGGTTCCTGATGTCAGTTTGCAGGAGGCACTTGGCACTCTCAAACAAGACACAGTTGCCTGTGGGTGCTCCTTGCATCTGGGAGATATCCTGAAGCATGCGGAATTTCAGCAGGCAGCCGGCCACTCCGGGCCACCGGGCCCTGGACACGAACGATGGCCTTTCCCCTGAGAAACAAAACTCACCAGGCCAGGTTCCTGATGTCAGTTTGCAGGAGGCACTTGGCACTGTCAAACCAGACACAGTTGCCTGTGGGGGCACCTTGCATCTGGGAGATATCCTGAACCATGCGGAATTTCAGCAGGCAGCCGGCCACTCCGGGCCACCGGGTCCTGGACATGAACGATGCACTTTCCCCTGAGAAACAAAACTCACCAGGCCAGGTTCCTGATGTCAGTTTGCAGGAGGCACTTGGCACTGTCAAACCAGACACAGTTGCCTGTGGGGGCACCTTGCATCTGGGAGATATCCTGAAGCATGCGGAATTTCAGCAGGCAGCCGGCCACTCCGGGCCACCGGGCCCTGGACACGAACGATGGCCTTTCCCCTGAGAAACAAAACTCACCAGGCCAGGTTCCTGATGTCAGTTTGCAGGAGGCACTTGGCACTGTCAAACCAGACACAGTTGCCTGTGGGGGCACCTTGCATCTGGGAGATATCCTGAAGCATGCGGAATTTCAGCAGGCAGCCGGCCACTCCGGGCCACCGGGCCCTGGACACGAACCATGCCCTTTCCCCTGAGAAACAAAACTCACCAGGCCAGGTTCCTGATGTCAGTTTGCAGGAGGCACTTGGC